>NC_133361.1:63201557-63435647 GCF_049309525.1 Garra rufa
AGCTATAATATTTGTACCAAATGAATAAGGAAATTATAGTGCCTTGAATTTATTAAGTAATGCTTAATTTTGTTCGTTTCGCTCTCTGGAAATAATACCGTTTTTACTTGGAATTCGTTTTTAATCCCTGGTTTTAAACAAGCATATACATGAGATAATTTATATATTATTGCTTGAATAAACGTCTAAAATAGTGCTAAAAATTTTTAAATTAAGGAAATTAAACAGACCTAATTTGAAAAGACACAGTGAAATCCCTGCTGAAAAAAACAGCTAAAACCAGGCTGGTTGGCGTGTTTTAGCTGGTCATAGCTGGTCGGCAGGCTGGTTTTAGAGTGGTTTTGGCCATTTTGACTCTTGACTCATTTTGACTCTCTGTGGTCATTAAAAATCCCATGGCACTTCTCGTAAAAGAGTAGGGTGTAACCCCGGTGTCCTGGCCAAATTCCCTCCACTGGCCCTAGTCAATCATGGCCTCCTAATAATCCCCATTCATTAAATTGGCTCAATATCTCTCTCCTCTCCACCTGTAGCTGGTGTGTGGTGAGCGCACTGGCGTCTTTGTACTGTGGCTGCCGACGCATCATCCAAGTGGATGCTGCACTCTGGTGATGGTTGAGGATAGTCTAGATCCACCATATGATTGTAAAGTGCTTTGGGTGTACGATAATACACATTGAAAGCGCTATATAAATGCATCATTCATTCATTCATTCATTTTTCCAGCCTGGTCAGGCTGGGAGACCAGTTTAAACCAGCTACTTCCAGCTTAAACCAGCTAAGACCAGCCAACCAGCCTAGGCTGGTTTTAGCTGTTTTTTTCAGCAGGTAAAAATGTGTAATAATTCCAAAAAGAAAGAGAAGCATTGGACATATTCAAAATATTCGAGACATTTATTAGGAATACCATTTTCTTAACAATTAAGATGCTGCATGTGTTTCTAATCGAAGTGTGCGTCTCTCCCCGACTTTCCAAATCCCACCCCCTCTCAGAAAATACATAAAGCTGACATTACGGAGCTACATGTGTTTAAAAGTAGCCTGTTAACCCCTTAAGCTCTGCAGCTATTTGGGGGATTTCCGCCTGCATTTGGCCTACCTACTGTAAATTCAAATTGTTCCCCTATACACATACAATGGAGGAAATAAAAAAAAAATGGTTTCATTGTATAGAAAACCATTCAAACTACATAATATCAGTGTAATTCTTCATAAATAACATTATATAGGTTTTAAATATTACAATAAAAACTAAAAAAACATAGGCGCTTTTTGATTTTTTTTTTTTTCAAAAGTTTTTTTTTGAAAGTCTGTTAGTCAGGATTTAGGTGTCTCAGTTCTTTGCAAATTGTTTAGTTTGATTCCACTAGGTCTCAGGATATACCAGAATTTTTTTTTTTCATATATCCCCCTAAAAGTGTCCTTCTGTTTCTTTGCAAAAACAGGTTTTATAAAGCACATTACCCCTTAGAATACTATTTTACTATGTACCATAGCACTTTTCATGATTATTGACTGAATTATGTTTCATTTTTATGTTTGCCCTTGTATTTACTGAAACACCTACTGTACTTTACTGTCAATATTCAATATACACTCAATACATAGCTTAACAGATGGTTTTGGTGTCCTTTACGTTTCAAAGTAATTATAAGAATAAAACAAACCTGAATAGAAGCACTGTAATACTTATAAGGGCTTTTCACACTGTGCCTAACCCTGGGTTATCTTATTTAAAATTACTTGGGGTGCGGGAGATGGAGCGGGCGCACCCGCGGTTACGAGTCATCCAAAAAATATTTTTAATGATAAATGCTGACGCGGGACAAATGCCCGATTTCCCAACAAGTTGAACTGAGAAATGCCATTGTTCCATTTTAACCCCTTATGCGCTAGTTTTATGATACATAAAGTAGTAAAATTATGCTTAGAATTTATGTCGTACCACACACAAATTTCCGCCTAATGATTGTGAAGAATTATTACAATGTGTATTTCTTATATTTTTCACAAAACAGACAAGTCATTTATCACAAGAAAGCTCTCATTCGCGATGTCACAATATACTTGAAGAGTATGATAACATATTCTGTTACTTTCCTCCACATACAACTGCTTCAGTTAGCCGCAAACGGCCACAAACTCCATTTTATCTTTTAGATTAGGATCTCTTCTTTCAAACGAGACCATTTTCACGTTTCTCCGTGCTTTTATTGCTGAGAAATCCATTGTTTTGCCAGACGCGCTCATTACATCACCAACGCGCTTATGGAGATGCGCTCCAAACCGCTCAAACAGGTGTGTGTGTGTGTCTACGGCTGCATTCAGAGCGCCTCAGTAGATCAGATTACACTCTCCGGCCGCCTGCTGTGCTGAATAGAGTTGTGAACGATGACAGCTGTCCCTCTCCAGCGTGCGAAGAAGAGTCATGGAGAGGTTCCGGGTCACAAAAGATGCTTCGACGGTGCAGGGGGTTGTGGGATATGTAGTTTTTGGACTCTTAAACCGTAGCTATAGGGCTTTTCACACTTGAAATTGTTAACCCAGGGTTATCCTAATCCCCGGATAAACGGAATCCTGTGTTATCTGTAATCATGTTTCACACTGCTAATATTAAACCTGGGGTTAGCGGTTAATCCTGGGTATTGATTAACAGACGTTTCACACTGCACATTCCTATACCCGGGTTTACATTCTAATTTGCATGTTTGCTGTGTTACTGTACCTGATTGGACGTACGGCAAGGTGCAGGCAAACCTGCCACTTCCAGTTATGCTACGTTTAAAAAAAATGTCGCCGCATAGGTCTTTAGCCGTTTTTAGCCTCATGAGACGCACAAAGGCAAAAAAACTACTTTTTTACACACTTTTCTTGGCATTTAGTCTTAACCCCAGCACTTTCACGTGTGACAGAACAACATCTCAATGTTGAACCGCCATCTGTTCTGATTGGGCCAAAATCAGCCAGTCGTCCATATAGTTGAGTATGCGGATGCCCTGGAGTCTCAGAGGAGCCAGAGCTGCATCCACACACTTCGTGAAAGTGCGGGGAGAGAGAGCTAGGCCGAAAGGAAGAACCCGATATTGGTATGCTTCGCCCCTGAAAGCAAACCTCAGGAACTTCCTGTGTTGGGGAAGGAAGGAGACATGAAAATAGGCGTCTTTCAGATCTATAGTCACAAACCAGTCCTCGGTTTGTGTGAGACCACCTGTTCGACCGTCAGTATTTTGAATTTGAGGCGCCTGACCAAACGGTTTAGAAAGCGCAGGTCTAGAATAGGCCTCAGCCCTCCATCCTTATTTAAAACAATGAAGTACCTGCTGTAGAACCCGGATTCTCGCTCGTGAGGAGAGACCACCTCGATGTCCTCCTTCCCCAGGAGAGTATTTACTTCCTGTTCCATGACCAGAGCCTGCTCAGGACCCACCACTGTGGGAAAGACCCCGCTGAAAGGGGGTGGAGGTGAACCGAACTGAATGCGCTAGCCTTTTCCTACAGTGTGCAGAAAAAATAATCAAAATACATGATTAATCAAATATATATTATATATATTACATATTATTAATCAAACATATATTACATTGATTTTCCTAAAAAAAAAAAAAAAAGTTAGATTTCAAGCACCAAGTGTGACCCGAAAATAAAGAGGCTCAGTTTAGTTAATTTTAATGGAAAAATAGCTCATTAAACTTGGATAAAAATGTAATACTATCATAAAATATCCTCAAAATTTTAAATAATCAAAATATATTATTAAACAATAATATATAAAATTCATTTTCCTAAAAAAACCCCAAAAAAGTTAGATTTCAAGCAGCAAGTGTGACCCGAAAAATTAAGAGGCTCAGTTTAATTAATTTTAATGGAAAAATAGCTCATTAAACTTGAGAAAGAAAAAAATTAATTCTATCATAAAATATCCTCAAAATGCTAAAAACTAATAAAATATATTATTAATCAAAAATATATTACATTGATTTTCCTAAAAAAAAAAAAAAGGTTAGATTTCAAGCAGCAAGTGTGACCCGAAAATAAAGAGACTCAGTTAAATTAATTTTAATGGAAAATAGCTCTTAATTTTTTCATAAAAATTGAATACTATCATAAAATATCCTCAAAACGCTAAATAATAATCAAAATATATTATTAAACAATAATATATAAAATTAATTTTAAAAAAAAAAGGTTAGATTTCAAGCAGCAAGTGTGACCCGAAAAATTAAGAGGCTCAGTTTAATTAATTTTAATGGAAAAATAGCTCATTAAACTTGGATAAAAATGTAATACTATCATAAAATATCCTCAAAATTTTAAATAATCTAAATATATTATTAAACAATAATATATAAAATTCATTTTCCTAAAAAAAAAAAAAAAAGTTAGATTTCAAGCACCAAGTGTGACCCGAAAAATTAAGAGGCTCAGTTTAATTAATTTTAATGGAAAAATAGCTCATTAAACTTGAATAAAAATGTAATACTATCCTAAAATATCCTTAAAATATTAAATAATAATCAAAATATATTATTAAATAATAATATATAAAATTAATTTTCCAAAAAAAAGGTTAGATTTCAAGCAGCAAGTGTGACCCGAAAAATTAAGAGGCTCAGTTTAATTAATTTTAAATGGAAAATAGCTCATTAATTTTTTCATAAAACTTAAATACTATTATAAAATATCCTTAAAATACTAAATAATAATCAAAATATATTATTAATCAAAAATATATTACATTTATTTTCCTAAAAAAAAAAAAAAAGTTAGATTTCAAGCAGCAAGTGTGACCCGAAAAATAAAGAGGCTCAGTTTAGTTAATTTTAATGGAAAAATAGCTCATTAAACTTGAAAAAAAAAAAATAATAATAATAATTCTTCATAAAATATCCTCAAAATGCTAAAAAATAATAAAATATATTATTAATCAAAAATATATTACATTGATTTTCCTAAAAAAAGGTTAGATTTCAAGCAGCAAGTGTGACCCGAAAATAAAGAGACTCAGTTAAATTAATTTTAATGGAAAAAAGCTTTTAATTTTTTTCATAAAACTGAAATAATATCATAAAATATCCTGAAAATGTTAAATAATAATCAAAATATATTTTTAATCAAAAATATATTACATTGATTTTTCTAAAAAAGACAAAAAAAAAAAAAAAAAAAAGATTTCAAGCAGCAAGTGTGACCCGAAAATAAAGAGACTCAGTTAAATTAATTTTAATGTAAAATAGCTCTTAATTTTTTCATAAAAATTGAATACTATCATAAAATATCCTCAAAATGCTAAATAATAATCAAAATATATTATTAAACAATAATATATAAAATTAATTTTCCAAAAAAAAAGTTAGATTTCAAGCAGCAAGTGTGACCCGAAAAATTAAGAGGCTCAGTTTAATTAATTTTTATGGAAAATAGTTCTTAATTTTTTCATAAAAATTGAATACAATCATAAAATATCCTCAAAATTTTAAATAATAATCAAAATATATTATTAAACAATAATATATAAAATTAATTAAAAAAAAATAATAATAATAAAATAAATAAATAAATAAAAATTTGATTTCAAGCACCTCGTGTGACCCGAAAAATAAAGAGGCTCAGTTTTATTCATTTTAATGGAAAAATAGCTCATAAATTTTTTCATAAAACTGAAATACTATCATAAAATGTCCTTAAAATGTTAAATAATAATCAAAATATATTATTAATCAAAAATATATTACATTGATTTTCCAAAAAAAAGTTAGATTTTGTAAGGAGTGAAATTATCTCCTCATGGAATTAAAACACAGGAACTCAAAACAGCTGCCATGCAATAAAGCAATAAAACTACTGGAATCAGGAGAATCGATCTTCAAAGAGAAAGCAAACAACCCCACCCTGACCTACCCCCCTCTCTTCTCCCACTCTCTCACCTTTCTTCCCAAAAGCTTTTGCTGGAAATCAGTAAGATCATCCACATGTTATATCTTGTGAATATATTGTTTTTCTCCTTCATGTTTGATATCATTTTAATGGTCTCTGTGTGTTTGGTAAAATGGTCTCAATTTCATAGCAGTCACATATACTGTAAGAAAGATTGAAAACTTCCATAGAATTGGGTTTGTTGCCATTGGGTGTGTTCTCCCTTTAGGGGCAAATGTGAACCCCCAACCAGGTGCGAGCCTGGGGTTGCAAGAACTCCTGAAAGACCAAAAGGTCTTTGTATTTTTACAACTGATTAGAAGATATGTTTGTGTTGGTCTGGTATATAAGGCAAGTGGTGAAACAGTACGGGGGGATTTTGTAGGCAAATGACCCCCACTGTATGCAAGAGTCGCTGGAGCTAAATCTCCAAGTCTCTCATGCTGCAGTGTGTCTCTCTGATAATCAGGTATGCATTTCCCACTCTTAGATACTTCTTTGGGTTATTGAGGTTATGTATTTATCTAAATTGAAATTGAATTGGATTCTCATTGTTTAATTGTGTAATTGGCATGATACATTTGTACCTGACAAATAAAATGTTATATTTGGCTATTCTGATACGTCCTGAAATCATTATGACCAGTAAATTGTGAGGACGCTTTTGTGCGCATAAATATACGGCCAGGATAAGACAAACTGGAGGCTAGGAATGAACAGGAGCAGTAGGCACGTTCTCTGAAGACCTCCTGATTTCTGCTTATCACTGGAGTTAACAAGTTGTGTATGGGAAAGACTAAATAACCTATACTTTTTGTAAAAGCAAGCAGTAGGCAGCTGACAAGAAGATATTAGTCCCCAGCAACTTCTGATTAATTATCAGGCTGGCGATTTTGTGTTACGAGATTGGCGCTCCGGCCGACGCCAGACTCAGACGACATTAGGTTCCCAATGAACGAATAATTGAAAAGATGGAATGTCTAGAATAATAAAATTCCTAAATCAATTCATAATATATATTTATGATAACCTTTTGATTGGAAATACAGTCTAAATTTAATAAATATTTAAAATTGGAGTCAGATTAATACGGAGCCAGATCAAATTTGAAACTAAATCTTGAAGCGCTGTGAAAAGACCGGACATGCAATAAACCTTAAACCAGATCGCTGGACTTTGCTTTCGGGCCAGTGAGTCGATCCTTTCAGTTGGTGACATTCCCTAGTGATCTCCCATTATGAGGCGAGGGTTTTTCAGCGCAATATTCGAATGTGCTCCGGAAAGAGGTTTGAGCTTCTCCTTCCCCTTTCTTCATCTGCTGCGGTAAGTCATTTCTTATTTACCTTTTTAGAAGTGTTGAGGGAAAGCCTAGACGCACCCAATATATACACATTTGTAGAATGAGTCGGAATACTCATAAATTAGACCGGAGACGTAGAAATCCGGTGGTGTTTAAGAATTAGACGAAACCACATGAATTAACAGGGACATGATAGCAGCAGAGTAGATAAAGAATGAAGTCTCTTGAGCCAAAATCAGAATCTCGTAAGAGAAGAAAATTTAAAAATGGAATAACATCATCCACATTTATTCTGGTACTCAACAGAGGGCTGTAAATTAGAATCTAAATTCTGAAATGAACAATCTCCTGTCACCATTGTTTAGTGGCTACATTAACTGAGCAACATTGGAAAGGCAAACAGTTATGTTCAAGTTCTCACTAAAATCCTTTTGTGAAAGTGAAGTTGGGCAGGACAGGGCAATAAAATTAAAGCTTAGAGGATTTGAAAAGAAACTCTAATCTGACAAAATGATCCTGCTTGTATTTTCAAGTTTGTAATTGTGTTAAACACATTGTGTGTATAGACCACACATCATAGTTGTTTGTGCTACTAAATGTACACATAGGCTAGTTGAGTTTATTCTTTAAAAACATGACTGCTTTACTGTAAGTGTGTAAAACACTTAGGTAAAGGTTGTAGATGCTACATGCATACTAGACCAGGTGTCCTGTTTAAAAATAGAATAACTGGAATTGTATAGCAATTTCAAGTTGAATGTGTGTCTATAATGAATTTGTTTGTCTCCTAATTGGTAAACTCTGCTATTTTCAATATAGCTGCAGTGATCCATGTGTAGGAGCATAGAATTGCCATGTGGCCGCAGTGTGATCTTATAATTGTCTTAACAAAGAAAATACTTTCCGCACAGCGGATTTTAAAGTTCAGTCTAATAACTATAGCTTATAGCTTGGTTTTAATTTAGAGTTGACAAAAATTACTACAAGTTTGTATGAGTCTCAGTCTTTGTCTTTAAGTAGACAGACAAACATGAATAGACCTCTGAATCTAGAACAATGATTTAATCATTCAATGATTTAATCAACAGAGATGTAATCTGCATTTGCTCTGGGTTTGCCCAACCCCCAAAAACTTTCTCACACTCAAAGAGATTCCTAAAAGGATACAGTTAGTTACAGCACAGCTCAAAACTAAAAGAAAAATTTGACCAATCCCAGATTGTAGTCACAGAGATTGGCAACACTTTACTTTACAACAATAGTCATTTATTGATATTGGTTAGTGTAGTGGCTAATTTGAATAAGCAATGAACAACACAATTCTTACGGTATCTTTTAGTCTGTGTTCAATAAGAATACAGTTAACGGGAATTGTTGGGAACCGCGCCGTTGTTCATTGTTTGCTCATGTTGGTCCATGGTGCACTAACTAAAGTTTACAAACACAACCTGTGTTTTTATTAATGCATTAGTGAGTGCTGAAATTAGCATGGATTAGGATCAATAAATGCTGTTAAAGTATTGTTTTTCTTGGTCCATATTAATGGAAGCAATGACCCTTGTTGTAAAGTGTTGCCCAAAATGTTTAGATTGAGCAATGATTTGACTCCTGATTTCAGTATGTGCTTGCGGGCATTCAATGTCCACGACAACAAAAGCTATAACTGGGTTCCAGTTTGGCTTGTTGCTGTGCACATGATGCACATGCTGGAACTGCTGTGGTCACAGGTCCAAATCAAAGATGTATCTTTAAAAAGATCAGTGAGATGATAACCAATTACTCTAAGCAAGTTGCTCAGGAGGCCCTCCAGAGACCAGTGATAAAAGTATTTTAATTTATAATATTTTAATGTAATATAACTCATATTATAACAATCTTATAATATACTTTATTACAATGGCCAAGCATGGCCTCTAGTCTCATGATGATTCAGCATAAGTTTAGAAGAGAAAAGAAAGTTATGGGAAAATGAGAGAAATGATCAGAATGTAGGAAGAATGTACATGTATGTAAGAAGTTGGAAGCACTACTAGTGCTAGGAAAAGGTATCAAGGGAAGGTGGTTTAAGCAGGAATGGGTAAGAAAGAAAAGTGAAAGGAAGAATGATCAAACTAGTGAGAAAGTACTTCTTGATCTTCTATTTATGCAAAATCTTCAATGAGAAAAGTTAACATAACCTAAGATTTACCAGCTAAAATGACCAATCTGATTGAAATATCTTGAATAGGCCAAATTCATCCAAGGCCATAAGATAATTTAAATTTGATTCTGTTGACATGCAACCCAGTAACAAGGGAAGGTACAAGTTTGCCTTTCATCTTGCAACAAAACCACAAACACAGTGGGGTGCAAGTGTTAACAAACTGACCCACCCCTCTCTGGGAATGCTAACTCAAAATCTGATCAGAGAGCTCATTTTACTTTGGCATGTGATTGAAGTTGTGTGTAATGCTAAAATCAGGGGATAAAATCAGGCAGAGATTTACAAATCTCTACTGAGTACAGAGATGGAAGTGGTCAAGGTATGAATAGTGTATGAAATTCACAATTACTAAGCTAACAGTACAGCACCTAAACTGGCAAACTTATGCCATGATCACAGATCTGACTAGTGCAAACAGTATCATTTGAAGAGATTTTCCCAGCAGATATGGGTGACAAAATTCATGCAAAACAGCAGACTGTGAAAACAGCTCAAGGTATACTATGCTTAGATTGTGTTAAAACACTAGCTCTTTGAGCTGACCATTGACACTTGGTTTATCTTGACCTTTTCATTACAAAAGTATGATCATAATAATGATACATGTCTTTGTAAACAAAAACAAATTTTGTGCGGATGGTATGCAATCCTAGATTACAACCACCTGTAACAAAGTTGTGGCTGTGACCATCACAGGAAAAGTAAGATCCACCATTTTCCAAACAATTTGTGAAAAGGTCCAAGATTAAACTGTTTTCCTCTCTGTCTTTTCCCTTTCAGACTGACTGCTGCCAGTTCTGAGGAACAAATTCCACAAGGATGTCTGGTCCCACCTACACCAACTTACACACACAACAAGGAGATGGGGGTAGAGATACTTCAAGGGGTCATTCACACTCATAACACTCCGCAAGTAGTTACATGACCTCCCAGTATAGCACTGGAACTAAATTATACAACACAGATTATAATAGACTAGACTCCACCCATCTCCTAAACACAAACATACAAACACACTTCATTACAATGACCACACTACATCCTTACCTGGCATAATTCAAAAGGATATCCAGGTCTAAATTACTCATTTTAATCTATCACACATTATTGACTGCATACATATAGGTCAAAGGAAATTATTTTTTATAATTTCATTTCAATAATAGCAAACATTTTTGCGATCTTAAAGTCTTGCAAATGTAATGGTCTAATGAACTTATTGTATGTAAGTACCTGTAATGTGTATAGGACATGCATGGCTACAGTCACACATCAATCTAATTTAAATTTTGAATGCAGAAGTAGAATTCAAATTCTACTTAAAAAATACAAATGAGACCTATTCATCAATGCAACTGGTCTCTTAGGACAAAATGTTTATGTCCAGTCATTGGCATTGTTGCAAACTAGGGGGCCCACTAGTTTACAGCATATGTCTAATGACAATACAAATTTATAAAAATAAATCAATTATACAATTTCCAACCAACCTGTCTTATAAAGTGTGACTTAAGCCTGCACATTAAATTCACAAAGAATGATTGAAAAGCTATACAGCAGATTTGAAATCTTTGTTTCTTTAAATGTCATTCTTGAACTGACTTGATAAAAACCATAGGTCTGCATCAAGGAATTTATTGTAGAACAAGTAACAGACAATTTTATGATTGTAATTATGAAATTGTGTATTTTCATGTTTAATTATGTGACATATTTTGATTATGTATACCACTGGTAAACATACCGGTTATATTGGTTTTGCTACTTTCCTTAATTTATCCAGACCAAGTACCTAAATCCAAAATTACATTACATAAACAATTTGGCAACCAAATGAGACCTGTTTGCTAAATATTTGACTCTAAGAGATGGAGACCTTATTTACCACTCGCACTTTTGACATGAATTTCTTGTTTATCTCATAACCCTTCTTTCATTCCACAATATCACCAAAGTCATCAGTGTTAAAGTGTTGCATGGTCACTCAGAAGTTGTTTAGCTGCCTCTCATACATTGGAGCACCACCAGTTAAATAATTCCTTCACCTATGGAGATGTGACAGACCCTGCAAACTACACCTTCTACCTAAAGGCAACGAAAGGATTCGTAGCAGGTCATGTAAACATCCTGGGGAGGATGGCACTGGACACAAATGCTTCTTCAGAACAGAAGGACAATTTCAACTCAGGTGTGATCTACTCAGCGAACCTGATACGACAGTAATTTCTACAGACTGATTACCAGTACAGCCAGTGCAGATGACCACTCTTTTCCTGCACTTATCAACTAATACTGCCTACCCATCAAAGACTTTGGCAGTAGTCTCATTCAGAGATAATCTGATTTTGGCCCCTCAGGAGCTGCTCAGAGTTTGTCCCAAGGGGCCAGGGAAGGTCTGTAAGGAGTGAAATTATCTCCTCATGGAATTAAAACACAGGAACTCAAAACAGCTGCCATGCAATAAAGCAATAAAACTACTGGAATCAGGAGAATCGATCTTCAAAGAGAAAGCAAACAACCCCACCCTGACCTACCCCCCTCTCTTCTCCCACTCTCTCACCTTTCTTCCCAAAAGCTTTTGCTGGAAATCAGTAAGATCATCCACATGTTATATCTTGTGAATATATTGTTTTTCTCCTTCATGTTTGATATCATTTTAATGGTCTCTGTGTGTTTGGTAAAATGGTCTCAATTTCATAGCAGTCACATATACTGTAAGAAAGATTGAAAACTTCCATAGAATTGGGTTTGTTGCCATTGGGTGTGTTCTCCCTTTAGGGGCAAATGTGAACCCCCAACCAGGTGCGAGCCTGGGGTTGCAAGAACTCCTGAAAGACCAAAAGGTCTTTGTATTTTTACAACTGATTAGAAGATATGTTTGTGTTGGTCTGGTATATAAGGCAAGTGGTGAAACAGTACGGGGGGATTTTGTAGGCAAATGACCCCCACTGTATGCAAGAGTCGCTGGAGCTAAATCTCCAAGTCTCTCATGCTGCAGTGTGTCTCTCTGATAATCAGGTATGCATTTCCCACTCTTAGATACTTCTTTGGGTTATTGAGGTTATGTATTTATCTAAATTGAAATTGAATTGGATTCTCATTGTTTAATTGTGTAATTGGCATGATACATTTGTACCTGACAAATAAAATGTTATATTTGGCTATTCTGATACGTCCTGAAATCATTATGACCAGTAAATTGTGAGGACGCTTTTGTGCGCATAAATATACGGCCAGGATAAGACAAACTGGAGGCTAGGAATGAACAGGAGCAGTAGGCACGTTCTCTGAAGACCTCCTGATTTCTGCTTATCACTGGAGTTAACAAGTTGTGTATGGGAAAGACTAAATAACCTATACTTTTTGTAAAAGCAAGCAGTAGGCAGCTGACAAGAAGATATTAGTCCCCAGCAACTTCTGATTAATTATCAGGCTGGCGATTTTGTGTTACGAGATTGGCGCTCCGGCCGACGCCAGACTCAGACGACATTAGGTTCCCAATGAACGAATAATTGAAAAGATGGAATGTCTAGAATAATAAAATTCCTAAATCAATTCATAATATATATTTATGATAACCTTTTGATTGGAAATACAGTCTAAATTTAATAAATATTTAAAATTGGAGTCAGATTAATACGGAGCCAGATCAAATTTGAAACTAAATCTTGAAGCGCTGTGAAAAGACCGGACATGCAATAAACCTTAAACCAGATCGCTGGACTTTGCTTTCGGGCCAGTGAGTCGATCCTTTCAATTTTAAGCAGCAAGTGTGACCCGAAAAATAAAGGATAATGGAAAAATAGCTCATTAATTTTTCATAAAACTGAAATACTATCATAAAATATCCTTAAAATGCTAAATAATAATCAAATTATATTATTAAATAATAATATATAAAATTAATTTTCCAAAAAAAAAGTTATATTTCAAGCAGCAAGTGTGACCCGAAAATAAAGAGACTCAGTTTAATTAATTTTAATGGAAAAATAGCTCCAAATTTTTTTAACAGGAATTGAATACTATAATATAATCTCCTCAAAATGCTTAATAATACTCAAAATATATTATTAAAATATATAACATTGATTTTCTGGAAGGAAGATGTTAAATGTTTGGTCTTCTGTCAGTTTTGATTGAGAAAGTATCTGTGACTCAAAAATGAAGAGATTCAAAGGAAATGTTTTTAATGATTAATGTTCAGTTTCACAGACACTTGTTTCTAGCAGTGCTTTTGAATGTTGCTTTCAAACATCTCACAGTAATAATAATAATAATAATATTAATAATAATAATAATAATAATATCTCAACATTTCCACAAACACTAGTATTTCTCTTCATTAGTGTGTGATTTGTGTAATGTGTGTGTGTTACAGAGATGTGTGTTATTCAGTTGTGTTTAATGTCACACAGAGACACTGAAGAGTTTGAACAAGGAAGTCTAAATCCAGCGTGTAGTGTGTGAGTGAATGTGTGTGTGAATGTGTGTAAGTGTGTGAGTCTGTGTTTGTCAGAGATGCTGTAGAAGGACAGAATGCCGTTCGACTCGTCCAGATACACTCCTACTCTCTTACAGGAGCCTGAACCAGCAGATATCTTAGTGCGCTTATTATTGTGACAGACAGAGAATCTGTGATCAGAGCAGATCAGACTCCAGGAGTTCACATTACGTCCAAACCAACTGTCATTACCCCCTCCTTTCCTCTTGATTTCTTTATATGACACTGATATTTGAACATCATCTCCACTGCATTCAGTCTCCCAGTAACAGCGTCCAGTCAGACTCTCAACACACAGAACCTGAGGATGATCAAATCTGTCTGGATGATCAGGATATGACTGTGGCTCATTCACTCGTGTCACCTTTCTGTTGTCGTCAGACAGAGTGAGGTATTTGTTCACTGTGTTTGTATCCAGTGTGAGATCACAGGCATCTGAACACAAGACACACATTACAAGAGACACATTTACAACTAAACAACAAACAAGAAAACTGTGAGTCTGTTTGTGGACTTACATTTGTGGAGTCCTGATGTGATCCTGAACTCTCCTCCATGATCCACACTAGAAAACACACACAGAGACATTCATCTAATAATAATAATAATAATAATAATAATAATGAAATGCTAGAATCATGCTAGTAACTTGTTAATCTTGCTAAAACATGCTAGTGACATGCTAGTCATGCTAATAACATGCTAGTGACATGTTAGCCATGCTAACAACATGCTAACGACATGGTAGTCATGCTAGTGATATGCTAGCAACATGCTAGTGACATGCTAGTCATGCTAGCAACTTGCTTATCATGCCTAACAACATGCTAATGACATGCTAGTCATGTTAGCAACATGCCAGTGACACGTTTGTCATACTAGCAACATGCTAATCATGCTACAACATGTTATTCATCTATCAATATCTATCTATCTATCTATCTAAATCATGCTAACAATAAATCATGCTAGAATCAGGCTAGCAACTTACTAATCATGCTAGAATAATGCTAGTAACTTGCTAGTCATGCAAAAATCATGCTAGTGATTTAATATTCATGCTAGAATCATGCTAGTAACTTGTTAATCATGCTAAAACATGCTAGTGACTTGCTAGGCATGCTGAAAAACATGCTAGTAACTTGCTAGTCATGCTAAAACATGCTAGTGACTTGTTAGTCATGCTAAAATCATGTTAGTGACTTGTTAGTCATGCTAAAATCATGTTAGTGACTTGTTAGTCATGCTAAAACATGCTAGTGACTTGTTAGTCATGCTAAAATCATGTTAGTGACTTGTTAGTCATGCTAAAACATGCTAGTGACTTGTTAGTCATGCTAAAATCATGTTAGTGACTTGTTAGTCATGCTAAAACATGCTAGTGACTTGTTAGTCATGCTAAAACATGCTAGTGACTTGTTAGTCATGCTAAAATCATGTTAGTGACTTGTTAGTCATGCTAAAACATGCTAGTGACTTGTTAGTCATGCTAAAATCATGTTAGTGACTTGTTAGTCATGCTAAAACATGCTAGTGACTTGTTAGTCATGCTAAAACATGCTAGTGACTTGTTAGTCATGCTAAAATCATGTTAGTGACTTGTTAGTCATGCTAAAACATGCTAGTGACTTGTTAGTCATGCTAAAATCATGTTAGTGACTTGTTAGTCATGCTAAAACATGCTAGTGACTTGTTAGTCATGCTAAAACATGCTAGTGACTTGTTAGTCATGCTAAAATCATGTTAGTGACTTGTTAGTCATGCTAAAATCATGTTAGTGACTTGTTAGTCATGCTAAAACATGCTAGTGACTTGTTAGTCATGCTAAAACATGCTAGTGACTTGTTAGTCATGCTAAAATCATGTTAGTGACTTGTTAGTCATGCTAAAATCATGTTAGTGACTTGCTAGTCATGCAAAAAACATGCTAGTGACTTGCTAGTCACATGCTAATCATGCTACAAACATGTTAGAAACATACTAGCAACTTGCTTTTAAACTTTTTATACTTTTAAACTTCGTTAAACCTTTTAAAACTTTTTAAACTTTTCTGCTTTTTTTTTCTTAATGTCTTGACAAACTTTTTCATCTAGTTATTATTAGGCTAGTATTATTTTAATAACTAGTTAAGGCTATATTTGGTTAATGCCTGACAATTATGTCAATAAAGTTTTAACTATATAATTAAGCAATAAGGTACGAGAGGCCGTGCTGTATCGTGAATAAATCACGGCTGAAGGGCGTTGTTAGGCACGACGCGAAGCGACACACAATAAAAATATTAATATCAAAAATATATATTAATATATATATTAGGTTGTACGTTTTCATAAAGTAAAATCATTAACTGCCTTCCGCTGTAAAAAGTAGTCCCTAACTGCTAAAGCTTTGTTTACGTTGCTAAGGGTGGTTGCTAAGGGGGTTCAATGATACACAAAACCGTTGAGTAAAGCGGTCATAGCAGTGCAGTATCATGAATACGACACAGCTGCTGACCAATCAGAATTGAGGAATGGAACTAACCGTTTTATAATTGCATTTATGCCATGTACATATAGAACGTTAAGTAACAAGATCGAAATTAAAACACAAAACTGCGTGACCAACTGCTCAAAAAAACAAAGGGAACACTTAAACAACACAATGTAACTCCAAGTCAATCACACTTTTGTGAAATCAAACTGCCCACTTAGGAAGCAACACTAATTGACAATCAATTTCACATGCTGTTGTGCAAATGAAATAGACAACAGGTGGAAATGATAGGCAATTAGCAAGACACCCCCAGTTAATTAGTGGTTGTGCAGGTGGTGACCACAGACCACTCCTCAGTTCCTATGCTTTCTGGCTGATGTTTCGGTCACTTTCGAATGCTGGCGGTGCTTTCACTCTAGAGGTAGCATGAGACGGAGTCGACAACCCACACAAGTGGCTCAGGTAGTGCAGCTCATCCAGGATGCACATCAATGCGAGCTGTAGCAAGAAGGTTTGCTGTGTAAAATAAAACTAATTTAAAAAAGCAAAACTGTTGAATGTAAATGATACTGTAAATGCTGGAAATGCCGGTAAAAATGCAAAATATAGCAAATGCTTGCATATAGGGCCTTCAGAACGCTAGTTAGGTAAAGGGGATACACAATAAATATAAAAATATAGCCATAAGTCACTTATAATTTATTATTATTATGCTATTATTATTTTAATAACTGGTTAGGGCTGTTTTTGTTAAGTTTTGACTTTTAGGATTGTATTTGTGGCCGTGACGATAAATGAGTGTGTTTTCATTTACAAAAGAAACTACGTGAATTATTCATTCCTCAGTGAAACACAGTAGGCTAGTGTATTAAAGGTTGTATCAGCGATTTCAAGCCTAAAACATAAAGTGTCAAATTCAGCTGACCTTTCTTCACGATCCGCTCGTTGCCTGCCCCATAAATTGACTGTAAAAAAAAAAAAAAGTGTCTCTCTGGTCAGCCTAGGGTCCGAGAAATGCCAAAAAAACAATCTGTACTATCAACTATTCCACAGAAAAACAAACAGTGTTCCAACCAATCGCTCCGCCTCCCTCACATCCCCAACACCAACCACCTTTAATTAGACGAAATAAAATAAAATTTATGTTCAAGTCAACCTTTATAAAAATCCCAGTCATATAGAATAATCAAAGCTTTATTGGCATTTACATGCCATTTACAGTGTCATTTACATCAAAAACGTTAGGTAAAGAGGTTGAAATGAAGGGGAAAATAACGAATATAAACGACTGATACAAATATTACGGGAAAAAAGGTCAGTTAATGGACTGTGGGATGCATACAATGTTTCTTTTAGAGCTGGGCGGTATGACCAAAAATTTATATCAAGGTATTTTTTCAAAATTATACGGTATCACGGTATATGACGGTATATTTTTTTTTCCATGCATGACTAGGTGTTAACCAGATTTCCTAATAAATTAGAGAATAATTACTGCAGTATATTGGCTTACATTGACCGGACTAGTATTAACCCAGGTTTGACTGGTCTCACAAAATGATGCTGTTCACAAAGAAGTGACAGTGGCACTCATAATTGTAATGAGGTGAAGAAATCAGAATTCATGACTTGCAGTCAAAATACACAACACTTTATTGTGCATTCTTTATATTCCAGGACATGTTTGTGGCGGAGGTGGTGAAGCAAATTGCTTGTGTTGCCTCCTGCGGCTACAACTTTAGCCTGACCACATTTACACATGATGTAGTGATGCACCGAAATGAAAATTCTTGGCCGAAACTGAAAACCGAAAGAATTATGCCAATTATTAGTACCATTGCATTTATGGCTATGACTGTGTACTAAATCTTACTAGAATCAAGGCATTGCAATTGCATAAATTAATATTAAAGTTTCAAAGAATAAATCAACTATATCAATTTAAACATTTATTATCAATCAAGTATTATATTACTTAAATAACAGATACATATATTTTTCTGCCTTTTGTTTAAATTGTTTACATTTTTATAACACATTTTCTTGTGGATCCGTGAGTTCACGTTTACAACTCTACTGTTTCTCTTCCAGCAGGAGGCGCTGTCAGAATGGTACACAAAGCAGCACAACAAATGACTTTGAAACGTGCAGCGCTCATATTCATTCAATGGATAGCCTTTTGAAGATTCATCGCAATTCTTGTCTTTCAGTCCCCACATTTAAGACCACCTGAAATCATAATTATGACTTTCACAACCCCCTAATAACACTGCAGTCATCAATGAAAATTAAGAGCTTTATTTAAGACTTTCAAAAACAAACCTTACACAAAATACATTTCTTTTTATTTTTTTCCCCACCATGTTCGGGGCACAAGAAAAATATTAAGGGACTAAATTAATATCAGCATATGAAGTATAATTGTCTCTCATTGTCTGTGAAAGAATGCACATCAGATGCTTTCGCTTTAACATACTGCGCAGTTTTCACGTTGCTTGTGTGATATCCATTGGCTCACAGTGCTCACCTCCATGGTTTAAAACATAAATATTAATAAAAATACAGTATATAGAAAAGACACATCTTTAAAATATTGCGACGTAACAATGTAAAGCCATTGTTTTTTTACTCACTGAAAGCTACATCTGTCTGCGCGCAATGCACCGATCTCTGCTCTAATTGCTGCCCGCACGACTACAGACACACCCCCTCTTGAAATTTCGACATTACAAGTTTTGCAAATCGCTAACCCTGGGTCTTTCTCAGATATACTGAAATACGTCCACACCTCAGATGTGTTGCTTCAGACAAGCACGTGCAAGCTGCGGTTTCTGTTTGCGTCAACATACGTGTTCCCGACGCTTTGTACGCACACACTCACCGGTATTGGGGTATATGAAAAATGAATATCATTTTAAAAAAAAACACACGGTATTCGGTATGAAAAGGTATACCGCCCAGCCCTAGTTTCTTGTAGGGCTATTTTATTTGATGTACTTTATGTAATATTTATTCATGACACATGATACTTATTTATTCATTGAATGCTGTCTACATCGCGCACATGACAGCATTCGTGCAGACAGCATCTCCTATTGTTAATATAATCATTTAATATTGTGTTAGTTTCTATAACAATTAATATAACAATTTCTTAATTCAAAATAAAATAATATTAATAAAAATATATCTGATAATCCCGGGTTACTATGGTGAAGCAGGTTTGTTTATGCATTAAACTCCTGGTCGCCAGAAATGGATGTAGTTCCCTCATCATAGCAGCTTGTGGCCACTACATAAAAAATGTGGTTACCTCGACAAAATGTGAAAAACGCGACATCCGCCTTTGATCTCGTTGGTATCTGTTTGCTTCCAGAGCTCAGAATTGTCCGTCTTGACTGCGCTTATTTCACTCCTCCCCTCACTGCAGCCGCCTACTTTCACCTATAATTCAGGTGAGGCAAGGCACATCTCAAACAAGCCAAATAACCCCCCCCCCCCCACCGCCCTTTGTGAAATATGATCAGTCTTTATGGTCTACACTCAAAAAAATGAACTTTCACTATTGTTAGTTTTACTACACCCACCCTTGTACACTGTACATAAAAAATGCAAGTAACTAAATTAACACAAGTTAACTATGTTATTTCTACAAAAATGTTGTACTGTAGGCTTTACTTAATAAGGGTTTGATTGGACAACTTAACATTGTAGAGTAAAACGCAAAACCCCATGAAATTTGATCTTTGCGGATACCGTAGCTGCTCATTTGGAGGCGGAGCAACAGAGGAGAAAGCGCGAAGCTTGAGAAGGACAAGATGGTGACTTTTTCAGGTATGAATATTTCATAGATACTTTACCATCCTGTTAAATACCGTCAGGAAATAGTGATGTAGCTGTTCACATAGTAAGATTAATTTAAGATATTGGTGTATTTCTGAGTTTAAGAATGTATTATTTTTATGCAGTGATGCTAACTAATGTTTCTCTAGGCAAGCATGTGGCAGTGCAAGAACTGCAAAATATCAGTCTTGACTAGATCACATTGTTGAAACACTACATATAGCAATAAATAACGCTGTACATAGCAAACTTTTATAGCAATTAAGTTAAGCTCTAGGTACAACGAACACTATTGATCTTTTGAATTGGGACCGCATTAAAGGAATGTTTTATTTATAGCGTTGGGTAAATTGGCAGATCGTTATCCACTCTTTGATTATAACGTTTGTGCTATCCATATACATGCTGCATAATCAGTTTTTTTCTCTTTTAGAGTGATGGATCAAACAGAAAATGACTGGGTTACCGTAGCCGTTCACTTGGAGGTGGAGTAACAGAAGAGAACGGGAGATAGCAAAAAGTGCGAATATTGAGAAGTCAGTGACTTTGTCAGGTATGAATATCTCATAATTCTTTACCATCCTGTTAAATAGTTGTTAAACGAGGTTTGTTATGTGAATTTATGATGCTTGTAAATAAATTTCACTTTAAAATGGTGTTTTGTCATTGTCCATTCTTAATGTCTCTACTCTTCTACAGAATGAGACCATCCCAACTCGGAGAGCTTGCATTCTCAGAGCACTTTCTGTGTATCTTAATTAAGACTAGGGAAACCTCATGAAGGAGTATGCAGTAAGTGTTCTCAGCTCTCTGCACTTCAGTTTTTTTTTTGTGAATATTTAAAGTTTCCCCCTTCACTAGACATAAAAAACAGGGCTCGTATATGGTCAATCCACATTTTATAGTCAAGAAATATAGATACGTTTATTTAGGGTTGTCAGAAGTACCAACTTCAGTACCACATAGTACTGAAACTGTGATGATAGCAGCATTTCTGGGAATTTTGAGCATTGTTGAGCGGATTCACAAACACCATTGTTGGCCATTTTCATGTGCTCGACAGATCACTGTGATTGGCTGCAATGATCATTGCTTCACACTCTTCACTGAGTACTTGCACAGATTACACTCCCACATGGTAGCCTTTGCAAACCATGTCTCTCAACAGATTTGTCTAAGCATATGTATATATTATGGAACCTCTGACTGATCCGCAGATAGATGTGGCTTTTTAAAAGTTCCGCTGTGCTAATCTGTGTGAGCGCTCTGTGAAGAACGTGAAGTGATGATCATCGTAGCCAATCACAGTCATATTTGTTGAGCACATGAAACCTATGGCCAATCAGCCGTGTTTTAAAATCTGCAAAAAATTATTGCAGGAAACGCTCGTGCTGAAACCTGTACTTTTGACAACCCTAACAAGCACAGTAGAGTAATGTTTAAATAGAAGAACTTAAACCGAGTTGCTTGGTAAGTAACTCGGGTGTAGTTGTGATAGCATTAATAGTGCTTGATGGTACCTTGGTATCTAGATTTTTTTTTTCTTGGGCAACTCATTAAGGAATGGACAGTTGATACAAAATTCTGAGGTTATTTTATTTTTATGGATGGATGTATTACTAAGTATTTTTTTTTCTTTCTATTGTTATGTTTACAACCTGCATTTTTGATGCAATTGAAGTGACTGAACAGTGTTACTGTTTTTGTGTTTTTTTAGGACACAGACTTTAAGAATTCAGAGAGAGACTTGGCCAATACTGTAATTGGAGTTTACATCGTCAGACCTGAAGATGCAGAAGCCTGTGACCCACCATCAGATGTTGGACAGATTGTTGAGGGAGTGAAGGTCACCAAGGCTTGTGCTCTTTTTTTTTTTTTTTTTTTTTTAAGGAGTCATTTACAGCTTGAATCTGTTATCCAGCAGACCTGAAGTACACTTCAGTTTTTACAGAAAGTGTTGCTGAAACTTGATGCTCAGAAATACAGGTTCTCAAGAGCAAACTGGTTGGTTGAATCGTTACAATTTCTCTTTCATTTGTACAGAATGAAGATGCTTTTTTTTGTGTGTGAAGAGCAATTTGTTTCTGGTTTTAAAATTAGGGTCCAGTTTTAATATAACCTGTTGATGGGACCAAAATTTGAAATAGAGTTCTGCAGTTTTTTTGAGGCATGCCGCCTTGCTTGAGCAAATGTTTTGTGTGTATGAACTGTGAAGTTTTAAGAACGGTTTAAAAAAAAAAAAAAAAATGTTGTTTACAAGATTAATCTCAGTTGCAATCTTTTCTTTACCAATGGCTCAAACTGAAATATCAAATGATCACTGTAGCATTTTGTGACAGCCTTTTTAGTCTTGAATTATATATTTTTTTAACTCTTATTTAAGCTGTTAAGCTGAAATATCATCATTCATATCATCATTTTAGGGCATGCTGCTTTATTTCAAAAGACATTTCATTCATTTTTATTTTTTAAGTGAGATTATTATAAATTCTTAATACCAGTTGCACTTTAAAAGACCTTGTGAAGAATGTTTACTGTTTCATTATTGATGTTGTAGTGTATTTGTTTCAAAGGACCTGTGAAATTGCAATTGTTTTACACTTCTTAGCACTTGTATGTTGCAAAACTTTGCAAATAAAATACATTTTCTGAAAATATGCTTGATTATTTAAGTTTTACACTTGTAGAGCAAATACATAAAGTTAATAAAATCAATAAAGAACATGTTCACCTTACATATTAAAAGTTCATAATTTTAACATAACATTACTACATAAAATGTACATATAACTAAAATGTAATAGTGACAAATCTGAAAGGGTTATATGCACTTAGAAATATTTTGTCAACTTTACTAGAATTTCTTTTGTTCATTCAACTATATTGTTACTTGTAGAAACTACTTAACTAGCTTCCGTGGAACCACTTGACACTCTTTTTTTATATCTTTTTTTAAGGTAGTCTTTCACCTTTCTTTTATAATGTGATTTTGACACGTTTAAACTGCCTTATAACTAGGGCTGTGCAATTAATCGCAATCGCAAAAAAATAGCGATTTAAGCACATGCGATTTCTAAACCGCACAAGGCTGCGATTTTATCTATCCCCCAACGGCACCCCCTGCTAGAGGTCTGCGCGGGACTGCTTTTCTAGTCCCGCTCCCGCAAGGTTTTATTCCGCACACACCCGCTCCCGCTATATATTCACGCTTTGTTCACCCGCTGCCCGCTTAGAATAATTTTCTTCCCGACCTGACCGTTCCCTCTAAATTTAGTTCTCGTTTCCAGAATCTCACATTTAACCATTTCGCAGTACAAGCATTATATTTCCATGTTCCACTTTTAAGACGTAGCTATTATAGCCCTGCATTTCAGCCCGTCATAGATCAAATGCGGACTAAAAATTATATTTTAGACATTCAATGATGATAATGATGTCACCAGCATTGAACGCATCTTCAGCACAGCTGGATTCTCCATTCAAGTAGTAGCCTATAGGCTAAAGCTTGCCACAAAGCACCGGCAAAAGTAATTACCATGACTGTGAAAACGTAAGGAGATATTTTAATTATTTGTTTTCTGAGTCAGTGATGAAGTTAACGATCCTCCTCATCCATCTCCTCATTGGACGCGCAAAGCATCTTTACAGATTAGCTACATAATAAAAGATCTTTTGTTTTCGATTTGTTTTATTTCGTTAAGTACTAATTTAAAGCTTTCTACATATATATTTATCATATCATGTCTGACAAAAAATAACGGTTAAATAGTTTCCACTGAAAAAAATGTCATTGATCGCCCATATCCTAAAAAGGCGTATTAGCTTCCACTCTCTGCACAAACGATCCCACTGCGCAATGTGACGTCGTAGTGACGTCTTTTCCATGTCATTTTTGGACGTCCAATTTCCGTCCATTGATGGGGTTGTTTTGTAACGCCAGGCGACGTCTTTTTTCGACGTCTACCGCACGTCTAATGTTGACGTTGGTGGGACCTCCATGTAAGGGCTACTCCAAAAGTGGTCCAAACGTGATTTTTTTAAAATAAAACATAAAAATTTATGTATATATATATTCACAGTATATGTAACCCCTCATACACAGGTCTTGACGGACCCACTACGCGCGGGTCTCGAACCCGGGTCTCCGGCACCGGAGGCGGACGCGCTCACTAGGAGGCTAGTGCGTCTGTTTAGATCAGGAAGTGAGGTGTACCTACACATCACTTACTAGATGGCCTCCGCCATATATAACATTAAAAAATAAATAACTTGATTATAGGCTACTTCAAATAGAATAAAAACTGTTAAAGGAAAAAAAAAAAAAAACATATGGACTACCAAATCAATAAATATTCATACAGATAATAAATATTGTTTGTTTATAAATAATCTGTATTCATATGTATAATCTTGTTAATAGGTTCTATTTTGTAAAACACATTTACTGCAACTGCCATAGACGTCCAAATGACGTCGAAAAAAACCCAGATCAAATGTTGAACGTCAAAATGACGTCCAAGTTGGGTCATGGATAGACGTCCAAATAGTGGACCTAGTTTGGACGTTGAATAGATGTCCAGAATTGGTCCGACCGACGGACCCAATATAGACATGATCTGCACATCTATCCGACGTCCAATGTGTCAGAAAGCCTGTCCTAGGAACTTAAGTTTAATAATTGTTTCCTGCACGGTCGATGTTATGTGATGCACACCAGTACGAGATGACTGTCGATCATTGTTTATGCTGCAGGTTATGCTCTGAATAATGTGTTTATGCAATACAAGTGAGTACATATATGTTCAGTTCTTATTTGTATGTGTCATGCATGTTATTGGTAATTTCCAGTGTTTATAACGATCGGGTTTTACCGTTTATTTTCGGCCGTGATTTGCCGAACTAATTTGCTGCGTCATCACCCGCGTTCTAATGTTACGTGCGAATGGTGCAAGTGTTTGTTTACATAACGGCTTATAGCACCGCTGGTTTGTGTACTATTGTATTTCCGTCAATTTCATTGTTATTATTGCCATTACAGGTGAAAGGACAGACTTTGTCAAGTATATTTTTGTATTATGTTAGTTGATTTCTAGTGAGTGTATTAGTACAATGATACACAAATGTTAGACGAATATTTTGTAAATTACTTCTCTTTATTTCTTTTGTAGACCATTCCTTGCAATATCACAGATGCATACCTCACCTGCATAGTCAAGATAGAAAATAAATGCTCATCATCAAGAATCTCTTCTCCACTCTTGATTTTCTAACCGAAATCCGATCCATATTCGGCCGCCTCAGCCAGCTAAAATCTTTAATGTAGTGGGACTTCACTACAGAATATGGTCCTTCGAGCCGGATGAGAGCAATATTACACCAATATGGATCCAGCAAAAGATGACACATTAGAGACAATGGACAGACCACGCCGCAAGACTAATCTCCCTTCTCACCTGGACGATTATGAGGTTGGCTACCGACCCGCTGAGGACCCTCCTTCCAAAGCTTCTTCCCACTGTCCCAATCAGCCAAGAAGCAGCTCGAGGAAAACGTCTCGTAGCGGTGCAAGCTCTCAATCCAGGACAAGTAGGCGATCTGTCACTTCTACAGGCGTTTATCTTCCATCAGAACTCTCTAGTGTTCAGACTGCTATTTTGGAGGAGAAGATTAAACAAAGGCAGTTAGACAGTCTCCGTCAGCAGGTCGCAGAGGACTCATTGGCCGATGTGGAATACCAGCGGCTACAGACACAAGCTAAAGAAGCACAGCACATTCAAGAGGAAGCTCTCAGAGCAAAAGAAGCCTTATCCAAGCAGCTAGAAAGACAGCGCAAGCTGCAACAAGCAGAAACTGAGCTTGAGGTAGCGAAGCTTGTATCCTCGATGCTTGTTAAAGACTCTGGTTCAACCACTCCTATCCCTACAAGCTCACCCGGCAGCCATTTGTCTCCACCTCAGCTTGTACATATTGGTCAAACCATGAGTCCGTATCACTCATCATCCTCTCTTCAGCAGCCCGCTACTCAGTCACCAGCTGTAACGTCAACAATACAGACTCGTCATGCAGAACAGAGTATATTTGATGACTCTTGGGTGTCTCAGCCATCATTCAGACCACTGCAATTGACTGCCGAGTCCGAAAGTGCACCATTCACTGCAATGCCCCACCTGTTGCCACAAGAAGTCTCATCACCAGTCTCTAAGGTATCTCAGACTACCCCTATAACTGTGTCAGTTCGCACTGTGTTATCTGCAACAAATGTGGTATCCCAACCGCGTTTAGGAGCTCCAGTCATGTCCACTGCTGCACTCCCCTTAAGGACAAGCATGCCGTCTGTGCTACAGCAGCCTATCACAGCTACAATGCAGCTGCCTGCAATGTCATATACTTTACCACAAACTGTGATTCCTCCAGCGACAGCACATGCACGTCTGTTACAGCCTCCAGTGACCAGCCACCAGGCACCAGTTTTGCAACCTACCGGCTCTAGCCATGCGCAGCCACCATCCTTTCTGCATGGTAGTCACCCTGCACATACAGGTACTGAGTTACTGTTTGCATCGGCCTACGGCATCCCACAACCTAAGTTACCAGTGTTTGAAAGCGGTAATGAGAGTGACTTTGCCTTGCTAAAATTGGCGCTGGACAATTTGTTGACTAATCACAGCCATCTCAGCGAGCAGTACAAGTATCATGTCTTGTTAAGCCACTTAAAACTTCCCAGTGCTCAGCAGCTGGCAAAAGCCTATATGTATCATCCTCGTCCTTATTCAGTTGCACTGCAGGCTCTTCAGGACAAGTATGGCCAGCCCAGACAGCTTGTCCAGTCAGAACTGGGTGCCATGATGAGCACTCCACCGATCAGAATGGGTGATGCGAACGCTTTTGACTCCTTTGCCTTATCTGTTCAATCATTGGTGGGCATGCTAAGGACTCTTGAGGGCCAGAATGGTTACGAGCTCATGTGTGGCTCTCATGTCGATCGGCTGTTAAGTAAGTTGCCATCTGCCTATCGTGATGGTTTCGTTGAATACTGCTTGAGCAGGGGTATTCTCCAGACGGGTACTGACAGGACTTACACACTTCCTGATCTAGCCACATGGTTAGAGACCAAGTCACAAGCAAAACGCATCTCCAACCGAGCCGCAACCTTGTTCCAGAGTGAATTACCCAAGTCCCATGGTAGGGTTACAATGTCTACTCGCCCAAAGGAGCGGGCAACACCAGTTTTCTTGTCCAATGAGAGAGGTACACATCCCTCTGGATCTGTAGACCAGAAACCCAGTACAAAGCTAAAGCCATATTGTCCCCATTGCGACAACAGGGACCATTACCTCAACTCTTGTGACCAGTTCAAGAAGTTGACCACAGCTCAAATTGTCACTTGGATTAAAGAGGGAAACCGTTGCTGGAGATGTGGTAGGGCACATGCGGTAGAGACCTGTAACCTCAAGCGCCCATGTAAGGTCTGCAAAGAACTTCACCTCACAGTTCTACATGATTCCATTAATGACATGTCCAAGGCTGTACTTATGGTGAGCATGCCGTCCACCAGGATTTACTTTGACAGACCTAACCGTTCACCAAAGGTCATGTTAAAAGTGGTTAAAGTCCTTCTCCACCATGGTCACCGCACTATGGAAACCCACGCAGTCCTTGATGATGGGTCAGAGAGGACAATAGTGCTCCAGCCGGCATTACAGCAGCTCAAGTTAACTGGTACACCTGAATTGCTTCCATTACAGACAATTCAACAGTGTCACACGGAGCTTGAAGGGCTGTCAGTCTCCTTTGAGGTGTCTTCAGTGACCAAGCCCATGGTGAAGTTCGCTATATGCAATGCATTCACTGCAACAGGTTTGTGTCTAGCAGAGCACAATTACCCAGTCACTGCGCTCCAGAATGCCTATCGCCACCTGAAGGATCTGCCATTGCCTCCCGTGGACAGGGTGAAGCCCCTGCTCCTTATCGGATCTGATAATCCTCAACTCCTGACACCCACTCAGCCCGTATGCGAAGGCCCGGTATGGGGGCCCATAGCTGTCTGCACGCAACTTGGATGGTGTCTCCAGGGCCCGATGAGTCCTATGCAGTCCTCACGAGGAAGGCAGCAGTGTCTTCACATCATGACAGCTCCAGCCCGTGATGAACTTATCCACCATGTAGAGAGACTCTGGCAAGTTGACACCCTCCCATACAATGAGAAAATAGTCACCAGGTCTAAGCAAGATAAAGAAGCTTACACCATGCTTCAGGATTCCACCATCAGAGTAAATGTGGATGGGGTTCAACGCTATGCTACACCCCTGCTGAGACGGACACCTGTGAGCTCGCTCCACGCAGAGAAGGAAGCGGTTCTTCCCAGTCTACGCAGCACAGAGCGCAGGCTGGCACGGGATCCGGAGAGGGCTAAAGCATACTGCACTGAGATCCAGAAGTTGGTGGTAGCTGGTTATGTTGCCAAGATAACTGTGGAGGAAGCTGACAAGAGCACAGAGTCTTGGTACATCCCGCATCACCTAGTACATCATAACGGGAAAGACAGGATCGTCTTTAACTGTTCCTACCAACATCAAGGGCAGTCTTTGAACAGTCAGCTGCTGCCCGGACCAACTTTGGGACCATCTTTATTGGGTGTCCTCCTGAGATTCCGCCAGCACGCTGTTGCTATCAGCGGGGACATAAAAGGCATGTTCCACCAGGTACGTCTGCTGCCTAAAGACAAGCCGGTGCTGCGGTTCCTATGGAGGGACATGTGCAGGGATAAAGAGCCTGATATATACGAATGGCAGGTACTTCCATTCGGTACTACGTGTAGTCCATGTTGTGCCATCTTTGCCCTCCAACACCATGCACTAGGACACAAAAGTGACACACCTGAGTTAGTCAACATAGTGGAGAATTCCTTTTATGTTGATAACTGTCTTTACAGCACACCAACTGCCGATGAAGCTAAGGACGTTGTGGATGGACTGCGTCACTTGCTGGCTGAGGGAGGCTTCGATCTGAGACAATGGGCATGTAATGTACCATCTGTAATCCAGCATCTTCCAGCAGAGGCCCTGTCCACTAACAGTGAACGATGGTTGACCAAAGCTAGTACGGACCTGCAAGAGCCCACTCTTGGTCTGCGGTGGAATTGTCTCAATGATACTTTTTTATTTTACATTTTTACAATTTACATTTTACCGAGACATTGGAGCCCACTATGAGGAACATGTACAAGACCTTGGCCAGTCAGTATGATCCTTTGGGATTTATAATTCCATTCACTACAAGGGCTAAAGTTCTCATTCAGGACCTTTGGAAGCAAAACTTGGGCTGGGATGATCTGATTGAGCCTGCACATCTGCGGGATAAGTGGTCAACCTGGGTTAGAGAAATTCCAACTCTCCTACAGTTGCAGTTTCCTCGACTCTACACACCGGATTGCACTAACAATCCTTCTGTCACTCGAGAGCTACACATCTTTTGTGACGCATCGGAAAGAGCGTATGGTTCAGTGGCTTATTTACGGAATTCTGATCATCAAGGACATGTCTCTGTCGCCTTTGTCTTGGCCAGATCTAGAGTGGCTCCCAGAAAATGCCTGTCCATGCCTCGTTTAGAGCTGAGTGCAGCACTAACTGGCGCCCAGTTAGCCCAAGTAATACAGTCTGAGTTAACTGTTCTCATTGATTCAGTCACCCTCTGGTCTGACTCAACAACTGTGCTGTACTGGTTGACCGCGGAGTCTTGCCGCTACAAGGTGTTTGTTGGAGGACGTGTAGCTGAGATACAGACTCTCACCGAGATGGCTGAATGGAGGTATGTTGATTCGGCTCACAATCCTGCTGACCATATCACTAGAGGTCTGACCTTAGCAGAGCTAACAGGCCCTCACCAATGGAGTTCAGGACCAGCCTTTCTCCTTAAATCAGCTGACCAATGGCCATCCATTCCCAAGATTGAGGTAGAGCCCGAACTCAGTGAATTAAAGAAATCTGCCTTCGTTGGTACTATTTCAGTGAACAACCCATCACTCCCAGACCCAAATCAGTTCTCCACATGGCAAGAACTTATCCAGGCCACTGTTAGGTCCCTTCACGGGGCGGCTGTTGCCGATAGTGATTTTTCTATTGATGCAGCTGATTATATTGAAGCTGAGAAACTCCTCCTGGCACAGGCTCAAAGTGACTCATTCCCATTCGAAGTCAAGGCTCTGAAGACTGGACAATCTATTCCTACTGACAGTCGTTTGAGCTCTCTTGCCCCTGAGTTTGATGAAGCCACTGGTCTCATCCGAGTAGGCGGACGATTACGTCGGGCTGACAGTTTAGACTTTGATGCGATCCACCCAATTGTGTTAGAATCTGGCCACCCTGTCACCAAGCTGCTAATTAAGGAAACAGATCAGCGACTCCTTCACCCTGGCTCGGAAAGGGTCCTAGCTGAACTGCGCCGCCAGTATTGGGTGCTAAGAGGTAGAGAAGCAATTAGGAAACATCAGCACACTTGTAGAGACTGTCAGTTCTGGCGTGCCAAACCTCAAACCCCCCAAATGGCTGATCTTCCATCCAGCAGATTGCGATTTTACAAACCCCCGTTCTTCTCTACAGGGGTAGATTGCTTTGGCCCCTTTGCAGTTAAAGTTGGTAGACGTCAAGAGAAGAGATGGGGAGTGCTCTATAAATGTATGACAACCCGGTGCGTGCATCTAGATCTATTGGAGCAGCTAGACACTGATGCATTTCTGCTTTCTCTGCGTCGCTTCATTGCAAGACGAGGCAAACCCATGGAACTGCTATGTGATAATGGTACTAATTTCGTCGGAGGGGATCGGGAATTGCGAGAGACCTTTAATGCCATGGCACCAAAGCTTCAGGAGCTGCTTGCAGAGCAACGGATTAGATTTCGCTTTAACCCACCGAGTGCTCCTCATTTCGGGGGGACTTGGGAGCGTGAGGTCAAATCTGTAAAGTCAGCCTTACGTGTCATCCTGCGGGAGCAGTCAGTGCCAGAGCCAGTATTGCAAACCCTATTAGTGGAGGTGGAAGGCATTCTGAATTCCAAGCCACTTGGCTACATATCCTGTGACGTCGCGGACTTGGACCCAGTGACTCCCAACCTTCTCCTTATGGGCCGACGTGATGCCTCACTACCTCAAGTCCTGTATGACTCTAACAACTTGCTCGGCAGACGCAGATGGAGACATAGCCAGGTGTTGGCTGATAATTTCTGGACTGCCTTCATCCGCCATCATCTCCCGAGTCTACAGGATCGTCAGAAATGGAGAAAGGACGGCAAGGAACTTACTGTGGGTCAAGTAGTTCTTATTGTTGATCCACAACTCCCACGTACTCTCTGGCCTGTAGGAACAGTTTCTGAGACGTTAGCTGGTCCTGATGGTAAAATTCGTACTGCTCGAGTTAAGGTTAAGGAAAAAACTTACACTCGTCCAGTCGTGCGGTTAATTCCACTTCCTCACCTCGAAGATAATGTTCCTGACATTGCAGACAGACTTTCTTAGAATGTACAATTATCCTGGCAGATAATTGGGGGCGGCTGTGTCAGAAAGCCTGTCCTAGGAACTTAAGTTTAATAATTGTTTCCTGCACGGTCGATGTTATGTGATGCACACCAGTACGAGATGACTGTCGATCATTGTTTATGCTGCAGGTTATGCTCTGAATAATGTGTTTATGCAATACAAGTGAGTACATATATGTTCAGTTCTTATTTGTATGTGTCATGCATGTTATTGGTAATTTCCAGTGTTTATAACGATCGGGTTTTACCGTTTATTTTCGGCCGTGATTTGCCGAACTAATTTGCTGCGTCATCACCCGCGTTCTAATGTTACGTGCGAATGGTGCAAGTGTTTGTTTACATAACGGCTTATAGCACCGCTGGTTTGTGTACTATTGTATTTCCGTCAATTTCATTGTTATTATTGCCATTACAGGTGAAAGGACAGACTTTGTCAAGTATATTTTTGTATTATGTTAGTTGATTTCTAGTGAGTGTATTAGTACAATGATACACAAATGTTAGACGAATATTTTGTAAATTACTTCTCTTTATTTCTTTTGTAGACCATTCCTTGCAATATCACAGATGCATACCTCACCTGCATAGTCAAGATAGAAAATAAATGCTCATCATCAAGAATCTCTTCTCCACTCTTGATTTTCTAACCGAAATCCGATCCATATTCGGCCGCCTCAGCCAGCTAAAATCTTTAATGTAGTGGGACTTCACTACACAATGTGTATATCACAACTGCCATAGACGTCCAAATGACGTCCAAAAAAATAAGACCGATTAGGTCAAATGTTGAACGTCAAAATGACGTCAAAGTTGGGTCATGGTTGGACGTCCAAATAGTGGACCTAGTTTGGACGTCGAATAGATGTCCAGAATTGGTCATGGACCGACGGACCCAATATAAACATGATCTGCACGTCTATCCGACGTCCAATGTTTAGTGGGATTGGATATGCGCCTAATAGCGCACATGTACTTTATTTAAAAATATATATATTTTTTATTTTAGCCAATTCATGATTTGTGAAGGCAAACTCAAACATAAAGTAGGTCAACTCACTGTCTGCCGCCGGCTGCGTGGTCCTTATTTTAAGAAACAGCTTACGTTTAACGAACAACAACAACAACAAAAAATGCTCCAAACAGTTTTTTTTCTTCTAAAATAACTTAATAAAAAATAAATTAAATTATAACCACTTGCTAAACTGAACTATTTTAATTGCCAAAACAGTAGTATAAGTTGTTTTGGCAAAGGGGTAAAAAGACGGGCTCAGGTCAGGAGTTAACAGCACTGTTTGCGAAAAATCAGTCAGCATAACCTTATGAAGATTTTGGCACTCCAAACGTGGCTTTGCGCTCTGGAGTAACGCTGATAAACTGATAAACAGTTGCCCACAGAAAAAACACCATCAGTAGGTTACCCCCACTTTCCGCGCCTATGAGACCTTGCCAATAGAATGCACGACGCAGAAAGCACTGGTCATAACAGTGCATAACAGTATTGAGCGCAGGCTGTAGCCTACAGGTGCTCGATAGGAATGAGTAAAGCGCAGATTTGCTGTTTAGAAAAGACGTCGGGAACGGGATATTGTTACCGCCCGCTCCCGTTCAAATTACACCAGAGTTACCGACCGCAACCGCTTTTATTTGGAAATTTATTCCAGTGTCACAAGAAATCTAGTCGGGTCCAGCGGGATAGCCGCGGGAATGCAGACCTCTACCCCCCGCCCCCCTTGAATGTCAAGTTCATTTTATTTTCGATATAGCGCCACATCACAATAGAAGTAATTTAAGGTTATCTTTCCTATAGAACAGGTCTATACATTGTTCTTTTATTAAACATACTAAATTGCCTTATGTTATTTATCTTATTTACACTAAGGCATGTCATTTCTGTCTCTTCATGGTCGCGTGATTACAATGTCTCCTCCGAAAACACGGACTGGATCGCGGACTCCATTCATAAAAACCTAATTTACTATAGCGTGGAATGCCTGTTACGGGTGTGTGCAGGACGTGTAGAACGAGACGAGACGAAATTCAAACAAACAATATATTTAATATAAATCTTCAAGAGGTACAAGGCAGGAACAGGCTGGAACACTGAGAGCTTTCACACACATCTACCAACGTTAAGGACCGACAATACACTGAACTCAAAGACAGACTAAAGGGTAACTCATAATTAAACAGAGGTGAAGGTGATTACACAAACGAGGACTAAACCAAATGATCACAAAACTACAGGGGGAGACAAAAACAGACGTGAAATGTGCCACGTAATTCGTCGATTTTTGGATTAATAAATCAAAAGTTGGTCTGTCACTTAATTCAAATCGCGATATGGACTAGTGTCTGTGAAAACTGAAATGCAAAAGGACAGTTTTAATATGAATCCTGCATGTTCCGTTTGCTTCTGTATGTATGAATGGTGGAGACGCGTTTTATTTCTTTACTACATGCAGACTGAAGCACACGTGACGCTCCCGCTAATTTTTGGCATTTGCGTCTCACATGAACAGATAAACTCAATCGCCAAAGCTGCTGTGAGTTTCACTTTTACCGTTTCATTTGAGAAAACTAGCATCATATACACACAGAAACTTCACTGCAACCTGTCAAAATAAAAGTACGGTTTAAAATGTAACAGAACAATTAGTCCTGTATTACTTTTGTACAGTATAATGTAGGTTGTACAAAACGGTTTGCGTGCGTAGCCCCTTTAAGAATTGTTGCCCCTTTAAGACTTGTCGCCATTTAAGAGTGCGCAGCAAAGTTTGAGAGGAGAGATGTGCGCCGATCCAATCCAAGTATAATAAATTGCCGATCCAATCCAAGTGTAATAAGTGTGCGTGCATCCTGTAAAGTGAGTTGTTCTTGCTTCAATATGCTTAACATTGAGATTAAGTTGTAAACTTGTGGACGATCGCAGTTATGGTAATTATGTTCTATAGAGAGCGCATAATCAGCGCCTATTTAAATGCACGGCATGTATATTTACATTGAGATTTCTGTACCGTTTTGCTTATACTGTTGTCATGTTTATGTAGAGATAATTGGTGTTACTAGTTCATAGGCCTGTTGTGTATAAGTGTGTGGATGAAGATTACAGTATGTAGTTAAATGACTTATGCGGATGCTAATATGCCAGTTCATTGAGCTGTATCCTTTCATTTATTTACATCAATATTGATAAAAGTGTTATTTGCTGTTGGAATGTCAAATTATGGGATTTGATCTCCATATTACTATTTTATTATTTGTTATCTCTGTACAGACCACACTTATTACATGCCTGATGGGACAGTAAAGAGATTAAAGGAAAGAACTGTTGTGGACTGATTTCCTGGGTTCTGACCAACCCACCAGGGCGAGTGATCCTTCCTACAGTCTTTTAAAAGGAACTAAATTCCACTTCCAAATCCTATATAGGTGTTTATATATTCCTGTTTAAATAATTTACATAAAACAATATATATGATAAAAAAAATATAGTACAACAAGTTAACCACTTAATTATTATTTAAACGTTTTAAACTGGATATAATTTTTCTTCCACGCAATGATTTTAACAGTAAATTTCTGTTTGTTTGACAAAAAAGGGTTTATTTTTAATTTGATTAAAAATAAATAACTGTTTATGCTTTTTCATTATCAGAAAAATTAAAACACATAAGAATTTCTAAAAAAAAAAAAAAGGCAAAAGATTTTTGAACCCTCAAAATGTTAAAATAGAGAGTTTTGGACTTGTATTCGTTATTGCACAAAGTAGGCTAAAGTACCGGGGAAAAAAGTAAAATGGCTTATTTATTTTATGTTTTCTGTTTTAAAGACAATTTTACTACAGTTTTGTTTATTAAACTTAATACTATGTTATTTCATGGTGAAATGTTTTGTTATGCACTTCTTGTGCACTGAATACATTTAGAATGTATGTAGCTTGTTTGAAAAAGCAAAAAAAAAAATCGCAAATAAAATCGCAATATGATTATTTTGTCCATATTGCACAGCCCTACTTATAACTTATCTGAGTTTCATGTGCAGGAGTTTCTATATTGGAAAATATTGTACAAGCATAATTTTACTCCACATAATGTTACAATTTAGAATAACAAGTGTTGCACGTTAGAAACCCATACATTTTATTTAATAAAGACTGGTTTGTAAAAGGAGTTTGAATGTAATGCATTTATTAAATGAAGAGGGTAATATGTTATGATCATTTTGAGATTATATTTAAAGTGGATTGTCCATACAGACACATTTCTTTAGTTGTTAAAGCTATTCCTGAAGCTTTGAGGAATTTAATTAAAGGTATCCTACAATATTCTTGAGTAATACCTACATTTGTTGATTTATTTACTGACAATTATAATTTCTTGGATGATAAATGTAACAACGTTTTGAGACGAGATCACTACTCAGAAAGAATATTTTCCTTTTCCTGTTAAAATAAATGTTTTATCTAAAAGGTTTTCAAAAGCTGACACTATTAGCGTTTCAACTAGATAGCTGTTGTTTCCCTTGCTAATGAAAGAAGTACACTTCAAAACAATTGATGACATTTATCAATGTAATGAATTTCTTAAAATGACATTTAAACACCAAGACTATTGAGCTGCATAATTTATTTGTGCCGAAATGCATGCTGGGGGTCATGGATGAGATTTGTACTGTGCTGGTACCCATCATGCATTGCAGCATGAAACGTTTTGTTGATTGTCACCATTCTTGAGATTCATACGCTGATACTTATGTGTCTGAATGACACAGTAGATAATAACTTTCTGTAGATAAGGTATTTGTAAAAGAAGAGTGTTATATTTATTGTTATTAGGCAAAATATATTTGATTAATTTATTATTTAAAAAAAAAAAAACATCGATATTATTTGCTATATATAAATGCTAGATGAGATCAGGTAATCATTAATTACATTACCTGATCATATTTTCTCTTGGTTTTAACAACTGTTTTATAAACACAGAGTTACTGCAGCCAGAGAAAAAATTAAGAAAAAAGGGGCAAGAGCCAAACTAAAGTAAATACCTAAGCAAACCAAACTATTATTTCAATTAAACATCAACATAAAACTAAACCTGTTATTTCTTAGTAAGAACCTCTTATAGACTTCTGACAGAAATAAAATCTGTCTGGTAAGTAATGCTTGAAGCTGGTAATGCTGTTTGTAAAGTTGTTTAACGACCTCTGCTGAGATCTTGAGAGATTTAATGTATTCTTTTATTTCAGTGAATTTCATCTAAAGCCTTCTACACACTGCACAATTTTAGCAATCCTATAAGAGCAATACAAAGCTCACTGTGCAACACAGATCTAAGAAACTTGGGTACGAAAAGACTGTAAGATGATGACACCTAGTGACTCGTAGGCTACAATGCAAATTACTATTTAAAAATAAAATGTTTTTTATGTTTGCTGACAAAAAGAGCAAGCTGTGAAAGAGGACGTTAAAAGAGTGTGAGGTAAGCAGTTTTAAGTTTTTATGTTGTGTTGATCAATACTCCACTTTATGATTGCATAAAGTGTCTCACTGTGCGACCATTAGGACCATTTAGGAGCCATGATCACAGAAATTGCCATGATTGTTTCACGATGCCTTTTTGTCTGGGACAGCCGAAAATCGATTAATGGCTGTTGCAATCCAGTTTGACCTCAGACGATATTCTGGCAGTGTCAGAAGATTTGGCGCACAATTCTGCAGTGTGACTTCTACGACAAACGTAAAATTGTCTCCGTATTTCTAGACAAGTCATGAACAGAATTAATTCTAGAGATTTCTTATAACCACATAAACTCTGGCACTCCTGTCTGCCGTGCAAGGAAATCATATGATATGCTGCCTTTGCTATGAAAAACACCGGTTGCTCTCTCTATTTTTGGGTGTGTAGGGCTGATTACACTATTCTAAAAATACACCGCTATTGCTGCCATTCATAAAGTTAACGATAGGCAACATTTTGGCACCGCGTGTAATGCAGCTAGCAGTCACTGGACACGTAAGCCTGTGTTTGCCTCTCTTGTTATTTACACTACATCCATGAATCGGTGGGCAGGGGTAAACAGGCAGCAATGTAGAAGCACGCTTTGATCATCTTCTGTGGAGGCAATGTTTAGCCACACATTCCACAAGCTGTCATTTTGACATATTAGTTTCAATGTAGGCTGTTTTTAGACTAATGAGAAAGTTTTGAGTTCTGAAACTTACAGAATGCTTTTATAGTACAATGATTACTTATATGTAAAAAGACAAAGGGAATTTTTTTTTTTCACTTCATGACCACTTTAAATGAGTATACTTCTCTATTCTTCTTTTTTATTGGTCCCTCATTATGTAACAAGCTGGAGAGTACTGTTGCACTTAATGCACTTGCTGTTTTAATTTTGTTATCTGTCGCTACAAGAGTGTAGGGCAAAATTTTGTTAGTCATACGTGTTTGTTTGTGTTTTTTTTTATGAGAAACTTTTGGTGCTGTCATTTTGGCCAGGACTTCCTGGAAGAAGAGATTTACATCTCAATTGGACTATCATGCTAAAATAAAGAATAAATGAAAATGAACAAAATATATTTAACACTGATGACTTTGATAATTTATCCACTAGCAACTGGTCCATTTCATACAAGAAGTATGTAAACACATTGTCCACTGACCATCAGATAAATGTTTGTTTATTTTGTTTGTATCATATATTTTGGTACAAACATTTTTTTAATTCATATTTTATTATTAAAGACATACAAATGTGAACAAAAATGCTCAACTTACTTGAGTTTGTCCAGATGGTTGAGTGTTTCAGAGAGCAGCTTCACTCCAGATTCTCCTGGGTGATTATAGCTCAGGTCCAGCTCTCTCAGGTGTGAGGGGTTTGAACTCAGAGCTGATACCAAAGCAGTACAACCTTCTGCTGTCACCATACATCCAGATAATCTACAACAGAAAGTGTTAATGTCACTTTGCTCCATTTTTTTAATTTACAGTATAAATATAGCTACAGGTTATTGTGACATAAGTGTGAATATGATTACAGCATTACATTTTCTCCCCTTTGAATCAAAGGTTACTACATACAATGTGCTTTAAACCATTGATCATTATAGCCAATTACAGACATGACTATTGAACGCAACGGCCAATTAGAGGTTTTTAAATGGAACACTGCGCTGTGCCAAAGATGTGTTTGCCACAGATGTTGCAAGTTTTGAGGGAGCGTGCAATTGGCATGCTGACTGCAGGAATGCCCACCAGAGCTGTTGCCCATGAATTGAATGTTGTATCACAGACATGTACACACAACTGTACACAATTCCTAGAAGTTGAAAACATCCCAATTCTTGCATGGCCAGCATACTCACCAGACATGTCACCCATTGAGCATGTTTGGGATGCTCTGGATGGGTGTGTACGACAGCGTGATCCAGTTCCAGCCAATATGCAGAAACTTTGCACAGCCATTGAAGAGGAGTGGACCAACATTACACAGGTCACAATCAACAACCTGATCAACTCCATACAAAGGAGAAGTGTTGCACTGCATGAAACAAATGGTGGTCACACCAGATACTGACTGGTTTTCGGACCCCCCAATACAGTAAAACTGCACATTTAGAGTGGCCTTTTATTGTGGCCAGCCTAAGGCACACCTGTGCAATAATATTGCTGTCTAATCAGCATCTTGATATGCCACACCTGTGAGGTGGATGGATAATCTAGGCAAAGGAGAAGTGCTCACTAACACAGATTTAGACAGATTTGTGAACAATATTTGAGAGAAATAGGCCTTTTATGTACATAAAAAGTCTTTAGCTCGGCTCATAAAAAAATGGGGGCAAAAACAATTAAAAAACTTTTACTTTTGGGCCCAATGAAATATATCTTTTTAAATATAATAAAATATAACATAATTATATAATTTTATAATATAATATAATATATAACAATTAATTTAAGTGCATTTTAATTTTCGTCAAATAAGATGATGCACAACAAAGTTGTATTTGATTTAAAAACACAGATGAAAAAAAATTGTGTTAAAATTAGAGGTGGGCATAGATTAATTTTTTAAATCTAGATTAATCTAGATTAATTTTGGAATTAATCTAGATTAATCTAGATTAAAATGGCTAATTTGAATTCTGCTGAAGGCATTCAGAATATGTGTGCTAACCAAATAATGACTAAAAGTAAGTCTTTGAGAACGGGTTTCTTAAGCCAGGTGGCGCATTAGACCAGGGGCCCATCTCCTGTTTCCAAAATGCATCACAAACTGCTTGACAATTGCATTTACAACACAATTAACTATACAAACTTGTGTAACCAACTATTTCCACACTGCATGTAGCCTACTTCTGAGTAAAAGGCTGCGCGACTTGCGCGTTGCAGATTAATACACAGATGCGCAAGGGCATGGATATTAGTGGTGCAACGGATCACAAAACTCACGATTCGGATCACATCATGGATTTGGAGTCACGGATCGGATCATTTTTCGGATCAGCAAAAAACAAACAAAACAAAACAAAAAAGTTTGTTTTTTACTAATTACTGAATGCTTACTTTAAGTAGGCTACTTCTAATCCACAGCAAACACTACTAGCTGAACTAATAAAGTCAGTAACAAAACAAGAACAATTACACAAATAACAAGTGTAAATGAATACAACATAAAGTTACTAATAAAATCAATAACCCTAGAATTCAGGTGCGGAAATTTAATAATTAATTGTAAATAACTAGTGCTTCTCACTGCAGGTATTTATAGGATGCTGTCTCTTTAAGGCATAATGCACGTACCGACTACTGGCACCAAGCCCGGATTAACCATACGGGCAACTGGGCAATTGCCCAGGGGCCCACGACATCTAAAGGGCCCAGGACAGCAAGGGCACGAGCAAAATAAATTGCCTTACGTTATTTATCTTATTTACACGAAGGCATGTCATTTCTGTCTCTACATAGTCGCGCGTTTACAAAGTCTCCTCCGCGAAAACACGGACGGGATCGCGCGCTCCATTCATAAAAACGGAATTTACTATAGCGCGGAATACCACGGAATTCGTCGATTTTTGGATTAATAAATCAAAAGTTGGTCTGTCACTTAATTCAAATCGCGATATGGACTAGTGTCTGTGAAAATTGAAATGCAAAAAGACCGTTTTAATATGAATGGTGGAGACGCGTTTTTTTTTTTACTACGCGCGTACTGAAGCATGCGTGACGCTCACGGTAATTTTTTGCATTTGCACCTCACATGAACAGATAAACTCATTCTCCAAAACTGCTGTGAGTGTCACTTTTACCGTTTCATTTAGGAAAACTAGCATCATATCATACTGTACACACAGAAACTTCATGGCAACCTGTCAAAATAAAAGTACGGTTCAACATGTAACAACAATATTAGTCTTGTATTCCTTTTGTACAGTATAATGTAGGTGTTTATATATTCCTATTTAAATAATTTACATAAAACAATATATATGATAAAAAATAAATATTACAACAAGATTAACCACTTAATTGTAGAAAAAAATACTACAATTATTATTTAAACGTTTTAAACTGAATATAATTTTTCTTCCATGTATTGATTTTAACAGTAACCTCTGTTTGTTTGCCAAAAATTAAAAGGGTTTATTTTTCATTTGATTAAAAATAAATAAATGTTTATGCTTTCATTTGATTATCAGAAAAATTAAAACACATAAGAATTTCAAAAAAAAAAAAGCAAAAGATTGTTCAAAATGTTAAAATAGAGAGTTTTGGACTTATTTTTCACTGAAATAAATGTTTTCGTTTTTTACACAAAGTAGGCTAAAGTACCGGGAAAAAAAGTAACGTTGGCTACTGGCAAATGGTTTGAAAGTGGTTGCTTATCTATTCATTTTTTGTGAAAATGGAGGATACTTCCCTCCCTCTCAATGTAGTGGGTCAATTTTTCCAGATTATACTGTACAGATGCTGATGTGTTTTGTTTTCATAGCATCATATGTGAGTGAATGTCTTTCATAGGGGACATAGTAGTGCATTTGTAGTTCTATGAGCATTTAAATATTTGTAAATCAAAATATGATGACAGTTAGGATTTGAAGTATTGAGTATATTTACTGTATATTACAGTAATATATTCTATATATGACCATATTATGGTGATCCTGGGGTTGTGATGATGGGGCCCTTGAATATTGTTGCCCAGGGTACAACAAAGTGTTAATCTGGCCCTGACTGGCACGCATCTCTTTCTCAGCTGTTTCGGTTCACTGAAGACATAACCGACTGTGTTTACCAGAACACCAAAAAGGGTATTAAGATATGACTTTGTATGTGTGTTTCCGTTCAAAAAGAAATTAAAGAGAAATCAATCTGTGTGAATCGCGCCTCTCTCTGTCTCTCTCTCTCTCTCTCTCTCTCTCTCTCTCTCGGTGCGCGTGCTCTGTTCAAATGTGTGCGTCGGCGTGCGTGTTCCCTTTTTAAATTGTTTGAATTGGTAAATTGGCAAGACAAAACATGTGCCAATTATAAACTTTTACTCTATGATGGTTAAATTTAACAGTTAATCCGCGAATCACATGGGTGCCGAACCGGTTTGGTCCGTACGGATCACGGATCATCATACACTCAGTTCGGCTAGGTAGACATCCGCGCTAAACTATCAAGGTGAAGGTCATCACAGCTTACGTAGTTTAGACCCAGCGCCCAACCCAACTTTGAGAATAGATTAACGGCGATATTTTTTTTACCGCCCGATAAGAGTCTCACGTTAACGCAGCACGTTAACGCCGATAACGGCCCACCTCTAGTTAAAATATATTACGTACAAATAATAGTATAATTGTCACACCCCCGGACTTTCATGTTGGTTTCTCCCATTCTCCCCCGCAGTTCAGAGTGTGTTTGGTTTCTCCCTCATTGTCTCCACCTGTATGTGTAATCAGTCTGTCTATTTAGAGTGTGTGTTTTCCCCTCAATGCTGTCGGTCTTTGATGTTATCTCCTGATGTTCCTGTGTCTCCTGTATTCCGTTGGATTTATTAAATGTACGTCTTTTTACTACGTTGTTGTTCGTGTGTTCCTGCCTAGATTGTGACAATAATTTTAGCCTACAATTTTGAGACATACATTTTACTTTAAGTATAATTTACACTTAATATATTATTATTATTATTATTATTATTATTATTATTATTATTATTATATTATTATAATGTTATAATTGAAGCGTCGCCTTCGTCCTCTGTCGCTCCGGCTCCGCCGCGGACCTCCGGATCTCCGCCTCCGCCTCGGCCGCCAGAGCCTCCTGTTCTGCCTTGGCCCTCCGGATCCGCGGTGTCGCCCTGGATCTTCGGCTCTCCACCTCCGCCTCGGGTTCCTCTGCCAGCTGCTCTGCCTCTGTCGGTCGGCCCCACGGAGTCGGCGGTCCTTCCTCCACCATGGCTCCTCCCTCCTTCGGCTCCTCCGTGGGCCGTCATCCTGGCTGCGATCTGGGTCCTGCTCTCCTGCTTCAGGTCCCTCCTGTGTCTTCCCTGGCTCCTCCCTCCGTCGTTGCCCCCATGGACTGTCTTTTGTGTTACCTGGACTTTTGTTCTGGTCCTCCTCCGGGGGTTGCGTCCTCCGCCGGAGCCCCCTCCCTCATTGACTCTGGTTTCCTGGTTTTCCGCCCCTCTCGTTTTTTCGTTTTTTCCACGGCGCGAGGACGCGCCTTTCCGGAGGGGAGCGTAATGTCACAGTTCTGTCTGTCTTGTCATTGGTTTTTCCCATTTGTCTTCCCCCCGTTGATCTGTCATTTGGTTTAGCCCTTCGTCTTTGTGATTCCCTGCACCTGTCCTTATAATTATTAGTCATCTGTGTCACCTGTGTTTATTGATTAGTCTGTCTTTGAGTTCAGTTCCCTGTCGGTCCTTTTGTGATTTAGATGTGTGTGATGTTCCTGCCTTGTTCCAGCCTTGTTCCACTTGGAGATTTATATTAAATATATTGAACTTTGTAAATATTGTCTATCGTCTCGTCTACTCCTGCACGCACCCCTGACAATGCCACTGTAAGCATTTATTTTTCTTTTGATTTCACTTGCAATGTTCTAAGATTACAACACACATTACATTAAGTAAGGCACACTCCTCTTACAGCGGGGCATTCAAACTGTGCTTTGCTTTGTCAGTCAATCAGCATTGGTGTTTTGAATCAGCATCGTTAACGTTTTAATATTTTAGTATGCTCTGATTTTAAATTTTATTTCCGCCAGCTCCTGAAATGGGTCATAGCATTGCTATTACTATAGCAAACAACAGTTTAAGTAAATAGAGACTAAACTGATAGAAGGACACAGCTAGTGCATGGATGCAGCAAGAACAATGTGTCTAAAATGCATGCACACACTTCAGTTGAATAGAAAAGATTGTCCTCTTTAACAGTGCTGTCAAACTAAATTTACAAAGTTTTGTAAGTAGCTAAACACTGCAAATGAAGCTTGACATTTGCAAATAAATTATAGACATGGCCCCACATTCTAAATTTATATAGGTGCTAAATTGCCAGTGCCAGTTGCCAGTTAACTGGAGTACCGGACCACACAGCTGGTGAAAAAATCCACATTGCTGTAATCAGAAGTGTTTTTAACTGCTTCATACTGCTGTCAGTTTTTTTTTTTTTTAGTTAACACATTTATCAAATTGAGCAATTATTTTTATGCAATTAATTATTATTTAATTACAAAAATAGAATGTATAGTCTCTCCTCTCACTCACACTATTATTAAAATATAAATCAATATGAATCACAAACCTCAGTATGTTGAGTTGATTTGGATTCTTTAGTCCAGCAGAGAGCAGCTTCACTCCTGAATCCTGCATGTCATTGTCGCTCAGGTCCAGTTCTCTCAGGTGTGAAAGGTTTGAACTCAGAGCTGATGCCAGAGCAGCACAACCTTCCTCTTCTACCAAACATCCAGATAATCTACAACAACAGTAATAATGTTAGTGTGCTTAATTTTAGAGAGGCAAGCAGTGACTTATGCGGTGAATAAAATAAAAGCAAGACAAAAAAATAATTGGCTTGAAATTAAACTAGATGAGTACATTTTAATGACAAACTTTGATGTGATAAGGCCTTGTCTGAAAGCTGTAAAGTGGTCATGAACTGCCTGTTTTTTTTTTTTTTTTTTGTACTGCTCTCTGAGATCAACTTATCAAGAATTTTACATATACATCATAATTCAGAAGTAATGGGCTATTTTCTGTCCTGTATTTGACACCTTAAATAGAAAGCTGTGTTTGAATAGGTGTGGCGGATTGTAGACACTGAAGTAAACGCCCACTGCTATGACTGGCTAATTGTTGTGTATGTTTGACAGCCCGGATTAACCATACGGGCAACTGGGCAATTGCCCAGGGGCCCACGACATCTAAAGGGCCCAGGACAGCAAGGGCACGAGCAAAATAAATTGCCTTACGTTATTTATCTTATTTACACGAAGGCATGTCATTTCTGTCTCTACATAGTCGCGCGTTTACAAAGTCTCCTCCGCGAAAACACGGACGGGATCGCGCGCTCCATTCATAAAAACGGAATTTACTATAGCGCGGAATACCACGGAATTCGTCGATTTTTGGATTAATAAATCAAAAGTTGGTCTGTCACTTAATTCAAATCGCGATATGGACTAGTGTCTGTGAAAATTGAAATGCAAAAAGACCGTTTTAATATGAATGGTGGAGACGCGTTTTTTTTTTTACTACGCGCGTACTGAAGCATGCGTGACGCTCACGGTAATTTTTTGCATTTGCACCTCACATGAACAGATAAACTCATTCTCCAAAACTGCTGTGAGTGTCACTTTTACCGTTTCATTTAGGAAAACTAGCATCATATCATACTGTACACACAGAAACTTCATGGCAACCTGTCAAAATAAAAGTACGGTTCAACATGTAACAACAATATTAGTCTTGTATTCCTTTTGTACAGTATAATGTAGGTGTTTATATATTCCTATTTAAATAATTTACATAAAACAATATATATGATAAAAAATAAATATTACAACAAGATTAACCACTTAATTGTAGAAAAAAATACTACAATTATTATTTAAACGTTTTAAACTGAATATAATTTTTCTTCCATGTATTGATTTTAACAGTAACCTCTGTTTGTTTGCCAAAAATTAAAAGGGTTTATTTTTCATTTGATTAAAAATAAATAAATGTTTATGCTTTCATTTGATTATCAGAAAAATTAAAACACATAAGAATTTCAAAAAAAAAAAAGCAAAAGATTGTTCAAAATGTTAAAATAGAGAGTTTTGGACTTATTTTTCACTGAAATAAATGTTTTCGTTTTTTACACAAAGTAGGCTAAAGTACCGGGAAAAAAAGTAACGTTGGCTACTGGCAAATGGTTTGAAAGTGGTTGCTTATCTATTCATTTTTTGTGAAAATGGAGGATACTTCCCTCCCTCTCAATGTAGTGGGTCAATTTTTCCAGATTATACTGTACAGATGCTGATGTGTTTTGTTTTCATAGCATCATATGTGAGTGAATGTCTTTCATAGGGGACATAGTAGTGCATTTGTAGTTCTATGAGCATTTAAATATTTGTAAATCAAAATATGATGACAGTTAGGATTTGAAGTATTGAGTATATTTACTGTATATTACAGTAATATATTCTATATATGACCATATTATGGTGATCCTGGGGTTGTGATGATGGGGCCCTTGAATATTGTTGCCCAGGGTACAACAAAGTGTTAATCTGGCCCTGACTGGCACGCATCTCTTTCTCAGCTGTTTCGGTTCACTGAAGACATAACCGACTGTGTTTACCAGAACACCAAAAAGGGTATTAAGATATGACTTTGTATGTGTGTTTCCGTTCAAAAAGAAATTAAAGAGAAATCAATCTGTGTGAATCGCGCCTCTCTCTGTCTCTCTCTCTCTCTCTCTCTCTCTCTCTCTCTCTCTCGGTGCGCGTGCTCTGTTCAGGTGTGTGCGTCGGCGTGCGTGTTCCCTTTTTAAATTGTTTGAATTGGTAAATTGGCAAGACAAAACATGTGCCAATTATAAACTTTTACTCTATGATGGTTAAATTTAGCAGTTAATCCGCGAATCACATGGGTGCCGAACCGGTTTGGTCCGTACGGATCACGGATCATCATACACTCAGTTCAGCTAGGTAGACATCCGCGCTAAACTATCAAGGTGAAGGTCATCACAGCTTACGTAGTTTAGACCCAGCGCCCAACCCAACTTTGAGAATAGATTAACGGCGATATTTTTTTTACCGCCCGATAAGAGTCTCACGTTAACGCAGCACGTTAACGCCGATAACGGCCCACCTCTAGTTAAAATATATTACGTACAAATAATAGTATAATTGTCACACCCCCGGACTTTCATGTTGGTTTCTCCCATTCTCCCCCGCAGTTCAGAGTGTGTTTGGTTTCTCCCTCATTGTCTCCACCTGTATGTGTAATCAGTCTGTCTATTTAGAGTGTGTGTTTTCCCCTCAATGCTGTCGGTCTTTGATGTTATCTCCTGATGTTCCTGTGTCTCCTGTATTCCGTTGGATTTATTAAATGTACGTCTTTTTACTACGTTGTTGTTCGTGTGTTCCTGCCTAGATTGTGACAATAATTTTAGCCTACAATTTTGAGACATACATTTTACTTTAAGTATAATTTACACTTAATATATTATTATTATTATTATTATTATTATTATTATTATTATTATTATTATATTATTATAATGTTATAATTGAAGCGTCGCCTTCGTCCTCTGTCGCTCCGGCTCCGCCGCGGACCTCCGGATCTCCGCCTCCGCCTCGGCCGCCAGAGCCTCCTGTTCTGCCTTGGCCCTCCGGATCCGCGGTGTCGCCCTGGATCTTCGGCTCTCCACCTCCGCCTCGGGTTCCTCTGCCAGCTGCTCTGCCTCTGTCGGTCGGCCCCACGGAGTCGGCGGTCCTTCCTCCACCATGGCTCCTCCCTCCTTCGGCTCCTCCGTGGGCCGTCATCCTGGCTGCGATCTGGGTCCTGCTCTCCTGCTTCAGGTCCCTCCTGTGTCTTCCCTGGCTCCTCCCTCCGTCGTTGCCCCCATGGACTGTCTTTTGTGTTACCTGGACTTTTGTTCTGGTCCTCCTCCGGGGGTTGCGTCCTCCGCCGGAGCCCCCTCCCTCATTGACTCTGGTTTCCTGGTTTTCCGCCCCTCTCGTTTTTTCGTTTTTTCCACGGCGCGAGGACGCGCCTTTCCGGAGGGGAGCGTAATGTCACAGTTCTGTCTGTCTTGTCATTGGTTTTTCCCATTTGTCTTCCCCCCGTTGATCTGTCATTTGGTTTAGCCCTTCGTCTTTGTGATTCCCTGCACCTGTCCTTATAATTATTAGTCATCTGTGTCACCTGTGTTTATTGATTAGTCTGTCTTTGAGTTCAGTTCCCTGTCGGTCCTTTTGTGATTTAGATGTGTGTGATGTTCCTGCCTTGTTCCAGCCTTGTTCCACTTGGAGATTTATATTAAATATATTGAACTTTGTAAATATTGTCTATCGTCTCGTCTACTCCTGCACGCACCCCTGACAATGCCACTGTAAGCATTTATTTTTCTTTTGATTTCACTTGCAATGTTCTAAGATTACAACACACATTACATTAAGTAAGGCACACTCCTCTTACAGCGGGGCATTCAAACTGTGCTTTGCTTTGTCAGTCAATCAGCATTGGTGTTTTGAATCAGCATCGTTAACGTTTTAATATTTTAGTATGCTCTGATTTTAAATTTTATTTCCGCCAGCTCCTGAAATGGGTCATAGCATTGCTATTACTATAGCAAACAACAGTTTAAGTAAATAGAGACTAAACTGATAGAAGGACACAGCTAGTGCATGGATGCAGCAAGAACAATGTGTCTAAAATGCATGCACACACTTCAGTTGAATAGAAAAGATTGTCCTCTTTAACAGTGCTGTCAAACTAAATTTACAAAGTTTTGTAAGTAGCTAAACACTGCAAATGAAGCTTGACATTTGCAAATAAATTATAGACATGGCCCCACATTCTAAATTTATATAGGTGCTAAATTGCCAGTGCCAGTTGCCAGTTAACTGGAGTACCGGACCACACAGCTGGTGAAAAAATCCACATTGCTGTAATCAGAAGTGTTTTTAACTGCTTCATACTGCTGTCAGTTTTTTTTTTTTTTAGTTAACACATTTATCAAATTGAGCAATTATTTTTATGCAATTAATTATTATTTAATTACAAAAATAGAATGTATAGTCTCTCCTCTCACTCACACTATTATTAAAATATAAATCAATATGAATCACAAACCTCAGTATGTTGAGTTGATTTGGATTCTTTAGTCCAGCAGAGAGCAGCTTCACTCCTGAATCCTGCATGTCATTGTCGCTCAGGTCCAGTTCTCTCAGGTGTGAAAGGTTTGAACTCAGAGCTGATGCCAGAGCAGCACAACCTTCCTCTTCTACCAAACATCCAGATAATCTACAACAACAGTAATAATGTTAGTGTGCTTAATTTTAGAGAGGCAAGCAGTGACTTATGCGGTGAATAAAATAAAAGCAAGACAAAAAAATAATTGGCTTGAAATTAAACTAGATGAGTACATTTTAATGACAAACTTTGATGTGATAAGGCCTTGTCTGAAAGCTGTAAAGTGGTCATGAACTGCCTGTTTTTTTTTTTTTTTTTTGTACTGCTCTCTGAGATCAACTTATCAAGAATTTTACATATACATCATAATTCAGAAGTAATGGGCTATTTTCTGTCCTGTATTTGACACCTTAAATAGAAAGCTGTGTTTGAATAGGTGTGGCGGATTGTAGACACTGAAGTAAACGCCCACTGCTATGACTGGCTAATTGTTGTGTATGTTTGACAGTCTGCATCCTTCACAGACAGACACTGCTGTGATTTAGGTAAATCCTTAAATGCATAAATGTTCCGCCAATCATTATTACATATTCAGGTCTTTAGCAACCCCGTCTTATATATCCAGCATGGATGGATCTCTAACTTCTGCAATAGCAAAAAACTCTCTTGATATTTTAAGAACAATTACAGCAGAATAAAATAAAGCATAATTCGTTACTATTTGAAACTTAGAAAGGTTCAATTTGAGCAGATGCTTTAAGGATCGCCATCATCCTCAAAGCGCATTTCCACAGTACATTCAGCATCTGGCTGATATTCGTGATCTCAAGCATATTCTCAAAGCTATCATTTTCAATGACTTCAAAATCAATATTTTGATCGCTGACAGCTTATTCACCACATCCACCATCAAATAACAGTGACATTTATATTTTATTGTGTACAGTAATAGCTCTGTAAAGCCATTCAAACCAGTAAATTTTTTGCTGATAAAATTTCTGTTGTTTTATGTCTGTGATAGTTATGAGTGAAACATTACATCATTGTTGTCCCTTAAACAGTGCCTCCTTGAGGACTAAAGGTGAATTGCATGTATTTAGTCTTTAGATATTTACATATTTTTGCACACAAAAAATATACTTACACTATTACACACCTGGGGTCGCTAGCGATCCTATACACTTTGTACAAAAAGAAATCAGAAAACAGATATTCTTTTATATTTTGTTATTTTTTTCTTCTTATATTGTTTATAATGAACAGATTGATGAATACTAAGAAAGTTGATGTCAAACTTGAAAAAATTAAGGAGGGAGAGGGTAGTAAATGCCGTCCTGGGACACTAAAGACCTGAGGTATGCATTTAAGGGCTAAAAATGCAGAACAGTTTCCCCAAATGTTTTCCTCTTAAATTAGCTTGACAGGGTGTCAATAATTATTCAAATCAAATAATTATTCAATGTGAAACACAAACCTTAGTATGTCGAGTTGACAGTTCGGACTTTTCAGTCCAGCAGCGAGCAGTTTCCCTCCTGAATCCTGCAGATGATTGTTACTCAGGTCCAGCTCTCTCAGAGGTGAGTTTGATGATTGTAGAGCTGAAGCCACAATTTCACTGTGCTGATCACTGAGATTACAGCCTGCCAAACTGAAAACAGCAAGGTTAAAATGCATGCTGGTGTGCTGATGTCCCCACCAGACTAAAGTCTTCCTTAGGTCAATGGGGGGACCTGTCCCATGGGATTCCCTATAATTGCACATTTTAGATGCCTCCCTCACACCACCAATCAATTTAGGTCTTGGAGTCTCTACTAATGGGCTGATGAGTTAAATCAGATGTGTTGGATGAGGAAGACATACAAAATGTGCACTGCTAGGCTACCAAGGACAGGTTTGAGAAGCACTGCCTTAGTTAACAAAATATAGCAAGTACATGATATAATTAGGCGTCCATTATGTACATCTACATATCGACTAAATTGTATTGACAAAAATCACCTAAACAACTGCCACAGAGTTAGACTATATTTACTGATTGACAAAGCACAAAGCTGTTTTTTCGTTTGTTTGTTTTTGTTTTTCCATTTTACAAAAAAAAAACAAATAGCATTGATTGCTTGAGAATGAAAACATCACTTTCACACAATTAATATCTATGCTTGTGAACACAAACCCCAATAAAACACATCAAACTTCCATTACAACGTATGCTGAACCTTACGCAAAATATAATTGTGTTCAGTTTTTTTCACACTTACAAAGCTTTTCTGCAGTTCCTCACAGCAGGTAACAGTCTCCATCGACCCTCTTTTGATTTGATTTTGTAATGTTTAAGGTTTAACTCATCCAGCACCTCCTCTGACATCAGGATCATGTTTGCCAAAGTTGAGCACTGAGCAAGAGAAAGATTTTTTCTTTTTGTTTTAGAGTTTAAAAATGCTTGCATTTCTTTAACAACAGAATTATCCTTCATCTCGATCAAGCAGTGTGTCAGATTCATCCACCTTTCAGGGCTGACATTGGTTTTCTGACCTCGTTTGAGGTTTTGGATTATTCTTTTGATGCTCTCTGGGTTGTTTTCTGTGTGCATTAGTACATCCTGTAAAAGTCCCTGATTGGAATCCAGTGAGATGCCATGAAGAAATCGAAGGAAAAGATCCAGGTGTCCATTTTTACTGTCCAATGCTTTATTCATTGCTCCCTTCAGAAACACATCCAGAGTAACATTCTCACACTCAGTTCTGGATGTTCCTGTCAGGAACATTTTTAGAATCTCACTGCTTTTGTGTAAATAACAGTAAAACACATACAGTGCTGCAAAAAACTCCTGAAAGCTAAGATGTACAAAACTGTAAACCTTCCTGTGATAAATGACAGATTCCTCTCTGAAGATCTCAGTGCAAATCCCAGAATACACTGAGGCATCAGTGACGTCTATGCCGCTTTCTCTCAGATCCTCCTCATAGAACATCACATTGCCCATCATCAGCTGATTGAAAGCCAGTTCAGCAAGTTTCACAATCACTTCTCTGTTGGAGATTCTCTGCAGGAGTTTTTCTGGATCTCTCTCTTCATACTTCTGGTTCCTCATATTTGTTTGAATGAGGAGGAAGTAGATGTACATTTCAGTTAGTGTTTGAGGGATTTCTGCACTGAGATCTTGCTTCAGGATGTTTTGAAGCACAGTGGCTGAGATCCAGCAGAAGACGGGTATGTGGCACATGATGTGGAGGCTTCTTGCTCTTCTGATGTGTGAGATGATTCTGCTGGCTTGATGCTCGTCACTGATTCTCTTCCTGAAATATTCCTCTTTCTGAGGGTCATTGAATCCCTGAATTTCTGTCACACGGTTGATGAAGTTAGAGGGGATCTGATTGGCCGCTGCTGGTCTGGTGGTGATCCAGATGAGAGCAGAGGGAAGCAGATCTCCTTTCAGGAGGTTTGACATTAACACACTCACTGATGAAATCTCAGTCACATCAGAAACTTCCTGATTGTCTGAAAACATCAGTGAAATTCTGCTCTCATCCAGACCATCAAAGAGAAAAACAACTTTACATTCATCATAAATCTTTGTGTCCAGGTCTTGAAGTTCAGGATGAAAGTCAAGCAGAAGTCTGTGAAGACTGTACTGATGATGTTTAATCAAGTTCAGCTCTCGAAATGTTAGCACAAACATGAAGTCTACATCCTTATTGGCTTTTTCCTCTGCCCAGTCAAGAATAAACTTCTGCACAGAGACGGTTTTTCCAATTCCAGCGATGCCTTTAGTAAGAACAGTCTTTATTTTGTTTGTTTCTCTTCTCTTCTGCTCATATCCTGGTTCAGGTAAAGGGTTAAAGATGTCATTGCAGTTGATTGGGGTGTCTTGGAGTGTCCTGTAACTTTTTTCCATCTGTAGCACCTCATGTTCTTCATTTACTCCTTCACTCTCTCCCTCTACGATGTACAGCTGTGTGTAAATCCTGTTCAGGAGGGTTTGATTCTCTTGTAGATTGACTCCTTCAAATAAGCACTCATACTTTTTCTTCATGCTGGTTTTGTGCTGGTCTTTGACTTTCTGAAGATCATCATGTACTGGTTGTTGAGATTCGAGCTGCAGATCTGCTTCTGTGTCATGATGACTGATGTGGTTCTGACAGTAGGAGGGTGTGAAGGTCTGACAGGACACATATCTGATCTGCTCAGCTCTCCCACCACTGAAAACACATTAAGATTTACAGAGACAAAACAAAAGCTTTATCAAAACAGAGAAAATATTTAAATGTCTATAAAGTATATTTAACAAAGGGCCTATTGACTTTTTCTTTTCAGTTATCCTATTTTAGGGCATGATTTTCAAGTGTTATATTTGTTGTTAAAAAGCATGAGAACACGATTTCTGTTGTCTAAAAAAACTTTACTGCAGAAATAAACTAAAAATTTACATTTCTCTCTTGTTATTTCTGTGTACATTGTTTGTTCTTGGGTTGAGAGTCTCTACATTAATATACTTACACAGGATCAAAGGGCACTGAATTATCAAGCAGCTGCAGTGGAGAAGCTGCTCTTTTTCTCTTCCTGCTGATGATACTGAGTAAAAGACAGAAATATTACAATAAGGCAACACCATCTCATGACCAATTCATACATATTTTACGAGGTGGCTAATTCGTATGAATTTGTACGACCTCACTTCACTCGTACGATTTAGTACAAGTAGACATTTTAGACACTTAGACTACTTTTAAAAATAGACATTTCAGGCTTTTTATAGATATATTTTGTAAGGAAAGTAGCCTATACATTGAATTTTTGTGCTGTGCTCCAGTTCACAGATATAGAGATGGCTTGTCCTGATTGTTTTCTTTATTTTACAAAACGTTTTGTTAACATTGTGAGTGTACACAAATAAAAGTAGACCCTTTACAGTTTTAACTGATTACACTTATTTGTATGAGCAAACATGATGCCGGATTTTATAAATGAACACTAACACTGGTGTGAACAAGTCTTGTTAACCTATGATTGAAAACTAGGAAAAACATGAAAATTTGTTTTTTTTTAGACTTGGATTTACTACTTTTGTCACACATGTGCTGTGTCCTCAGTCCTCAGTCCAGATGCTCTGTGAGGCTGTTACTAGCTGAGTTCACTGGTGATTGTCTAGGAAAGGCTAAATAGTATTTGTTATTTAGATATATTTGCTTTATCCACATATCTATTCAAGCTGAAACAATTAGCGCACATGGACTGATTGTTATAGCTTTAAATAAACATAAATGAACATCAGAAGGTACGTTGAAAGATGCAGCTGACAAAAAAGGTATCATGCATAATGAAATCATGTTTTAATTGCAGAAACATACCAAGAAAACAGCTTATGAAACAACATTTCACGTAACATTATTCAACTCAGGAAAACCACTCAATGTCTAAAAAAAATTTACTTTGTGAGAGAAAACTACACAGGTGTAGAAAAAGTACCCCGTGTCTACAATTAAACTGCTTGTATACCGCTTGTCTTTGAGACTCCATATTACAAATGTTGCTGTAAATGACATATGTTTATCTGATCATTTGTTTGTTTATTTTAATGTTGTATTACCTTTGTTGAATGCAGTATGGGTCTTAAATAAAATATCACTTAAAATCATTAACCAGTTTTGAATCTCTTTATCACAGTTGGAACATGTATAACTCAAACTAGATGGGCAGTGTATCCGTCTGATCCTATCACTCCTCGGCTGCAGTTAAATTAGTTTGATCTGTTAGGTTCTACTATTCAATCTCTTTTTAATAACAGCTTAATAAATAGAATTGTTCCTGCTTGGTTTAAACATGCAGTAGTGCAGCCGTTTATTAGGAAGCCAAATTTAGATCATACTCTTTTAAGTAATTATCAACCTATATCAAAATTACCATTTTTATCAAAAGTTTTATCAACTTGTTCCACACTTAAATGTGAATGCTGCAATGCTCCAGTCAGGTTTTAGGTCCCTTCACAGTTCAGAATCTGTCATTCTTAAAGGAACACGCCACTATTTTTTAAAAAATAGGCTCATTTTCCAACTCCCCTAGATATAAACAGTGAAGTTTTACATTCCAGGTCTGGCAGTAACACTTTTAGCATAGCTTAGCATAGATCATTAGACCGTTAGCATCTCGCTCAAAAATTACCAAAGAGTTTCAGTAACGCTTTAGATTACAACCCGCAAAGAACTCCGTAAGTAAACGTCTAGGTTACGAAGGTAACCCTCGTTCCCTGAAGGAGGGAACGTAGACGTTACATTGGGATCTCGCTTGAGAGACCGATCATCTCTGAGCCTTATTAAAAAAGGCCAATTGAAAATTGGCGAGTGGACGTACGCACCACTCATACAGGTTTTCGCTGAAGAGCCGATCAAGCCGGCGTCAGCGCGATGCCAGGGGCGTGGCAGGGGAATGTAACGTCTCCGTTCCCTCCTTCAGGGAACGAGGGTTACCTTCGTAACCTAGACGTTCCCCTATCAGTCGAATCACTTCGACGTTACATTGGGAACTGACCCATGGAACAGGCCACGACCCTGGCCCCGTGTTACGCACAACTTCACGTGCTGACAAGTATACGTGCCGGCAGGCGAAGTGTAACGTAACCTTCCCAACGCCCTGAGGCCCAATAAGGGGGCCTTTCCAGGGATGCCAGTTGTACTGAAGCATGGGTTGGGGGGGCGGAGACATGAAATTTTCTACATGTGGAAATGAGAATAATTCAATATATCCATAAAGGTTTTTAGGGATGCACGAGGGAAACAGCGGGATCCTCCGCTGGAAATATTGAAAGGTATAGCCACAACCTGCGGGGCGAAGGAGACCCTGGCAGGAGCACAGTCAGAACTACTCCGCATCTAGCCCTGACTGCGGGGCATGGAGGACCCAGGGTTCACCAAGGGGCTACATCCTGGGGAAAAGCACAAGGATCCTCGTGGGAATGGCGCAGCAAACCGACACCAGCCGGTCTCCCGCTCACCTGTAAGTCCTTATGTTAGGACACGGGAGAAACGGCCTCTACACAAAGGTTGTAGAACCTGGCGAAGGTATTCGGTGTCACCCAGCCCGCAGCTCTCAGATATCTGCTAGTGAGGTGCCATGAGCCAAGGATCATGGCTGTCCCTGAGTATAACAGGGAGATGGCATCTACCACCCAATGAGCCAACCTCAGTTTGGGGACAGCATTCCCTTTCTGCTGAACCCCGAAGCAGATAAAGCTGCTCGGTGCACCTGAAGTGCCGAGTGATTTCATTTTCACATATTTATAGACACAACATCGCAAGGCTGGGTCTGCCTCCTCCAGGGCAGAGCTTGCAGGTTCACCACCTGATCGCGGAAAGGCGTGGTGGAGAACCTTGGGCACAATAACCGGGCTGGGGTCTCAGGTTGTAACGTGAGAGTCGCCGGGCCCGATTTCTAGGCACGCTTCGCTGACAGAGAAAGGTTGTAGATCTCTTACCCTCTTGATGGAAGCCAGGGCAGTCAGGAGCGCTGTCTTAATGACAGGAATTGTAGCTCGACTGAGGCCAGTGGCTTAAATGGAGCACCCCGCGGCCCTGAAGGGCGAATGGGGGGTCCCAAGAGGGTATGAGGTGCAGTCTGGGCACCTCTGAGATACCTCACGACCAGTGGGTGCTTACCTACTTTGCTCCATCTACTGCATGTGATATGCGGCTAAGCGGCGGCATATATTCCGAGAGTCGAGGGGACAGCCTGCACTCCAACTCTCTTGCAGGAAAGGAAGCACTACTGCAATCGTGTATCTCTGTGCCTCTCAGCGAGAGGAATGCCAGCAAATAGACTTCATCTCAGTGCGTAAGCCTGCATGTGTCATGGGAGCTCAGTACTGAGTGATAGTTTCTATCACGGCCTGTGGAAGGCCGGAGAGGTCTACGGTGTCAAACCGTGCCCTTACAGGGAGGGACTGCCGCGAGGGAATGGTTACTAAGACCTAAATCCGGGTGGGCCATTCTTGTAGCGCAACCAACAGACTTAGGCTCAATCCCAATTCTACCTCTTACCCCTACCCCTCCGTTTGGCGTGTTCCTGTGAAGGGGTAGGAGTGTCTCATTTCTCTTTTGGTTGGAGGGGTAGGGGTAAGGGGAAGGGCCAGATAGCCCTCCAAACGAAGATTTTTCAGGACCTCACTTCAAACGAAGGGCTAAGAGAAATTTCCAACATGGCTGCTCACTCGAGTAAGCAGACTCAGGAATATAAGTAATTTTTGCCTTTAATAAGGATTTTCATGACAATGTTTTATTATATGTATATTATAGGGATGTAACAGTATTGTAAATACCGTCGTACCGCAATAGCAATTTTTTTCGATACTACCGTGGCCGCATGACTCGATAAAACGATAGGTCTTCTGAGAAAAGTTTGCTCAGGCGAATGGAGCGAACGGGAGGTTGCGGGAACTACAATTCCCATCAGCCCAGGCGTGGCCATCATCCTTTTAGGTCTGTTTTCGCTACAGATCCAATAATGCGTAAATGGAAGGCGCTGCTAGCAGCGGCGAAGGAAAAGAGATGGAAATGGTCGAAACTAACGCCTGTTTCACACATACTCCGTCTGCAGTGCGTATGGGTCGCGTATTTTTCCCCCACCAATGTAAACGGATTAGAGCGTTTCACACTGTACGCGTTTGCTGTCCGGCAGTGCGTCCCAGAACCGGTGCGTTTGCAGTAAATTGTAAAATGAACATGTATTGACACGGAAATGTGGTAATTACACCATAAATGCATATAAATGAAGTCTACTGTGTTTTACAGTCAACACGTGGCTTTTTGGCTAAGTTTAAAACTCGGAAAAGTGCTGCTTCTGCACCGCATACGTAACACACACGAACTGCACACGCACTGTATACGGAGTATGTGTGAAACAGGCGTAAAAGCGGGTTTTAAATCGGATTTGTGGAAGCATTTCATTTTCTCTGTCTGAAACCTGTCTCTGTCTGAATAAGTGTGTGTATGAGTGAATGAGGTGAGTGTACTCAAATACTCATTCAGCACATGGGCCAGCTGCAATAAGTAGGTTGCTATTTTTATTTTTTTTTTTTAATTTCAAGAAAACTAAATTGAAACTTTTTTTACATGGTTTATTATTTTTTGTTATTAAAATTGAAAAACTGAAGTTCCTGTTTCAAAGTTTACAGATAGATGGCTAATTTGTATGCCTTTGATATGTTTAGTGTTCAAGTAAACTGTTTAATAAACACTTCTGCCACTTTTTTCGAGTCTCTTCATAAGTTTTGTTTTTCCTGTAAATGATTCAATAAATACCATACCGTGCCATTCATACCGAGGTATTACCGTATCGTGAAGTTTTGATACCGTTACATCCCTAGTATATTACCTTCAATCTTGTGTTTGTGTTTATGGTGTTGTTTTGTAAATAAACGTTTGCAAAAAAATCGCTAAAGTTTGCTAGCAGATAACACTGATTGCACAATATTACAAAATATATTTTTATGTCATATACACTTGACTGCATGTTAGAAACATGAAAGACCAGTGGCATGGCAATTTGCAACGGTGGTGTAGTGGAGGGTGTACGCAAGTACTGTATATGGTGTATACACACTTCCACTTTTTAAATCCCCTCTGATGCGCATTATTAGCCAAAATCATGGCAGTCCATCACATCCAGTCATATGAATAAATGTAAATATTCGCTAAAAAACACCCAATAAAGAGAGTCATGATGCAGTCAGGACCGTGGCGCCGGCTTTTGCTTTGAAATGTATTTGATGATTGCACCTAATGCACCTGCGCCCACCTCGACTCCCGCACCAGTAATTTAAATCAGTACATAATAATAACAACGATACCTTACAAATAAAAAGAAGCAGATTTTGATGATCAGAAATTTATTAATCCAATGAACCCCTGTAAACATTTTAGTCCAAGGATCCAGTAAACGAATGCGTTCAAATAGACAGTTCAAAACAAAATTCACAAATGAAGCATACACACTTCTCCCGGCACCACTACACTGATTAACAATTTGCCTCGCATGTGAAAACGCGTTGTTTGTTTTGCTGATGGCCACATGTGAATGAACGGTGCGTACACCGTACATTTGTACTTTTTGCAACATGACAACATTTTAGACATCTTGGAATGAGTGATAAACATCAGCGCATGTCCTCTGACGTAACATTAGGAACTATCGACAACGTATGATGACGTGTAACAGTGTTGTAGTGGTGTCCCATTTCTTAGGGGAAATATTTTAGCCCTTCCCCTTTCCACTTTGTTTCAAGGGACAAGGGGAAGGGGCGAGGGGAAGGCGAAGGGGTAGAAAAAAGAATTGGGATTGGGCCTTACTCCTCGTCCTCCCTGGACTTGCACAGTGTCTGTGCAAGGAGGCTCGCTGGGGAAGGGCGTACTTGGGCCCCGGAGGTCAGCTGTGTGCCAGTGTTACTCTGAAAAGAAGCAGCTGGCAATGGGAGGAATCGGAAGACGATTCTGCAGGTGGGTGGACTGCCGTGGGAGCCGACAGGTTGCAAGGTTGAGTTTCCCTGCTTCAAGTGAATGGCAAGTAGCAAAATCTTCCACGTTAGACTCCATGGGAGCAGATGGGGAGGAGCTGTAAGTCTCTGTCGTACATGGCAACCCAACCCGTGGTAAGCCACAGGCTGACTTGTCGGCAATACTGCGGGAAAACGCCAGTCCGAAGTGAGCCGAGATGCCATGCCCATCATAGGACTCGATCGTGCTGAAACGGTCTCACATGAAACAAGCTTAGCGGCAAGGGTCTAGAGCTGTCATGTGCCCCAGGATCCTCTGAATTTTGAGAGGGACCGCAGTATTGTGCCTGATTAACTCAGGGACTACAGCACTGACTGCGCACTCTTGGTAGCAAGGCGGGCTGTTTTGTGGACCGAGTCGGGCTCCCAATCGAGGAAACGGATTCCCTCGGTTGGCCTGAAGGACCAGATGGCGGGGGTGCCGAAGCACCAGGTCCCTATATTCGCACAACGGAACTCACGAGTGGGCTGGTAAAGCACCAGTCGAAGAGACGGTTGAGGACGCGAATTCCTGTCTGCCCAAAGAGGGGACAGGGGAGCTCCCATGGCCTAAAGAAGGCAGGAAGGAGGGGGACTGGCCAAATGGAAGCACCTCGCGCTGAAGCGCTCGATCCCCGGGGCAGAGCGCAGAAGGGGTGTGCGCCGGGGAAAGATCGAGACGCGACAGCGGGTGCCCTTCAGGCAGATGGCTACAACCCAGCCCTGGAGACGGAAACATACTTGTATGTGCTTCGTCGTGAGCATGTGTGCCGACAGCCTAAGAAGGGATCGGAACAGAACTCCATCCAGGACGGATGTTAACCCACCACTCTAACTGGACACGTGAAGTCGGGACTCTTGTCAAATCCTGACCTTGTCCCGGCTGGAGGGACAGGCTGGATCGCGTCCCTCGCCAGTAGGAACGCGACCTCCGCAGGCAGAACAAAGGCACGCCTGCCCGAATAAAGAATGTAAGGGGTACCTCTGAGTCTGGGCGGACGCCTGGTGCCGGGCCGTACCGTCCGTATCAACCAGCGTAGTGGTATCAAGGGAACATTGACCGACGTGACCGTGGTGGGGCAGCCTAGGGGAAGACAGGGAAGGAGACAAAACCCAGAAGGATGAACGTCCTGGAGAAGTGTCTAACTGCACTAAGCAGTGCTTACCTTCTTCCCTGGTTCCCGGGCTGGCGAAAGGCGGCCGCGAGTCTGGTTCCGAGGAGTGTAAGTGCTGCTCAGGCAGGAAACTCGAGGCCGGAGCCCAGAGGTGAGAAACTTGCTATTTTCGTGAAAAAGTGGGTACCGTCGACCGATGGGGCGACGGCAGCATTGAAGTACACAGTGGCCCCCGGCCCTCCACCGGGAGCGGGGAGCGTAGATGTCAGCATCCCCTAAAGAGCAGTCTCAATTACCTCTGGAGGCCCGCGTCAGGGACGTTTCGCAGTTTCCTTGCGGGTGTTTCGGGCCGGTCCCTGTGCCGCGGGCGGCGGCGCTCTCCTGCGGCTGGCTCTGCGCTTGCGGGCCCCTTCCGCCAACCTGGCGTCGTGGGCCTCCGTGGGGGGCAGAGCTGTAGATGTTGCGGCCACAGTGGGGCGCCCTTGGCGAAGTACAGGCGGAGGCGGCATCTCCGGCGGCGGGATGGAAGCTTCGCGGCGGGGCAAGATGTGTTTGATCGCCTCCGTCTGTTTCTGTACTGCCGAGAACTGCTGGGCAAAGTCGGTGGCAGCGCGGAGTTCCTGCATCACGCCTTGGTCAGAACCACCCTCATGCAGCTGTTTCAACCCCTTGGCCTGGTAGACCTGCAGGGTTGCCATCACATGCAGGGCTGAGGCGGCCTGGCCCGCGGCGTGAAAAGCGCGGCCCGCAAGGGCGGACAAGCGCTCACACGCCTTGGACGGGAGATGCGGCCGGTCCCGCCAGGTGGCGGCGCCACGTGGGCAAAGATGCACCGCCACAGCATGCTCGACCTAGGGAACCGACACATATCCCCTGGCCGCCCCGCCATCAAGGGTGGCAAGGGGAGAGGAGCTGGGCAGCGGGCGAGATGAAAAAGGTGCCCGCCAGGTCTTAACCAGCTCCTCGTGCACCTCCGGGAAGAATGGCACCGGGGGGTGGGGGGGGGCGCGGCAGTGCCGCCGAGCTCTCCCCAGGAACCAGTCGTCCAGCCGAGAAGGATCGGCCGCAGGCGATGGAGTAACCTCCAGACTCGGAGGAGCATAGCCGAGAGCTCGGAGTCTATTTCCGACGGGGCAGTAACCACGGAGGGGCACTGCGCCGCCGGAAGAGCGTCCTCACTCCCTGACTCTCCCTCTGATGCTGCAACTGACATCTCTTCCTCCTGTGGAGCGCCAAAGGAGACGCCCAGCCCAAATGACGGGGAGGCGTACTGCTTTGGCATCTCGACGGGAGTATGCTGACAGGCGGAAGACCGCAGGGCTTTTGGGGCCGTCGGTACGTTCGGCACCGTGACTTGTAATTCCCCCTCGCGTCTCACCACAGTGCCGGGAAAACTTCGCCGGCCGTGGGGCACGAAGGGGGTCCTACTCTCGAGCGAGCGGCGAGTCTTCAACATACCCATGGTCATGCGTTCACAGTGAACGCACAAACCATCCGTGAAAGCTGCTTCAGCATGTTCGAGGCCCAGAGTTAACTGCCGCACCCAGAAGCACACGGCCGGAAAGCCATTCTGAAAAGAACGTCTCTACACGGCCGTGAGAAATTGCTCTTTTAGTCCCGGTCTGCCCAGTGAGGAAACCGCGGCACCACTGTGCACTCAATGGGGCTTGCTCGCTGGAGAGCAGGAGGCTTTTTGTGGCCGTGAAAACGGCCGCCCGCAGGACCCCGCTGGCGGCGCCGAGAAATTCACTCTTTCAGTTTGATTGCTCTTTTTCGATCGGCGCACACCAGCAGAGAAGAGCAGCAGGAACGTGGAAGTTGTTTCTTCTTTGTTTCAGAAGTCACAGGCTTGAGCATGAAGGCTCTGAAAGCGAAAGTCTGTATGAGTGGTATGAGTGGTGCACATCCACTCGCCAATTTTCAATTGGCTTTTTTTAATAAAGCTCAGAGATGATCGGTCTCTCAAGCGAGATCCCAATGTAACGTCGAAGTGATTCGACTGATAGGGGAACTGAATTTACCGTGTATGTTTCTGTAATTATAGTGCACCTATATAGAACAAACATAGGTATAAGGGAACAATATATTAAATTTGGGTAATTAGGGGGTAACAAACCAGATATGCAACCTGCAAAGAACTACATAAGTATACTGAATTTACGTTGTACGTTTCTGTAATTATAGTTTACCTATAAAGAACGTACATGTAGGTATAAGGGGACAATATGTTGAATTTGGGTAATAAGGGGGTAACAACCCAGATATGCAACCTGCAAAGAACTACATAAGTATATGTAGATGCTTCCGGCTTTGTTACTGTTTGGACGCTTTTGCTTACTGCTCCGCGCTTTGCTCCCTGTTTATGAACTTTTCTCATATTTTTCTAAGATTTTAACTTCAGCATATCAGCGCAGTGCTTTGACAACACATTTTTGATACAAACATTATGAAAAAGGAGACTTTTTGCCTCCCAGTGCCAGCAGCTTACATTCCGGAGATGGGAAAACACAGCTGCCTACTTTCAACAGGCAACAGGCAAGTTCGAGCAGACAGCGGCACTCAGCTCAGAGCACACCCGAGCCCAGGACTCTGATAGTGGGTGACTCCATTATCAGAAATATCAGTAGCAGAACTACAACTTCATGCTGCCTTCCCCAAGCAACCGTCTATGATGTGAACAAGGAACTTCGGAACATTCTAATGAAGCACAAGACTGCAAATCAAATCATCATCCATGTGGGAAAGAACGATATTCTGAAAGAGTAGTCAGAACTCCCAAAGAAGGATTTCGGTGAACTCATTGAAACACTTCGAAGACTTGAAGTTCAGTCGTTCATCAGTGGACCACTCCCAGCAAGGGGAACTAACATGTTTTCACGGTTGCTTGGACTGAATACCTGGCTACAAAGAACCTGCAGTCTAAAAGGAGTCAACTTCATTGACAACTTCAACCTTTTCTGGGGACATAGACAACTGTTCAAACTGGACGGCCTCCACCCAAAGCAACATTTTGGAAGAAACAGTACAGCACCTCAAATCGTCAACCTGCCACCTTGACACAATTCCCACATCTTTTTTCAAAAGTGTGCTTAACTGTTTAGAAGCAGATCTCTTAGAAGTGGTGAACACCTCACTTCTTTCTGGGACTTTTCCAAACTCCTTGAAAACTGCAGCTGTTAGGCCCCTTCTGAAAAAGAAAAATCTTGATAACACCATATTGAGCAACTATAGACCAATATCAAATCTTCCTTTCATAGGCAAGATTATTGAAAAGGTTGTTTTCAATCAGCTGAATCACTACATAAACTCAAATGGATACCTGGACCATTTCCAATCTGGTTTCAGACCACATCATAGCACAGAGACAGCGCTCATAAAGATAATAAATGATATTCGCCTAAATTCAGACTCTGGCAAAATATCAGTGCTGGTATTACTAGATCTCAGTGCTGCATTTGACACTGTCGATCATAACATTCTTTTAGATACACTGGAAAACTGGGTCGGGCTTTCTGGGATGGTTCTCAAATGGTTCAGGTCATACTTAGAAGGGAGAGGCTATTACGTAAGTATAGGAGAGCATAAGTCTAAGTGGACGTCCATGACATGCGGAGTCCCACAAGGCTCAATTCTAGCCCCACTGCTGTTCAGCCTGTATATGCTCCCACTAAGTCAAATAATGAGAAAGAACCAAATTGCATATCACAGCTATGCAAATGATACCCAGATTTACCTAGCCTTATCGCCAAATGACTACAGCCCCATTGACTCCCTCTGCCAATGCATTGATGAAATTACCAGTTGGATGTGCCAAAACTTTCTTCAGTTAAACAAGGAGAAAACAGAAGTCATTGCATTTGGAAACAAAGATGAAGTTCATAAGGTAAATGCGTACCTTGACGCTAGGGGTCAAAAAACAAAAAATCAAATCATGAATCTGGGTGTGATTCTGGAGTCAGACCTCAGTTTCAATAGCCATATCAAAGCAGTAACTAAATCAGCATACTATCATCTCAAAAACATTGCTAGAATTAGATGTTTTGTTTCCCGTCAAGACTTGGAGAAACTTGTTCATGCCTTTATCACCAGCAGGGTGGACTATTGTAATGGTCTCCTCACCAGCCTTCCCAAGAAGACCATTAGACAGCTACAGCTCATACAGAACGCTGCTGCCAGGATTCTGACTAGAACCAAAAAATCAGAGCATATTACACCAGTCCTCAGGTCCTTACACTGGCTTCCAGTTATGTTTAGGATAGATTTTAATACTTTTACTTGTTTATAAAGCACTCAATGGCCTAGGACCTACATACATTGCAGATATGCTCACTGAATATAAACCTAACAGACAACTCAGATCACTAGGATCGAGTCAGTTAGTAATACCGAGGGTTCACACAAAACAAGGGGAATCCGCTTTTAGCTATTATGCCGCCCGCAGTTGGAATCAGCTTCCAGAAGAGATCAGATGTGCTAATACATTAGCCACATTTAAATGCAGACTCAAAACTCATCTGTTCAGTTGTGCATTTATTGAATGAGCACTGTGCTACGTCCGAACAGATTGCATTATTTTACGTATAATTATTTTACTGTATTAATTAATTTTAAATCATTTTTTAAAAATCATCTTAAATGTTCTTAAATTTTGTTTTTATTGTTGTGATTACTATAAATTTGTATGATTTTTATGCTATTATGATTTTAATTCCTTTTATGTACAGCACTTTGAATTACCATTGTGTATGAAATGTGCTATATAAATAAACTTGCCTTGCCTTGCCTTGCCTATACTGAACTTATGTGTACGTTTCTGTAATTATAGTGTACCTATTAAAGCACGTATGCATAGGGAGAACATGTTACATTTTGGTAATTGGGCATAACAACCAGATATGTGACCTGCAAAGAACTGTAAACAAACCTAAGTTACGGTGTTAACATGTATCTATTTTATTACTGTGCCAGGCATAAATTGTACGTTTGATGTATCTATACGTAAGCTTTTTTAAATTACTGGAAAAATATACTCTTGTTCCATGTAGATACAGGGTAAGTGTGCCTTGTTCAACGAAGTTACAGGGTAGGTACAATACAATACACTACATATAGCAACGTGACCTCATCATTTGTATGTATTTTACATAAAATGTGGTTCTACAAAATGTACATTTATTTACGTTTTTACAGACACTAAATGCACAATACTGACATATTTACAACATCTAAACATTTAACGTTTTACTTAATATGAAATTATAAAATTTGTTCTGTGTGATTTCTGTTGCCAGCTCGTTTCCAAGAATAGATCTACATAATGTTATCAAGACTACACTTTAAACCCTTAAAATAAATAACATTTCTACAATCGTTTAATCATTCATGTAATATTAACTTTGTTTGCCATGGTGGGACACAAAAGGCGTTTTCTCTGACATGCTGTGACTAACAATAGAACCATAAAATACACCGAACATGCATCATAATGAATGAAACAATTTTATTTGTGTGCTATAACCCAGATCTTCAGAATCCATACGATTTGCGAGGACCAGACCCAAATTCAAGCCTTTGTCCGGCGAGCTTCATCTCCATCCCGAACAGCGAGTCCAGCAACATCAGCCATAAACCTGTGCTAAAGTGCATTTTGCGACAGGAAAATCGGACGTTCATTGGCTCTTGCCTGCATTCGTCACAGATTACGACATGCCATCTGGTGAGATGTGTTGGAATGATGCGCGGGCGCCTTCGAGGAGTGGATCAAGACAATAATCTGGATAATATTTTCAGCGATTAACAATTTAAATTCCTCTCTCATCCTACTGCACCTCAAACGTACTGTATTCCGCCAGAGAGGACTGCGGCTGCAAACGCATCGTTATTTGGATTACTTTTTTGTACGGCTGTTGACATTTTTGCAGTAAATAAATGATTGTGATTGCACTTTGTTGTCTTTTATATTTTTTTTTACTGTACAGTCATAGTTAACGTTAGGTTTAGAGGTAGGAGTGGGATTAGCGACTATAAAAAATATTTTGGATAAATTTTCAGATTGTGTGTATATGTATTGTACCTACCCTGTAACTTCGTTGAACAAGGGGGTAACAATCGCCACTTTAAATTATAACCTGCAGATGGCACACTTACCATGTAACTACATGAAACAAGAGTATAGTTTCCCAGTTATTTGAAAAAAGCTTACATATAGATACACCAAACTTACGATTTAATAGAATATGTACCTGTTAAGTTTTTAAGTAATTCCATTATAAATTATTTGTATATCTGTTTGCTACCCCGTTATAACCCAATCGTAACATAATTGTTCCCTTATACTTACACGTAGGTGCAATATAAATACGAAACATACACTGCAACTTCAGTTTACTTACACAGTTCTTTGCAGGTTGCATATCTGGTTGTTACCCCCAAATTACAAAAACGTAACATAGCCTATTGTTCTCTTATACCTACACATACGTACTTTAATAGGTACACTATAATTACAGAAACGTACACCGTAAATTCAGTATACTTATATAGTTCTTTGCAGGTTGCATATCTGGTTTGTTACCCTCTTACTACCCAAATATAACTTAAATAGGCTAACTCAGTTAACACAAACAAACTTAGTGTCGGTCACGGATCATTAGGAAATCCCAGTTAAGTGATCAGGGTTGGAGCTAAACTCTGCAGGAAGGTAGATCTCGCAAGCCAGATTTGAGGATGTCTGATCTACTCTATGCACATTTATGATAGCTCATCATATTGACAGTTATATATTCCAATTGATCCAAAAAGCTCTAAATCCTTTGATGCACTTTTATATCGCTTAAGCGAGATTAAATCCTGTGTTGTCTTTGGACCCTTTTCTGCAACTAATAGAATTATACATAAAACTGGCCTCTATGCCAATTAGTGTTTCAAAATGTGTTAAGAATCTGGGCATTATCATGAATTCAGCTTTGGGTCTAGATAAACAAGTCAGTAGTGTTGCAGAGACTAAGTTTTACCAACTCTGACTTGTTTCTAAACTGAAACATATTCTCTTATTTTAAGACCTGGAATTTGTCATTCATCTATTTACATCATCCTACATCGACTACTGTCTTGAATTACTGCAAAATGCAGCGGCCAGGCTTTTGGCTCGTGCAAAGAAGAGTAGTAATAGAATGTTACCCAAGTTTTGGTCTCTTTACATTGCTTGTAAAATTCAGAATTGACTTTAACATTTTGTTGATGTTTTTTTAAGGATTTGCATTAAAATATATGTTGAATTCCTGATTATATCAAAATACAAGGCATATGACATCTTTTAGCCAGATGATTCTTCATATTCCCCAAAAAATTATTAAAATGATGGGGCTTTTTCTGTGGTTGCTCCTTGCTTATGGAACTCTCTTCTAATGCATATTAAAACTTTGACTTCTGTGGATGCTTTTAAGTCTAGTTTGAAGATGTATACCTTTAGTATGGCTTTTAGATCTGATTAAAGTGAACAGGATTTAATTATGTTGTTTGTGGATGTATGTAACTGTCTATGTTGTATATTTTTCTTATTTTTCTTCTTCTTCTTCAGATTATTATACGCTCTTTTTTTTTACAGTTGAAGGATTTGAGGATCCTCAAATGCAAACTGGGTGTGTTGCTTCAAGAGAGCAACCATACATTTGTGTTGTGTTTTACTTTCTTTTTCTATATTCTTCATTTATTTATAATCATTTATCATTTAATCATTTTAATTATTCCATTTAATCATAATCATTTATAATAATCATTATAGTCATTTATATATCCATTTCATTGATTCATTAATTGATTAGTCATTTATATGTTATATTATTGTTGTTTTTTAAATATATATTTTCCATTGTTGTTTAGCCTTATGGCTGTGTGGTTTCATGGCTCGTTTGTCCTCGTGAATAAGAGATATGAGGGCATGTTTATGAACCTCAAGGTTTATGGGATGCTGTTTTTTGAAACTGTTTGGTATAACAATACTTGTTGGATCTGTGTTCTTCAGACGAAGTCTGAGCATTGAGACATACGCAACTAAGACTATTCAATAAACTCTGCTCCTTTTTACCATCATAACTTCGTCTCCTGCTTCTGCTCTTCACTTTCATTCGTTTTTCTTCAGTCAACATTTTGTGTGTAATCTTCAGGATGAAATAACATTTTGGCGTACTTCTTGGCTGACAGAAGACTGTTAATAGTGTTTTGGGTATTTTGGGTACCAGACAAGACCTCCTGTTAACAGGGTTTGGGTATTTGACTACTCTGCTGACGAGTGGTTCTGTTACTGGACAAACTGATATTTTCTGATGGGATCTGGCGTCCGGGACTGGATCTTAATTGTCTAGGCATGGGGACAGCGATCTAACACAGTAGAATAGGGAGTGATTCAAGTTTTTCATTATTCTTTTTTCTTTTTGTCCTTAGCTGATCACTTGTCTGATTGTTGTTTCTCTTTTAGCTAAAGTTTTTATTTCAGTGGGCATGCAGCTGTGTTAGGTGTTTACCTAGTTAAATTACTCTAATAAGGAATAATTATTATTATTAAAATTTTCAAGAGAAGAACCTCAGTGAGCGCAGCATCATGTTGAAAAATATATACTCACACAGGGTCAGAGGTCACAGCAGGTCCATCACTGTGATAAAGGTCCAGATGCATGGAGTTATTACTCTTCATAGACACACAGCTGAATCCTGGAGATGTTGTTCTCTGAGTGTCAACATCACTGAGATTAGGGGGTGGATGCATGGAGTTGTTACTCTTCATAGACACACAGCTGAATCCTGGAGATGTTGTTCTCTGAGTGTCAACATCACTGAGATTAGGGGGTGGATGCATGGAGTTGTTACTCTTCATAGACACACAGCTGAATCCTGGAGATGCTGCTCTCTGAGTGTCAACATCACTGAGATTAGGGGGTGGATGCATGGAGTTGTTACTCTTCATAGACACACAGCTGAATCCTGGAGATGCTGCTCTCTGAGTGTCAACATCACTGAGATTAGGGGGTGGATGCATGGAGTTGTTACTCTTCATAGACACACAGCTGAATCCTGGAGATGCTGCTCTCTGAGTGTCAACATCACTGAGATTAGGGGGTGGATGCATGGAGTTGTTACTCTTCATTGACACACAGCTGAATCCTGGAGATGCTGCTCTCTGAGTGTCAACATGAGCCTCCTCTTCTCTCTCCTCATACACACTCATTTCACAGCTGATTCTCTTCTTCCTAAATAAAAGATTTGATTTCAGGCCTGTATGTGGAAAAAGTGAACATAGACTGAATTTTAACACAATTCAACTTCAGTACTATCTGGTAAGCAGAAGAGGTACAGTGACCAAAGTGGCCAGACCTTGTCATGTAACTTGTGTTGCCCTTTCAAAAAAATTGTTAAGTGTTAAATTATCATCTTCATCCTAAATGACACTGTAAACCAAGTTTTACATTTTTTTTCTGAAATGAATATATTTTACAAATGTTTCACTTGCTTGTTTCTGTATTGTATACACTGATTTATGCAGTTTATTATTCTTTAATTTAGATGTATGCAACTTATCAGAGATAAGTTTAAGTTAACAGTATAAATCTGCAGATTTTGCCACAGTTCAGGTCCAGTACTGCATTTGGCCTCTGTCTGTAGGTGATTTACTTTCAGCAAGAGACTTTTGGGTCAGTGTTAGACTGTAATTTTATGTGGTGTGCGAGACAAATTTACAGCAAAAATAGCTGTATAAATCAGATGTTTCATTACAATATGATCTGATGTAAATTCCCATGGTCAGTGATATGATATTTGCAGATACCTCGAAACATGCAGCAATAATAACAACGAAAATAACAAATATTGCAGGTAGGGCTGGGCCGATAAACGATATCATATCGAATCGCGATAAATTTTTTGTTAATAACGATGATAAGCTATAGACATTTTTTGCTCGATATGGATTAATCTAAGAGCCAATCACACAGCAGAAATATGCGACCACGGCCAATCAGCGTGCAGCGTGCGTGTGCACGTTAAAGTACAAAGTTCATTTCCTACAGCACTTTGCGAAGCAACCTTACACCAGGACGACAAAAAAAAGAGAGTGGAAGCAGCGATGAAAGAGAAACTAACCTCGAGTTATTATCCAAAGATGTTGAAGTTGTCGACAAAAAAAGGTAGCACGAATTCCGTAAGTGGTTTGACTATCTGAAAACTTTTCAGTGAATTGTTAAAACTGAAACCGAAAGCAAAAAACGCACGCGCATTCAAAAGCAATTTTAATCCCCCTTGTTTAGAGAGTGACTCCGCAATGCGCGCAAATTAGGCTACATGACATATCTAGGCTGTTATCAGAATGTAGACTATAATAGGTTGTGTATGTCTATAGCTCTGTATCATGCTTGAAATATTCCGTCTCTATTTGCACTTTGAATAATGAGAGAGTAGGCTTCTTTGATTATGGCTGAATTGTCTGCACTTAATACGATTAAGAAAGAGCTGTGTCGTAATTTTTTGATATTTATACTGTAGATTGTTTCAAAATGCAGTGGTTGCCTCTAATTTAAATAGCTCAACCTATAATAGAGAAAATAAACAATTGTGTTTATAATAATAAATAAATAAATAAATGTGTTACAAATTATGTTTTTACAATAATTTTATGTTCACATTTTGTACATTTACTCTCATTTACCATACTCTGTCACAACTTTTATTTTTTCATTTATTTTAGTAAGTTATTTTAATTTTTAAGGCCAAATCTGTAATCTGCTTTTGTTAATAAACTATACTTAAAAATGTAATTTAATGAATCCTTTAATTTTTGTGGCTTTAATCATTGTTGGGATACTATTTTAAAGCTGGCAACATCAACAGCTTATATCGAAATATATATCGTCATCGTTCAATATGGGAAAAAATTATCGAGATTACATTTTTGCCATATCGCCCAGCCCTAATTGCAGGTGAGATCATCAATCACCTGACAGCAGCTCATCATTGGCTTTGCAATGAGATCATATCATTAGCAATAATATTATTATTTATTAACAGAGCACTCCATATTTATGTATCATATAGCTGAAATAAAGTCAAATTGAAATGGCTTTGTTTTCATGAACATTATTGATTAACTAAATATCTAATTGAAGTCTACCCCAATCATGCAGTCTACACCAGGATTTAAAATTAAGTAAGAATTGCGCTGTTAAAGAATGCTATGATGACCACGAGAGGACCTGTTCGGGTCACTTAATTTTATCGTGGCCATGGCATATTGACTTGTGGGAATGTCATATTAACACACAATTACTGACACAAATGACACAAATTATTATGTTGAGGGAAGACATGCATTTCAGTTTAATGCGTAAACAAACCTGCATGACCATAGTAACCCGGGATTATTAGAGATGAATTTATTAATATTTTATTTTAAATTAAGAAATTATATTAATATTATAGAAATTAATACATGATTCAATTATTATATTAACAAATAGCAATGCCGTCTATGTGAATTCTGTCTATGCGTGATATAGACAGAATTCGAAAGTTTATTATGAATAAATATTATAATTAAATATTATAATTAAATAAAATAGGCCTACATGACAAATTTCTATCCATCCCACAGTCTTGCAAGTCTTTTAACTGATCGTCTTTTTTCTGTATTTGTATTATTATTATTACTATTATTAGCCTATTATTATTGGTTATATTTTTATTTTCATTTATATTTGTTTTTTTCCCTTCATTTCGATCTCTTAATGCTCTATATGTAAATTATACTGTAAATGCTCGACATATGCTATATGACTGGAATTTTTACTTTAATGCAGTTTAACTACAAACTATAAACTACTCTTTATAAATAGTGTTTCACTGAGGAATGAATCAGTTTCATTTGTAAATGAAAACATGCTCATTAATAGTCACATACGGGTATAATGTCAAAACTTTATTAGCATTAACAAAAACCCTAACCAGTTATTTAAAAAAAAAATAATAGCCCAATGATCAAAATGAATAGGGAAATCAATATAAACGAAAATGAAAATATAACCAATAATAATAGGCTAATATTAGTAATAATAATTATTTCGCATTTAGCTGCAAAACATGCCAACAAGCACACTAGTGATAATTTTAAGCAATGTGCAAATGTTGGTATTGTTGTTTTTATATTTAAAATTGTTGTTATTTACAACAGAAAATTTATTGCATTACATGAAAATACAGGGGGACCAATTAATATAGATTGTCTGTAATAAATTCATTTTTGTTAGTGTGACATTTATGTGATGCACTTTAACAGCCTTAAAATGTCACAGATAAATGAAATTGTCATAGCTTCATGTAAAATAACAGCCAAAATCATGATACCATATGTATATTCTATTTAAAATCATTTTATGTTTATCATATTTATATTTAAAGTCATTTACATTTACTTTAAACTTGGGGTGGGAATTTTAAAATAAAGTGCTGTACATGTAATTCAAAATTATGGTCCATTTCAGTTCATTTTTTAAAATATTGGCTGACACAAGTTATTTCAATTTACAGTCAAAATCTGTTAAACAACAATTTAAACTTCATTTAAGTTTACAGTCAAAACATGCTTTCTTAAATAATGGGTTTACATGTTATGTATATCTACAGTCAAAGTTTTGTTAGTTAAGTAACTGTTTAACCATGTTTTTTTACATCTACAGTTAAAACATGTTTCATGAAATAAGGGTTTAAACATGTTATTTAAATTCACAGTCAAAGAATGGTATTTAATTTAATGGTCTGTACGTGTTTCTTAATTACACAGATAAAACATGAAATTTCAGATTACAATTTAAGCATTTTTTGGCATTGTATAGTCAGTATACCATTTCTCGTATTGCTGTGTAAACACGTTACTTCAGTTAATGGTGTATCACCGTTATTCCCGTTAATGGCAAACGTTTGGCACCCTGTGCTGCCATGCAATACACCTTTTTTTTACGTGTTTTTTTTTTACAGTGTAGTATTCCATTTTTATGAAAAAAATAAGAGCTATTTTTCCATTAAAATTAATTAAACTGAGCCTCTTAATTTTTTCGGGTCACACTTGCTGCTTGAAATCAATTTTTTTTTTTTTTTTTTTGAAAATTTATTTTATATATTATTGTTTAATAATATATTTTGATTATTATTTAGCATTTTGAGGATATTTTATGATAGTATTAAATTTTTATTCAAGTTTAATGAGCTATTTTTCCATTAAAATTAATTAAACTGAGCCTCTTTATTTTTCGGGTCACACTTGCTGCTTGAAATCTAATTTTTTTTGGAAAATTAATTTTATATATTATTGTTTAATAATATATTTTGATTATTATTTAGCATTTTGAGGATATTTTATGATAGTATTCAATTTTTATGAAAAAATTAAGAGCTATTTTTCCATTAAAATTAATTAAACTGAGTCTCTTTATTTTTCGGGTCACACTTGCTGCTTGAAATCTAACCTTTTTTTTAGGAAAATTAATGTAATATATTTTGGATTAATAATATATTTTGATTATTATTTAACATTTTGAGGATATTTTATGATAGTATTAAATTTTTATTCAAGTTTAATGAGCTATTTTTCCATTAAAATTAATTAAACTGAGCCTCTTAATTATTCGGGTCACACTTGCTGCTTGAAATCAATTTTTTTTTTTTTTTTGGAAAATTAATTTTATATATTATTGTTTAATAATATATTTTGATTATTATTTAGCATTTTGAGGATATTTTATGATAGTATTAAATTTTTATTCAAGTTTAATGAGCTATTTTTCCATTAAAATTAATTAAACTGAGCCTCTTTATTTTTCGGGTCACACTTGCTGCTTGAAATCTAACCTTTTTTTTTTAGGAAAATTAATGTAATATATTTTGGATTAATAATATATTTTGATTATTATTTAACATTTTGAGGATATTTTATGATAGTATTAAATTTTTATTCAAGTTTAATGAGCTATTTTTCCATTAAAATTAATTAAACTGAGCCTCTTAATTATTCGGGTCACACTTGCTGCTTGAAATCAATTTATTTTTTTTTTTTTGGAAAATTAATTTTATATATTATTGTTTAATAATATATTTTGATTATTATTTAGCATTTTGAGGATATTTTATGATAGTATTAAATTTTTATTCAAGTTTAATGAGCTATTTTTCCATTAAAATTAATTAAACTGAGCCTCTTAATTTTTCGGGTCACACTTGCTGCTTGAAATCTAACTTTTTTTTTTTTTTTCTTTTTTTTTTTGGAAAATTAATTTTATATATTATTGTTTAATAATATACTTTGATTATTATTTAGCATTTTAAGGATATTTTATGATATTATTACATTTTTATGAAAAAATTAAGAGCTATTTTCCATTAAAATTAACTAAACTGAGCCTCTTTATTTTTCGGGTCACACTTGCTGCTTGAAATCTAACTTTTTTTTTTTTTTTTTTTGAAAATTAATTTTATATATTATTGTTTAATAATATATTTTGATTATTATTTAACATTTTGAGGATATTTTATAATAGTATTTCAGTTTTATGAAAAAATTAAGAGCTGTTTTTCCATTAAAATTAATTAAACTGAGTCTCTTTATTTTTCGGGTCACACTTGCTGCTTGAAATCTAACCTTTTTTTTAGGAAAATTAATGTAATATATTTTGGATTAATAATATATTTTGATTATTATTTAACATTTTGAGGATATTTTATGATAGTATTCAATTTTTATGAAAAAAATAAGAGCTATTTTTCCATTAAAATTAATTAAACTGAGCCTCCTAATTTTTTCGGGTCACACTTGCTGCTTGAAATCAAATTTTTTTTTTTTTTTTTGAAAATTAATTTTATATATTATTGTTTAATAATATATTTTGATTATTATTTAGCATTTTGAGGATATTTTATGATAGTATTAAATTTTTATTCAAGTTTAATGAGCTATTTTTCCATTAAAATTAATTAAACTGAGCCTCTTTATTTTTCGGGTCACACTTGCTGCTTGAAATCTAAATTTTTTTTGGGAAAATTAATTTTATATATTATTGTTTAATAATATATTTTGATTATTATTTAGCATTTTGAGGATATTTTATGATAGTATTCAATTTTTATGAAAAAATTAAGAGCTATTTTTCCATTAAAATTAATTAAACTGAGTCTCTTTATTTTTCGGGTCACACTTGCTGCTTGAAATCTAACCTTTTTTTTTAGGAAAATTAATGTAATATATTTTGGATTAATAATATATTTTGATTATTATTTAACATTTTGAGGATATTTTATGATAGTATTGACTTTTTATTCAAGTTTAATGAGCTATTTTTCCATTAAAATTAATTAAACTGACCCTCTTAATTTTTCGGGTCACACTTGCTGCTTGAAATCTAACTTTTTTTCTTTTTTTTTTCTTTTTTTTTTTTGGAAAATTAATTTTATATATTATTGTTTAATAATATACTTTGATTATTATTTAACATTTTGAGGATATTTTATGATAGTATAAAAATTTTTATTCAAGTTTAATGAGCTATTTTTCCATTAAAATTAATTAAACTGAGCCTCTTTATTTTTCGGGTCACACTTGCTGCTTGAAATCTAACCTTTTTTTTTTAGGAAAATTAATGTAATATATTTTGGATTAATAATATATTTTGATTATTATTTAACATTTTGAGGATATTTTATGATAGTATTAAATTTTTATTCAAGTTTAATGAGCTATTTTTCCATTAAAATTAATTAAACTGAGCCTCTTAATTATTCGGGTCACACTTGCTGCTTGAAATCAATTTTTTTTTTTTTTTTTGGAAAATTAATTTTATATATTATTGTTTAATAATATATTTTGATTATTATTTAGCATTTTGAGGATATTTTATGATAGTATAAAATTTTTATTCAAGTTTAATGAGCTATTTTTCCATTAAAATTAATTAAACTGAGCCTCTTAATTTTTCGGGTCACACTTGCTGCTTGAAATCTAACTTTTTTTTTTTTTTTTCTTTTTTTTTTTGGAAAATTAATTTTATATATTATTGTTTAATAATATACTTTGATTATTATTTAGCATTTTAAGGATATTTTATGATATTATTACATTTTTATGAAAAAATTAAGAGCTATTTTCCATTAAAATTAACTAAACTGAGCCTCTTTATTTTTCGGGTCACACTTGCTGCTTGAAATCTAACTTTTTTTTTTTTTTTTTTTGAAAATTAATTTTATATATTATTGTTTAATAATATATTTTGATTATTATTTAACATTTTGAGGATATTTTATAATAGTATTTCAGTTTTATGAAAAAATTAAGAGCTGTTTTTCCATTAAAATTAATTAAACTGAGCCTCTTTATTTTTCGGGTCACACTTGCTGCTTGAAATCTAACCTTTTTTTTAGGAAAATTAATGTAATATATTTTGGATTAATAATATATTTTGATTATTATTTAACATTTTGAGGATATTTTATGATAGTATTCAATTTTTATGAAAAAAATAAGAGCTATTTTTCCATTAAAATTAATTAAACTGAGCCTCTTAATTTTTTCGGGTCACACTTGCTGCTTGAAATCAAATTTTTTTTTTTTTTTTTGAAAATTAATTTTATATATTATTGTTTAATAATATATTTTGATTATTATTTAGCATTTTGAGGATATTTTATGATAGTATTAAATTTTTATTCAAGTTTAATGAGCTATTTTTCCATTAAAATTAATTAAACTGAGCCTCTTTATTTTTCGGGTCACACTTGCTGCTTGAAATCTAAATTTTTTTTGGGAAAATTAATTTTATATATTATTGTTTAATAATATATTTTGATTATTATTTAGCATTTTGAGGATATTTTATGATAGTATTCAATTTTTATGAAAAAATTAAGAGCTATTTTTCCATTAAAATTAATTAAACTGAGTCTCTTTATTTTTCGGGTCACACTTGCTGCTTGAAATCTAACCTTTTTTTTTAGGAAAATTAATGTAATATATTTTGGATTAATAATATATTTTGATTATTATTTAACATTTTGAGGATATTTTATGATAGTATTGACTTTTTATTCAAGTTTAATGAGCTATTTTTCCATTAAAATTAATTAAACTGACCTTCTTAATTTTTCGGGTCACACTTGCTGCTTGAAATCTAACTTTTTTTTTTTTTTTTTTCTTTTTTTTTTTTGGAAAATTAATTTTATATATTATTGTTTAATAATATACTTTGATTATTATTTAACATTTTGAGGATATTTTATGATAGTATAAAATTTTTTATTCAAGTTTAATGAGCTATTTTTCCATTAAAATTAATTAAACTGAGCCTCTTAATTTTTTCGGGTCACACTTGCTGCTTGAAATCTTTTTTTTTTTTTTTTTTGAAAATTAATTTGATATATTATTGTTTAATAATATATTTTGATTATTATTTAGCATTTTGAGGATATTTTATGATAGTATTAAATTTTTATTCAAGTTTAATGAGCTATTTTTCCATTAAAATTTATTAAATTGAGCCTCTTAATTTTTCGGGTCACACTTGCTGCTTGAAATCTAACTTTTTTTTTGGAAAACATTTTTTATATATTATTATTTAATAATATATTTTGATTATTATTTAGCATTTTAAGGATATGTTATGATATTATTAAAGATTTATGAAAAAATTAAGAGCTATTTTCCATTAAAATTAATTAAACTGAGCCTCTTTATTTTTCGGGTCACACTTGCTGCTTGAAATCTAACCTTTTTTTTTAGGAAAATTTATGTAATATATTTTTGATTAATAATATATTTTGATTATTATTTAACATTTTGAGAATATTTTATGATAGTATTCCATTTTTATGAAAAAAATAAGAGCTATTTTTCCATTAAAACTAATTAAACTGAGTCTCTTTATTTTTCGGGTCACACTTGCTGCTTGAAATCTAACCTTTTTTTTTTAGGAAAATTAATGTAATATATTTTTGATTAATAATATATTTTGATTATTATTTAACATTTTGAGGATATTTTATGATAGTATTCAATTTTTATGAAAAAAATAAGAGCTATTTTTCCATTAAAATTAATTAAACTGAGCCTCTTAATTTTTTCGGGTCACACTTGCTGCTTGAAATCATTTTTTTTTTTTTTTTTTTGAAAATTAATTTTATATATTATTGTTTAATAATATATTTTGATTATTATTTAGCATTTTGAGGATATTTTATGATAGTATTCAATTTTTATTCAAGTTTAATGAGCTATTTTTCCATTAAAATTAATTAAACTGAGCCTCTTTATTTTTCGGGTCACACTTGCTGCTTGAAATCTAATTTTTTTTTGGAAAATTAATTTTATATATTATTGTTTAATAATATATTTTGATTATTATTTAGCATTTTGAGGATATTTTATGATAGTATTCAATTTTTATGAAAAAATTAAGAGCTATTTTTCCATTAAAATTAATTAAACTGAGTCTCTTTATTTTTCGGGTCACACTTGCTGCTTGAAATCTAACCTTTTTTTTAGGAAAATTAATGTAATATATTTTGGATTAATAATATATTTTGATTATTATTTAACATTTTGAGGATATTTTATGATAGTATTAAATTTTTATTCAAGTTTAATGAGCTATTTTTCCATTAAAATTAATTAAATTGAGCCTCTTAATTTTTCGGGTCACACTTGCTGCTTGAAATCTAACTTTTTTTTTGGAAAACATTTTTTATATATTATTATTTAATAATAAATTTTGATTATTATTTAGCATTTTAAGGATATTTTATGATATTATTAAAGATTTATGAAAAAATTAAGAGCTATTTTCCATTAAAATTAATTAAACTGAGCCTCTTTATTTTTCGGGTCACACTTGCTGCTTGAAATCTAATTTTTTTTTGGAAAATTAATTTTATATATTATTGTTTAATAATATATTTTGATTATTATTTAGCATTTTGAGGATATTTTATGATAGTATTCAATTTTTATGAAAAAATTAAGAGCTATTTTTCCATTAAAATTAATTAAACTGAGTCTCTTTATTTTTCGGGTCACACTTGCTGCTTGAAATCTAACCTTTTTTTTAGGAAAATTAATGTAATATATTTTGGATTAATAATATATTTTGATTATTATTTAACATTTTGAGGATATTTTATGATAGTATTAAATTTTTATTCAAGTTTAATGAGCTATTTTTCCATTAAAATTAATTAAACTGAGCCTCTTAATTATTCGGGTCACACTTGCTGCTTGAAATCAATTTTTTTTTTTTTTTTTTTTTTGGAAAATTAATTTTATATATTATTGTTTAATAATATATTTTGATTATTATTTAGCATTTTGAGGATATTTTATGATAGTATTAAATTTTTATTCAAGTTTAATGAGCTATTTTTCCATTAAAATTAATTAAACTGAGCCTCTTTATTTTTCGGGTCACACTTGCTGCTTGAAATCTAACCTTTTTTTTTTTTTAGGAAAATTAATGTAATATATTTTGGATTAATAATATATTTTGATTATTATTTAACATTTTGAGGATATTTTATGATAGTATTGACTTTTTATTCAAGTTTAATGAGCTATTTTTCCATTAAAATTAATTAAACTGAGCCTCTTAATTTTTCGGGTCACACTTGCTGCTTGAAATCTAACTTTTTTTTTTTTTTTTTCTTTTTTTTTTGGAAAATTAATTTTATATATTATTGTTTAATAATATACTTTGATTATTATTCAACATTTTGAGGATATTTTATGATAGTATAAATTTTTTATTCAAGTTTAATGAGCTATTTTTCCATTAAAATTAATTAAACTGAGCCTCTTAATTTTTTCGGGTCACACTTGCTGCTTGAAATCAATTTTTTTTTTTTTTTGAAAATTAATTTTATATATTATTGTTTAATAATATATTTTGATTATTATTTAGCATTTTGAGGATATTTTATGATAGTATTAAATTTTTATTCAAGTTTAATGAGCTATTTTTCCATTAAAATTAATTAAATTGAGCCTCTTAATTTTTCGGGTCACACTTGCTGCTTGAAATCTAACTTTTTTTTGGAAAAATTTTTTAATATATTATTATTTAATAATATATTTTGATTATTATTTAGCATTTTAAGGATATTTTATGATATTATTAAATATTTATGAAAAAATTAAGAGCTATTTTCCATTAAAATTAATTAAACTGAGCCTCTTTTTTTTTCGGGTCACACTTGCTGCTTGAAATCTAACCTTTTTTTTAGGAAAATTTATGTAATATATTTTTGATTAATAATATATTTTGATTATTATTTAACATTTTGAGAATATTTTATGATAGTATTCCATTTTTATGAAAAAAATAAGAGCTATTTTTCCATTAAAATTAATTAAACTGAGCCTCTTAATTTTTTCGGGTCACACTTGCTGCTTGAAATCAATTTTTTTTTTTTTTTTTTGAAAATTTATTTTATATATTATTGTTTAATAATATATTTTGATTATTATTTAGCATTTTGAGGATATTTTATGATAGTATTAAATTTTTATTCAAGTTTAATGAGCTATTTTTCCATTAAAATTAATTAAACTGAGCCTCTTTATTTTTCGGGTCACACTTGCTGCTTGAAATCTAATTTTTTTTGGAAAATTAATTTTATATATTATTGTTTAATAATATATTTTGATTATTATTTAGCATTTTGAGGATATTTTATGATAGTATTCAATTTTTATGAAAAAATTAAGAGCTATTTTTCCATTAAAATTAATTAAACTGAGTCTCTTTATTTTTCGGGTCACACTTGCTGCTTGAAATCTAACCTTTTTTTTAGGAAAATTAATGTAATATATTTTGGATTAATAATATATTTTGATTATTATTTAACATTTTGAGGATATTTTATGATAGTATTAAATTTTTATTCAAGTTTAATGAGCTATTTTTCCATTAAAATTAATTAAACTGAGCCTCTTAATTATTCGGGTCACACTTGCTGCTTGAAATCAATTTTTTTTTTTTTTTTTTTTTGGAAAATTAATTTTATATATTATTGTTTAATAATATATTTTGATTATTATTTAGCATTTTGAGGATATTTTATGATAGTATTAAATTTTTATTCAAGTTTAATGAGCTATTTTTCCATTAAAATTAATTAAACTGAGCCTCTTTATTTTTCGGGTCACACTTGCTGCTTGAAATCTAACCTTTTTTTTTTTTTAGGAAAATTAATGTAATATATTTTGGATTAATAATATATTTTGATTATTATTTAACATTTTGAGGATATTTTATGATAGTATTGACTTTTTATTCAAGTTTAATGAGCTATTTTTCCATTAAAATTAATTAAACTGAGCCTCTTAATTTTTCGGGTCACACTTGCTGCTTGAAATCTAACTTTTTTTTTTTTTTTTTCTTTTTTTTTTGGAAAATTAATTTTATATATTATTGTTTAATAATATACTTTGATTATTATTTAACATTTTGAGGATATTTTATGATAGTATAAATTTTTTTATTCAAGTTTAATGAGCTATTTTTCCATTAAAATTAATTAAACTGAGCCTCTTAATTTTTTCGGGTCACACTTGCTGCTTGAAATCAATTTTTTTTTTTTTGAAAATTAATTTTATATATTATTGTTTAATAATATATTTTGATTATTATTTAGCATTTTGAGGATATTTTATGATAGTATTAAATTTTTATTCAAGTTTAATGAGCTATTTTTCCATTAAAATTAATTAAATTGAGCCTCTTAATTTTTCGGGTCACACTTGCTGCTTGAAATCTAACTTTTTTTTTGGAAATTTTTTTTAATATATTATTATTTAATAATATATTTTGATTATTATTTAGCATTTTAAGGATATTTTATGATATTATTAAATTTTTATGAAAAAATTAAGAGCTATTTTCCATTAAAATTAATTAAACTGAGCCTCTTTATTTTTCGGGTCACACTTGGTGCTTAAAATCTAACCTTTTTTTTAGGAAGATTTATGTAATATATTTTTGATTAATAATATATTTTGATTATTATTTAACATTTTGAGAATATTTTATGATAGTATTCCATTTTTATGAAAAAAATAAGAGCTATTTTTCCATTAAAACTAATTAAACTGAGTCTCTTTATTTTTCGGGTCACACTTGCTGCTTGAAATCTAACCTTTTTTTTAGGAAAATGTATGTAATATATTTTTGATTAATAATATATTTTGATTATTATTTAACATTTTGAGAATATTTTATGATACACTGTAAAAAATAAATGTATTTTTACAGAGAAAAAACAGTAGAATTTTACAGTCAAATCACAGTTTGATCAGAACTGTGAATTTCCATAAAAATGCATACATTGACACCAAATGTACATTTTACCTGTTGTTTAACTGATTATGTGTGTTACTGAAAAAAAATGGCATTTTCCTTTAATTAAAAGTAATTGTTATATATTAGTAACCTTACATGTCCTTAAAAAAACGTTCATATATCATATTTTTTCAGAGTTGGGAAAAATGTATTTTTACAAATTAAAAACAGTAGAATTTTACAGTCAAATCACATTTGGATCAGAACTGTAAATTTCCATAAAAATGCATACATTGACACCAAATGTAGCCTACATGTTGTCAGCAATTTAACTGGTTTTAATATGTGTTACTGGAAAGCGTAATTTGCGGCGGCACGGGTGAGACGTCCGCACCACTTTTGCCAAAGGAGCCACTTTGTCCCCACCACTTTTTCAAACACCTCGCTGCACGGATGTACCCAGTAACGATTTTAGGTAGCTGAGAATTCATATAATTCGTTTCTTAAAGAGGTGATCAGGCGCTGGAATGTGTTGTTTCTGAAAACATACTGACTGCTCGTTGCCGCCGTTATCAGTGGCTGAAGGCAACAGTCAGTGTTCCCTTGTGGCTCGTGCGCAGTCTTCACAGTTCACGCAAACGAGCGCTTTAATCAGTCGCTTAACACTATTGCAGAGACCCTGATTTTGTTGTGGTGAAATGACAACATAAATGCACACAAACATGTTTGTATTCTTGATATACAATCATGGATCAACATCTTTGGTTTTTAATGATGATTATTTAATGAAAAAAAAAAACATAATCGACCTTGGACTCGAACTTTCAAGCACCTGGCAGCATCTACAGTACAAAGACTCAGCCACCAGCCCATCGGAAAGCTAGTTACACACATGATAAAAATTAGATCTGTGGCATCGGAACCATTGTACGTGGATGGGACAAGACCCACCCACTTTTAAAGACCAATGATATTGGACCCACCCACTTTTACCGTCTCTAATTCAACAAATATGTCTGTGCACTTTTCAGAGCGCCATCAGACTCAGTCAAATCCATTGTATGAGGAATGCTTTAATAAATTAAATTTCATTTAGCCTTAAATTACATGCTGCTGTTTCCTAAAAATTATTCCACTTGGCTTATTCAGAGTCCAAACAGTGGCGTAGCGCAAACTGCGTTGGCCCACCCGCAAGAGTGGAGGCGGGGCCCCTCACCGCATAATTAGATGGGGGATTCACCTTTTCATTAAAAATCGTTAATTAGTACTGTGGAATTTAATAGTATGTAATTATTTCGTATTTATTTATTAAGAACTTTTCACTCACACAAAAAAAAAGAATATTATCATAATCGCCAAACACGGTAGGCTGCAATTACTACCAAAATAAAAGTCCTATACGTTCACCTTATAAAAACGCTTTAATTATTTATTCGAGTCAATTTTTTGGTGGGGGGCCCCCCCGCAGTGCGTGCCCTGCGGGCCCGTCCGCTACGCCACTGAGTCCATATAAATTAAACTCACTCCGGGTTTTCACTAGTCGCTCAAGTCTGCTGCACTCCCGAGACAGTAAACAAAGCAGCTTAACTTCTTCTCAGATACACCTAACCCTACCTAATACTTTATTTCAACTTTTCGATTATTTCATTCATTTTTATTGAAAACAAATGCCTTTCCGATGTGATATAAGTGAAAAGGAAGACGATTTCGAAAACGATTTCACCAAAAGGCGGACGCGAACTCGGGTCTCCCGCGTCAAAAACAATTTGTTACGCATCTTACCACTTACGCCACTGAAAATGCTTTTAAATTATTGTCTTTTGTAATATTTGTAAAGATGGCCTATTTGCATTGTGTAAAAAGACAAATTAAATAAAAGGCACCAGACTACAGAAAATGGCATATACCACAGTATATTGTTTTCTGGGGAAGGACCCACCCACATTTATTTTGCTTCTGACGCCCAAGGATCTGTCAATAAAATAAAATAAATATATAATTGAAACAATGGGCGTCGGAAGCAAAATAAATGTGGGTGGGTCCTCCCCCAGAAAAAAAAATACTGTAGTATAGTGCATTTTCTGTAGTCTGGTGCCTTTTAGTTAATGTCTTTTTACACAGTGCAAATAGGCCGTATTTACAAATACTACAAATGACGACAGTACTGAACATTCTCAGTGGCGTAAGTGATAATACGAGTAACTAAAGATTCTGACGCGAGAGACCCGAGTTCGTGTCCGTGAAGTCGTTTTCGAAATTGTCTCCCTTTTTACTTCTCATATCACATCGGAAAGGCATTTGTTTTCAGTAAAAATTAATGAAATAATCGAAAAGTTGAAATAAAGTATCGGGTAGGGTTAGGTGTATCTGAGCAGAAGGTAGGCCCTACTCTGCTTGGTTTACTTTGCTGTGTCTCGGGAGTGCAGCAGACGCGAGAGAAAACCCGGAATGAGTTTAATTTATATGGACTCCGAATGAGCCGAGTGGAATGGATTTGAGGAAACGGCAGCGTGTAATTTAAGGCTGTAGCTAAATGGAGTTTAATTTATTAGGGCATTCATCATACAATCTGACGGCACTCTGAAAAGTTACATATTTGCTGAATTAGAGATTGTAAAAGTGGGTGGGTCCTGTCCCACCCACGTAAATTCCGACGCCCATGATTGAAACCGATTTCTGTAGCTACACGTTATTTTTTTCTGCAATCGTTATTGCACAAATTTTATAAAACACCTTCTTGGCAGAGGCCATTTACACTGGCTCCACCCACGTCTGGTTGGCATAGACAACACTACAAAACTAGAACGAGATTGCTAAAGTCTCGGCTGGCATAGGGTGTACGGCGTGAAGCCATTGATACAAACGACCGGTGTTCAAATCTTCTGTTTGCTAAAGTACTCTCTTTTCCTATCAAATAGAAAAGACATTAATTAAAATGAAAGAAATATATATATGAAAAAAAATATATATATTTTTAAGTTTATAAAGGCAAAGTACTACAAATACATATACAGTGAGGTCAAGCTAAAAAAGATAATTGCCCATGCCTTTTCATTCAGATCATGAACACCCTAAAAATAATGAAATAACTCATTTAAAAATGCTTTGAAAGTTACATTTTATTGCACCTTCACAATATACACCAAAACAGAAAACAGCTTTTGTATTCTTAATCACATTTTATGGTCAATGGCACTTCACAGGTCAAGTATTTATCTTAACATCAAAAAGTAAATTCCATTGCATTCACAATTTGGGAGGCATAGCTAATCATTTCCAGCAAAAGTCATGCTTCAAGACACAAATGTGTAGCTACATTTAAAAAAATTAAAATAAATTAATAAAAATAAAAATTAGCCTGTCGGGCCTGGATACTAATAATATAGAACAGTACTAGTTTTGAAGGAACAAGGCGTTACAGTCCAAAAAGTTTGGCCTGTACTGTGGAGACGAATGTCACGTTTCTGAATGCCTGCATCTGTGGGGGACACAAAGAGTTATAGTTAAAACAAACCAAAAGAGTGGAAACAAATGAACATTTACAAAATTATCTAATTTGAGGCCACACACTCCTCACATTTATTTCAGTTACTCAAAACATTGGTGTACTTTGTCAGTGATGAATGATAAACACAGGCAATAAAGTCAAGTGCTGCTCTGTATACAAAACAGCATAGAGCTCCCTGCTCAAAATAAAAGACTATACCTGTTATTCTCCCCAGTCAAATGCAGCAATTTTTGATGTGAGACTCAATACTTTTGGGTTGACAGAGTACACTCGCTTTTTCTCTCCCTTTTCCACCTTGGTACCTTTATGAGGATTTATCCTGAAGATGCACCTTTAAAACACACACACACACACACACACACACACACACACACACACACACACACACAAAATAGTTACAATAACCTTAATTTCTGCACATTTCTTAACCTAGTGAATGCAGCCTATGACTTACCTTTGCAAGAATTCTAGCGTGGCCCCCAGTTCAACAGGGTAACTTATGTTCAATATGTAATAGAGGGAAAACATCAGATACAGGGCCTCAGTAAAATTCAAAAGATGTTCATTTACAATCATCTGGTCTACTGCTACCATGTAAACACTGGCTGTCAGTGGGTTCTCTCCTGTGAACAAACAAATACCAGCAAGCAAGATTTACAAAAGGTGAATTCTGCAGATTTCATATTAAGTCAACCACAATCAGTAATTGTGGTGTAAGCTTGTCAAATTAAGTGATCATATTAAATGATACCCACCACACACTATTATACATGGAGTAGGTGGAAGCTGCTCTGGGCATATATCGTTTGGAACACAAGTGTCTTCAACCATCACAAGAAACCGGTCTTCGTCATTTTTGAAATGGGCGAGCAACAACATCACTGCCCCACAAACATGATCTCCTCCAGTTCGAATCTTGGTGAGGATTCTTCCTGCTCTGCTTGCCCTCTCTGTGCACTGAAACTGAAACTACTCAGATATTCTTCTGAATTTACTGGTAGTGGCTTCTTCAAAGCTGTCGTTCATGTCAATGCCAGTGAGTTCTTTGAAATGTGCTTTCATTCCTGCAGTCTGGAAAACAACATGGATACTGAGCATTCGCTTCATGTCTGTGTAAGATCTGATGACTAACATATCCCTTAACTATCTTAAGAGAGCAATCACAAAATTTGCACCAATACATCAATATAGTTGAAGGTTACACACCTGAATTTATTTTTTGTAGCCATGGTTTACACTCCTGTTTAAAAGTTCGATTAAGATTTTTTTTCCCCCTCGAATGAAAAGAATACTTTTATTCAGCATGGGTGCATTAAATTGATAGAAAGTGACAGTAAAGACTCCTACAAAATATTTAAAAGTTTTACATTTCAAATAAATTATGTCTATTAAATTTTCTGTTCATCAAAGAATACTGAAAAAAAAAAAAAATCTGAATTAGAATGACTTCTGAGGGATCACATGAGACTGAAGACTGGAGTAATGATGCTGAAAAGTCAGCTTGGTATCACAAAAATAAATTACAATTTAAAATATATTACAATATAAACTTGTATTTTAAATTGAAATATAATTAATCTTCTTACCGTTTTATCAAAAAATGTAGACTTGGTGAGCATAAAAAAATATTTCACAAACATTAAAAAAATATAAGCAAATGATAAATTATTTTTCTCTTTGAATTTGGGGTGAAAATCTTTTGTGAGCAATTTTTTAATAATTTGGCTTGACTTTAGCTATATACAGTACTTATGTATTATAAATACATCCTATAGGGGACAACACAGAGAAAGCTCATCACTCATAATCTTTGAAAGCTCATACACAGATATGAAACAGTAAAACTTCAGGTGCATCCTGTGTGTGGAAGAAAATCTCCATGGCTCACTTCAGCTCTATAAAAGAAACTTAGTTAAGAAACACCTCATAAACTTCAGAACCTCTTTACGAGGTTTATTGAAATAAAGAAAGTTGAACTATTTAAACGCACCGAATCAAACTCTAGTCAAATTAGAAGTGTGGCCTAAAACTCACATTAGCATTTGCAGAGGAGATTCTGTTCATCTCAGAATATTATCTGTGTCTCCAGTGCTGCATGTATAAACCACAAGAGGTTTGTTTACAAGAAATAAATATTTACAATTGAAACCACTGTTTTAAGCTTTATCAAACATTTCATCCTAATAAATACTGTTCGCATCTGTCTGCTATGGAAAAGATACTGAATGATGTTCTTGACAAAAGTAACGTTATTCAGCTTTATCACGAATCAGTGCTATAATGAGTGCTATTGTTTAATACATCTTTGAGGTGTTGCGTTTCTATTTAAGCTTATTTAGACATTTTTACTCAGAAGAGGTACTAACATATTGTACGCTGAGGTAAAACAGTGCCTCTACTGCTGTCATGAAAATACTACTACTAGGTTTTATGAAGCATTTTAAAGCTAATCTAATGTAACAAAATGTAGGTTTTATCAGTTTTAAACCATCGTTTATGCAAAATGGAAATACTTGTGTGTCTTTCTAACATCCACAGATGAGGATACAACTGTAACATGAAACAACATGTGGATCTGGAAAGGTCGATATGACCAAAATCAGGTTCTGCCAGGCACTCAAGCAACCTGAGTGATGACGCACAGTCGAGTCCACAAGACGGAGGGACGGCCATAAATATGTCAACTGGAATGCAGTTTTTCTGCTCTAATTACCCTGAACATTTACATATACAGCAGCACTTTGCATTGGCAGTTCATGCTTCAATGCTTTGAAAGTGTTTATAGGTCTGAGTTTAACACAGAACAGAATCGTCATCAGTGTCACAGAACAACAATGACTTCCATCGCCATTTTTATCTTGATGCTTGCAGTATTTTATCAGGGTTTGTATAATTAGCCTAGATCTATATTGCATAAACTAACTTGTGTCATACTTGATATTTCATGGCATATGTGACTCTTTTAGAGTGCCGAGGACAGGTCGTCATCACTCACACACCTTTAACAACAGCAGCCCAACCAGGACAAGAAGTACGATTAAACTGCAAAGCCAACAGGCCGGTGCATCTTAATGACCACATGGCTTGGTACTTCAGGGAACCTGGAGGAGCTACTAAGCTACTCATATACCGTGCCACAAATCGATTCACTGGAACTCCATCTAGATTCACAGGAAGTGGGCATGGAGCTGACTTCACGCTGACCATCAGTGGAGTCCGGCCTGAAGATGCAGGACATTATTTCTGTCAGAGTGACCACACTGGTGCAATATTCACACAGTGATAAAGAGCCGTACAAAAACCTCCGTCACACTACACTGATACAGCTTTGATTTGAATACTGAAAGCCATTTGAACACTGAAACTGTTTTTTTTTTTTTTTGTTAACAACAGCAACGCTGATTACTCAATTTGTAATCGACTGCAGGTGTTGTCATGCTTCACTGAGAGAAGCTTATTTGAGTATCTGACATGAAATACTTTAAGGAAGTTAATGTTTCGCACAAGGTCACAGAAGTCATTCTAGAACATTTTAAGCATTTCAAATTCTTTTGTAACTATTGAATTATAATTCATTTAGACTTCAAGATCACCCTGTGTTATTTGAGAGGCCACCTGATATTAGTAGAATATTTATTGTAATATTTGTACTTTAAACATTTATTTGTTAAAGCAGAACCAAGACGAGAATCAAAGATATCAAGGCTTTTATTTCAGATAAAAGAGACAAATCATTGCATGCTCTTGTTTGAATTAAATCAGAGAAGCAGAAGTGAGACATGAGCAGGAAGGCAGCAGCAGATCTACTGTGAGCACTGATCTCTGGTCAGTTGTTGAGTGACGGCAGGCTGGCCGCTGCGTGTGGCCTCACAGCTCACTGAGACGCTCTCCATCCACTGCTGCTCAGAGAGAGTCAGGCTGCTGCTCCAGCTGTACAGACCGTCCTTCTGCAGGAGCCCAGCGCTGCTGTCCTGAGACTCACTGCTGCTGTCGTCCACCTTCAAGCTCAGGCTCCAGTCTGACGGGAAACCCTCGCTGGCCACACACACCAGTGTCGCTGTGCTCTTTGATGAAATCTCTGTGCTGGACGGGGGCAGGATGCTCACTTTAGGAGGAGTGACACCTGAGAAGAGATCAGAGCAGCAGGACAACAGAGAACACTCTTAACAGACACTTGAACATTATAATTGTAATTTTATTACAGATGAATGTAACACACAACATTACTACTATCTTTTTAGATAAAGCAAAACATGATGAACGTTTTTCAAGACTGATTAAATGTAATCATATTGACAGATGTTTAATAAAAAGTTTGGGAAGCCATGGAGTTAGTAACTATAAACTTTTGCTCTGCTTGGATGTTTTCACTAACATACATGCAGAACAGAGTCAATAATGAAGGTTATTGAAAAATGAATGTGTTCTCAGCCTTTGCGAAAAAGGAGTACACTTATTTTGATGTGTTGACTAACACTAAAGCACATGTAAAATATTTTATTATAAGTTTAAACTATAGTGTGTAATTTGATATATTTTAAAATTACTAAATTGCAAAACACTTCGTCATTACAAATAACATGCAATTAAGTGTTCAAAAATATATTGCAGCCACTTCAGACTTTAGTATATTATTTTAAAGTGTATTTTTCCATAATAAGTACCATAACTCTATATGCTGAACTGTAGTCCTGCCAGCAAGGAGTAAAATACATTTAATGTCAAGTTGACAAGTTTAAATTATAAATTTGCACACAAATCCATTCAAACATCTTTTGGCCAAAATAACAATTTGATATATTAGTATGTCGCCTTTGACTGTTGCTATATTCCACATATTATGACAAATTGATCTAATAGCATGTTGGTAGTAAAGACTTTTATAGTAAGTAACTTTTATAGTAACTTTTAATTTTGTAGTTTGACTCTCAAATATAAACTTACACTAAGAAATATTTTGCTGTTAGCATATCAAGTAGAAAAGTAGTTTTTTCCCCCTAATACATAGGAAAACATTCAAATTATAATGTCATACTTTTTTGTAATATGACTATATTGTATTGTTTTAAAAAGATTTAAATATTTACTTACTGCCAACATCCAGTCTGGTGCCGCCGCCGAAAGTTAATCACAGTGATACAAACTAATAGAGCAGCTGAACAAACCTCTGCACGCTTCAGCAGCTGCTCTGTTCACTGCATCTCCAAAACGACTGCTTTACCTCTACTTGCTATTGTGATCAAATCTATTTCAATAATAAAAACTATTAATTGTGTTTTTAAAAAGGAAAAAAAAAAACCTGTAAAATTTGATTGCACTCTTAAACATTGCAATCTAAGCTCCAGCTGATTCACTGATGGTAAACTAATGAATGTTCATGAAATATCATCAAAAATAGGAAACGCTTGAGAAATATCAGCTGATACTAATACAAAGTATTTGTATTTATGGAAAATGTACATTTAATAACTGTTAAAATTAATTTAATTTAAAAATGCAATATCTGACACATATGTGAGACATTATCTCCTAAAAGGAAGCAGCTTTGAATAAGTGCACCACCCCTCTGTTTAAAACTGACTGTCATCGATCAGGACTGAAAACAGCAGCTCTGGTCTGTTCTCACTCAATCTTAGCAAAGATGGCTGCAAACGCTCTGATGATCTGCTCTCTACTGCTTTCTATTGCTGGTAAGATTAAAGCAAATATTTAGTGATTTTATGAATGCTTTTTATCATGTTTCTAATGTGTCATCTGTTTGACTGTAACATTGTTGGCAGGTTGTTTTGCTGAGATCATTCTGACTCAGAGTCCATCAGTGGATTTGGTGTCTGTGGGAAGCAGCGTCACTCTCAACTGCAGGTCCAGCACTGACAGATTTACATCCAGTTTAGCCTGGTATCATCAGAGACCCGGACAAACACCCAGACTCCTGTTCTCTAGTGTTGGTAGCAAAGTGTCTGGAGTTTCTGAGAGATTCACTGATGGGAGATCAGGAACAAACTTTATGCTCAAAATCAGAAATGTCCAGTCTGAAGATGCAGGAGATTATTACTGTCAACAGCATTATGAAACACCACGAACACAGTGATACAGAGCCGTACAAAAACCCCTCCAGTAAAAGAGGAACTACTGATTTAGACAAACACTGCACACATGTAACACTGTGACTGTTTTTAAAACTCTGAACAATTCATATCATACTACAAACTACCTGGTCTATGGCATTTCACTAAAAGTTAAGGTTTAGATTTGGCTATGTGATACTGATCATAAACCAAAACTAACAAGTACAGCTTTGTCGTGGTGTTTGAAATGAAAAGCAGACAGTAGACTGAATAAAATGTTTCCAGATTCTTTATGTGCAATCAGAAGTCATATCAAATAAATAGTCACTTATCTTGAATGCATTAAAGCAGACCAGCTGGGATTGAAGCAAACTCAAAAAGATTTGTAGTTTACTTTATGGTTTTGTATCTTTGGTTGCATGACTACAACTTAAGAACCACAAAACAATCACAGCCTTCCTTTGAAAAAGTGTCAAGGTTTAGAACAATTTTATTTAGATTCATTTCCACTTTAGCTTCAGATCACCATATTTCATATGACCACATTTACAGTTTTCAGGTTTACAGTTTTATTAAAGTAATATTAATGTTTCACTTTGCCTTTATATGAATATTTTTTTTGTTCAATTCATATACAACTGTATAATACTGTACTGTAAAGTATAATTTTCATTCTGACAACATTAAGATTACATTTACATTCCAGTATTGATAAAAACCCTTCACTGATTTCAATGGTAAACTGACAACATAAAACTGGGTCATTCATGAGAAGGATTAGATGTGATTCATGACTCATATTCAGAGATTACAGTACAATTTCATGCTCAAGTAAGGATTGAGTCTTGGGTCTTAGGGCTTTTTGGGGCCCTTTAGAAATTCTGGCATGCCCTGACATCTTTTTCAACCATTGTTTATGTTTTCCATTTAAGTTTTTTCATCTGAAATTTATAGTTATTTTAATTCAGCTTTGTTTCAAATACTGAAAAGAATTTGAAAACTGAAAACTACTAGTTTTGGTTTTGTTAGCAATAGCAACACTGTTGCAAATGCTGTTTGGAGATGACTCATTTTGTAATCGACTGCAGGTGTTGTAATGCTTCACTGAGAGAAGCTTATTTGAGTATCTTGCATTGCATAGTTTAAGGAAGTTGACATTTCTTACAAGGTGACATTATCTCAACTCACTCTAAAACATTTTTTCCAGCAAATTCTTTTGTAACTATTGAATTATAGTTCAGTCAGACTTTTAATTGTAAACATTTATTTGTCAAAGCAAAACCAAGAAGAAAATCAAAGATATGAAGGCACAATATTATTTGTTTTATTTCAGATAAAAGAGAAAAATCATTGCATGCTCTTGTATGAATTAAATCAGAGAAGCAGAAGTGAGACATGAGCAGGAAGGCAGCAGCAGATCTACTGTGAGCACTGATCTCTGGTCAGTTGTTGAGTGACGGCAGGCTGGCCGCTGCGTGTGGCCTCACAGCTCACTGAGACGCTCTCCATCCACTGCTGCTCAGAGAGAGTCAGGCTGCTGCTCCAGCTGTACAGACCGTCCTTCTGCCGGAGCCCAGCGCTGCTGTCCTGAGACTCACTGCTGCTGTCGTCCACCTTCAAGCTCAGGCTCCAGTCTGACGGGAAACCCTCGCTGGCCACACACACCAGTGTCGCTGTGCTCTTTGATGAAATCTCTGTGCTGGACGGGGGCAGGATGCTCACTTTAGGAGGAGTGACACCTGAGGAGAGATCAGAGCAGCAGGACAACTCACTTAAGAGACATCTGAACACATTTTATTAAAGATGAATGTGACAGACATTCATACTATCTGTTTAAGTAAAGTAGTATATGATGAAATCTTTTCAAGACTGATTAAATGTAATCATATTTACAGATGTTTTATAACAAGTTTGGGAAGAAAGTTAGTTAGGCTACTATAAGCTTTTGCACTGCTTAGATGTTTTCACCTAGTTGGGTAACAAGTGAACTCAATATTACCACATCAACATACATCCAGAAAAGACTCAATAATTAAGGTAGGTGTTATTAAAAATTAATGTGTTTTCGGACTTTGTGAAAAAGAAGTACACTTATTTGACTACACATCAAAGCTTAAATAGACAGAAGTTTCAATAGAAATCGCAATACACTTCAGACTTTAGTATATTATTTTATAGTTTATTTTTCCATAATAAGTGCTATAGTTAAGCAATAAGGTACGAGAGTTTGTAATTTGACTCTCAAATATAAACTTTTACTAAGAAATATTTAGCATATCAATTAGAAAATGTTTTTCCCAATACAAATTAAAACATTCAAATTATAATGTCATACATTTTAGTAATAGGACTATATAGAGTTTTATTAAAAGGATTTGATTATTTACTTACTGCCAACATCCAGTCTGGTGCCGCCGCCGAAAGTGTATCACAGTGATACAAACTAATAGAGCAGCTGAACAAAAACCTCTGTATGCTTCAGTAGCTGCTCTGTTCACTGCATCTCCAAAACAACTGCTTTACCTCTACTTGCTATTGTGAATAAATCTATTTCAATAATAAAAACTATTCATTATATTTTTTTAAAAATGAAAAACAAAAACAAAAATGTTGTAATATATGATTGCACTCTGAGATAGACAGAGCCTGCATATCCCAAATTCTCTTCATAGAAGTTATTGCCATTAGAAAAAACATTTTAAAAGTCAGAAGTTTATCAGACGCTGACTCTAAAGGTTCAAAGGGGGCTCCAATCAGACCCTCAAGGACTGTAGATAAGTCCCAAGAAGGGATCTTGGTCTTCACTGGAGGCCTCAGTCGTCTGGCTCCACAGAGGAAGCGAGAGAGCAGAGGGTGTCTCCCAAGTGGTGCACCATCAATTAAGGCGTGGCAAGCCGAAAGAGCGGCCACATAAACCCTAAGAGTAGCAGGACATGTACCTGTTGATAATTTATCTTGCATAAAGTCCAGTACTGAAGCAATCTGGCAGTTAACTGGATCTACATTGTGCTCTGCACACCATCTTTCAAAAACTCCCCATTTAATGGCATAATTTCTCCTAGTGGAGGGAGCCCTAGCACTTAGGATGGTCTCAATAACGGCAGGTGAAAGCCCAGTGTCCCTCAGTTGGTTCCCCTCAGGGGCCAAACATGAAGATTCCACAGATCGGGCCTGGGATGGAATATCGTTCCCCCCGCCTGAGATAGCAGAGATATTATCTCCGAGAGCCATACTCTGTTCGGCCAACGTGGTGCTACCAACAGGAGGCAAATCCCTTGTTGGCGAACCCTGGCTAGAACCCCTGGGAGCAGAGAAACTGGAGGAAACGCATACAAGCGCATTTTGGGCCATGTGTGCGACATCGCATCCAGACCCAACGGAGCTGGGTGACTCAGAGAGAAGTAGAGGGGACATTGCGCTGTCTGAAAAGAGGCGAAGAGGTCCACTTCCGCCTGGAAGAATCTGTTCCAGATCTGATTCACTATCTCTGGGTGATGTTTCCACTCCCCTGATGGTAGTGTCTGTCTGGACAGTAAATCTGCTCCCACGTTCAGGTGCCCTGGAATGTATACTGCCTTGAGTGACAGGAACTTGTCCTGGGCCCAGAGAAAAATCTGTCTCGCTATCCTGTTCAGGGAACGCAGACCTCCCTGGTGATTTATGTAAGAGACTGCCGCTGTGTTGTCCACCCGCACTAGGACATGACAGACCCTTAATTGGGGGAGAAAATATTTCAGAGCCAGAAATATAGCCATCAACTCGAGGCAGTTAATGTGCCAATCGAACTGATGGCCCTCCCATGCCCCTTGAGCTGGACGACCATTTAAGACCACTCCCCAGCCCGTCAGGGAGGCATCCGTCGTTAGCATTTCGCGACGACAAGGAGCCCCTAGAGTGGGACCCAAGATAAGGAACCGGGGTCTGAACCACAGAGTTAGTGTACGAAGCCCGTGGAGCGTCACTTTTATTCGCCTTAGAGGATTGGCTCTTGGATGAAATCCTCTGGCTTTTAGCCACAACTGAAACGTCTCATGTGTAACAGCCCCAGAGGAATTACCGTGGATGCTGACGCCATGAAACCTAACATTTTTTGGTACTGTCGAACAGTACGCTCTTGGCCTAGCCTGACTTCGCTCATGGTCTGCCGAATGGTCTCGATTCGAGCGGGAGACAATTGTGCCCGCATCGTGATTGAAATGCCAAACGACCCCTAGATAAGTCATTTTTTGGGCAGGAGAAAGAACACTCTTGCTGGTGTTGATTCTCAGCCCTAGAGACAACAGATGAGCTAACACGATGTTTCTGTGTTGGAGCGCCATCTGTTGCGATTGTGCCAGGATCAGCCAATCGTCGATGTAGTTCAAAATGCGGATACCCTGGAGTCGTAAAGGAGCCAGTGCTGCATCCATGCATTTTGTGAATGTGCGGGGTGACAAGGCTAGGCCGAATGGAAGAACCCGAAATTGGTACGCTTTGCCCCCGAAAGCGAACCTCAGGAATTTCCTGTGTTGTGGCAATATTTCTATGTGGAAATATGCGTCCTTCAGATCGATCGTCATGAACAAATCGCAGTGTTGAATTTGTGTCACGACCATCTTGATAGTTAACATCTTGAACTTGAGTGCTTTGACTGAATGGTTTAAGCCTCAAAGATCTAAGATTGGACGCAGCCCCCCATCTTTTTTGGGAACCAGGAAGTATCTGCTGTAATAGTCTGACTCTCTCTCTGGCAGAGGAACATGTTCTATGGCCTCTTTGCTCAGAAGAGATTGTAGCTCTTGTGACAGTACGTGCATCAACTCTGGTTTCACGGAAGTGAAAACCACGCCGTTGAAACGCGGAGGACGACGAATAAATTGGATTCTGTATCCTAACTGTACTGTCTTTAACACCCAGGAAGAGATGCCTGGCAGAAGTTTCCACGCTGCCAGACTCTCTGAGAGTGGTCTTAATTTTGATACTTCCTTTTGAGGGGATGTTAGATGTTCCGCGTCCAGGATGACAGCTGGAAGCAACGGAACATCTAATATTTCGCTGGAAACTGCTGTCCCCCGAGACACGAGAAGTGGCGGGGAAGGAGAGTTTCTGTGAGGGTATCGGGAAGGGGTGAAAAGATCTAGGCTGCGCCCCATCCCGCAGGGGGCTACCCCCACCAGATTGGGCGCCGGACCATCAGGACTTCCTCTTTCTATTAATGATAGTCCTGAGGTTCGGCTTGGAAGGTTGCTGAGCGTGGCGAACCCTCCAGTCTCTACGAGGGGGAGTGCGCTCAGCCACGCTCAGCTTTTGAACCTCCCTAGGTTTTGAAGGACCGGGGCGAGGCTGGGTGGCAGACAGCCCTCCCCTTGAGTGCGGCGAGGAAGGAATTGGCCGAAGGCTTCCTCGTGTTTCTTCACCTCCTTATATCTGGTGACTACTGAGTTAACAGAGTCGCCAAATAAGCCAGAGGGAGAAACGGGGGAATCTAACAGGAATACACAATCTTTTTCTTTTATTCCTGTTAGATTCAACCACAGGTGCCTTTCCGTGCTGACTAAAGCACTCATTGAACGGCCGATAGCACGGGCCGTCTGCTTGGTCGCACGGAGAGACAGATCTGTGGCTCGACGGAGCTCCGAGAAAGCTTCCTCGTTGATGGTACTGCCCACACTCAAGTCCTTCAATAGGTCAGCCTGGTACGCCTGCAACACAGCCATTGTGTGCAGCGCAGCACCAGCCTGACCTGCAGCTTGATAAGCTTTTCCCACTAAAGTTGATGTAATTCGGCATGGTTTAGTGGGGAGGGTAGGTTTCTTCATAGAAGATGCCGATGCGGGAGAGAGATAGCTCGCAATCGTCTCTTCAACCCGGGGCATCTCCTTATACCCGCGTGCATTCGCACCCACGATAGTCGAAAAAGTCGACGTCAAGGGCACAAACACACGAGAAGTATACGGTTTACTCCATGACTTAGACAGCTCGTCATGGAGGTCCTCGAAAAAGGGGAGAAACTGATGTTGAACTTTCTCCCCTTTGCCACCGGACAGAAACCTATCCTCAAGCTTACTGCGTTTGGGGGTCTCTTGTTCGCGTGGCCAGTCAAGCTGCAACCTGGCCACAGCACGAGTAATCACCTCAATCAATTCCTCAGCAGATTTACCTCCGCGAGAGGAAAGCTCAGAAGGTGGCTGCTCGTGCTCTGACGAACCAAGAGAAAACTGATCCTCCTCGCGAACCGAAGAAGCACCGGAGCGCGCTTCGATATCACGAGGAGGAATGTGAGGATCTGGCGACACGGCAAGCCAAAGGGACGGACCCGTCTCTTGCTCGTGAACCAAATCCATGTGAGAGCCCCACGATGTTAATGTGGGTGCGGAATGAAAATAGTTCAGACGGGAGCGAAGCATTTTAACTGTGAGAAGATCACAGTGCTCGCACCCGCCTTTCTCTATCGCCATAACCGCGTGCTCTTCCCCCAAACAAACAAAGCAGTAATCGTGTGTGTCTAACTCGCTCATAGGGCGAGAGCAAGGAGGAACACAACGTTTACCGCTTTGTTGACTCATTTTCTACTTTCAAACTGTTAAACACGTTGAAACAAGAGAGAAAGAAAGAGAATGAAAGGTTCTGCACACTGCCTGCTGAAACTAACTCCTAACAAGATCAAAAGTTTGATTTGAGAGAGAGAGAGCGTTCTTGCCACACACATGCACAGAATGATCTGAAGACAAAAGACCTGATGATGCACCTGTGGCTCATCTATTTTATAGCCTCATGTCGCGGGTGCGCTCCGATGACGTCACCAACTGAGGCTATATTACCTCCGGGTCAATTCTGTGGACGTGTTGCACACATTATTCATAGCTGGTCACGAATAAAGACGTTCCCAATGCGCTTAGCAGCGCAGCATCGATTGTAGCTCTCAAAAGGGAACTACTGATTTAGACACACTGCACACATATTACACTGTGACTGGACTCTGTTTTTTAAAAATCTAAATAGTTCATATCCCATTGCAAAGCACCTAATCTACTGTATTTCACTAATAGTTAAGGTTTAGATTTGGCTATGCGATACTGATCATACACCAAAACTAACAAGTACAGCTCTTAGAAAACATCTGACCAACTCAAAACAAGCATTCAGACTTTAAAGACAACAGAAGTACAGTAATTATGAAATGACATATACATTTCCAAACCTGTATGAGATTCTTTCTACTGTTGAGCACAAAAGAAGTTACTTTGAAGAATGAACCAAACAGTTTCTGGTCTCTACTGACTTCATTTCATACTATGGAAGTCAGTTGTTCTTCAAAATATCCTTTTGTGTTTAGCAGAAGAAAAGAGACTCATACAGGTTTGCCTGCATTGTAATCATCTGTTCAAATATTTTTATTTTTTTCTTTGTAAACTTTTATTGCAATCCAGTTGTGTGACTCCTTCCTGTGGCCACCTTGTGACGTCTCATCAGTACATGTTCTCTTAAGTTTTAGCAAATTTTAGTATGTGCCTGTATTTATTGATTTATTTATTTGTGAACTTTATTTTATTTCATTTTTAGTTTAATTATTTTAATATTTTTTTAAATGTTTATGTTGTTTTAAGTTGAGTATTTTTATGTAATATTTATATTTTAAGTTTTGTATTTGTTTTTAAATCTGATTTTTATAGTTACTTTAATCCAGCTTTGTTTCAAATACTGAAAATCATTTGAAAACTGAAAATTACTAGTTCCGGTTTTGTCAACATTAGCAACACTGATGCAAATGCTGTTTGGAGATGACTCAATTTGTAATCGACTGCAGGTGTTGTCATGCTTCACTGAGAGAAGCTAATTTGAGTATCTGACATGAAATACTTTAAGGAAGTTGATGTTTCTTACAAGGTGACATTCTCTCAACTCGTTCTAAAACATTTTTTTTTTTTCAGCATTTCAAATGTGTTTGACCACCCCATGTTATTTGAGAGGCCACATGATATTAGTAGAATATTTAATGGAATATATGTTCTTTAAACATTTATTTGTCAAAGCAGAACCAAGAAGAAAATAGCTTTCAAGGCTTTTATTTCAGATAAAATAGAAAAATCATTGCATGCACTTGTTTGAATTAAATCAGAGAAGCAGAAGTGAGACATGAGCAGGAAGGCAGCAGCAGATCTACTGTGAGCACTGATCTCTGGTCAGTTGTTGAGTGACGGCAGGCTGGCCGCTGCGTGTGGCCTCACAGCTCACTGAGACGCTCTCCATCCACTGCTGCTCAGAGAGAGTCAGGCTGCTGCTCCAGCTGTACAGACCGTCCTTCTGCAGGAGCCCAGCGCTGCTGTCCTCAGACTCGCTGCTGCTGCTGCTGCTGTCCACCTTCAAGCTCAGACTCCAGTCTGATGGGAAACCCTCGCTGGCCACACACACCAGTGTCGCTGTGCTCTTTGATGAAATCTCTACGCTGGACGGGGGCAGGATGCTCACTTTAGGAGGAGTGACGCCTGAGAAACGAGCAGAACAGTGGGGCAACAGAGAACTCTCTTAACAGACACTTGGACACATTTTATTACAGATGAATGTAACACACAACATTACTACTATCTTTTTAGATAAAGCGATATATGATGAAAATCAAATGAGTAATTAAATGTCATCATATTGACGGATGTTTAATAACAATTTTGGGAAGCCGAAAAGTTAGTAACTATACGCTTTTGCACTGTATATATTTTTTAAATATTTTTTAACCTAGTTGGGTAACAAGTAAACACTTAAAAACGTTAAAAGGATATTAAAAACAACAACTATACTTGCAGATAATGTAATATTAATTAAATAAAAGACCACTTTAAGTGTACTTAAAGAGAGAGTACATTTTCATGACTGTTTTTTAATAATATCACATTAAATGTTTTACTTGAAATACAATCTAAATCATTACATTTTAATAATCTGTTGTACTTCAGAGAAGTACTTCAGAGAAGTACATTTCTTTTGATGTATTGACATAAACATATTAAAGCACATAGATATTTGATAATCATTATTAACTATAGTGCGTTATTTGATGAATTTAAAGTTTTAAAATTACTAAATCGCAATGCATTTCATCATTACAAATGTGAAATTGCATCTATATTAAAATACATAAGTTTCAATAGAAATTACAGTATATTTCAGTTTACTATAATATAATTGTGAAATTACATATACAGATGTACTTTTGTTATACCTAAGTGGGTCAGCAGTCTACTTTTCAACTAACTGCATTTAATATACATTTAAACCTTAGGAGATTTTTTAATAGCATGCGATTAAATGTGCAAAAACATTACAGTCACTTCACACTCTAGTATATTATTTTAAATTGCATTATTTCCATAATAAGTACTATAACTCTATATGCTGAACTGTACTCCTTCCAGCAAGAAGTAAAATGCATTTCATAAATGGTCAAGTTGGCAAGTTTAAATGATAAAATATCTTCTGGCCGAAATAACAGTTTGCTATATTAGTATGTCGCCTTTGATATTGTTGCTATAACCCACATGTTATATCAAAAAGATCTAATAGCATTGCAGTAGTAAATACTTATATAGTTATAACTTTTATAGTAACTTTCAAGTTTGTAGTTTGATTCTTAAATATAAACCTATACTGATTTAAAAAAAAAATCCCCAATACAAATTAAAACATTCAAATTATAATGTCATAAATTTTAGTAATATGACTAATGTATTGTTTTAAAATAATTTGAACATTTACTTACTGCCAACATCCAGTCTGGTGCTGCCACCGAAAGTCCATCACAGTGATACAAACTAATAGAGCAGCTGTACAAAAACCTCTTATTCAGTGAAAGAGGAACTTAGACGCACACTGCACACATATTACACATTAAAACTCTGAACAGCTCATTAGTATCTGGATGTTGATATTCAACAGTGTTTTTTTTTATTATTTTTTTTTTATTTTTTACATAATTAAATTTTGCAGTGGGGGAGCCTCATGAATCCTTTGTTAGGATGTAAGCAGTAATGTACTACACACTGTGAATGGGACTCAATAAATACATGGACATAAAATACTGATTCATGATGTCTAGCATCCAGCTGAAGAAAGTTACAATGTCATTACACTAGCTTAAAAAGTCTAAAAATACATTTCTTAAATAAATAGAATAGAACAAGCAAGAGGCCTGATCTAGTGTCTGCTTATCCCATTTCACTAATAGTTATAATTTAGATTTGGCTTTTGTCACGTTGAGTAAAGGGGTCTGGGTCCAAATGCAGGGAGTTGACTTTAATATAACAAAACACAAATAAACATAAACCAAAAGGCCAACACGGCACAAACTGAACATAAACTGAAACACAAAATAAAACAAAATCAAGAACTCAATACCAGGTCAAAGATCTCAGAAACACAGAAAATACAAACAGGACTAGAGACAATGCAGACATGAAGCAGGAGTGAGAAATGAGAGTTCTTATACAAAAGTCCAAATGGTGAACAGCTGTGAATCAATCAGTGCAAATTACAAGACAGACGTGAACAATCAGAGGAGTGCAGTGCAAACAGCAACCTCAGGTGGCTGAGGGAAAACCCACAGGGTTTATTTTTTAAATAAATTTAATTAAAGAAAATATTTCTGTATAGGCCTATGCTTTCATTACAGGCTTACAGCTCTTAAAAAAATAAAATCGGAAATCGCAAAAATCGGAATCGGTATCGGCCAAGAAAATTGCAATCTGTGCATCTCTATAAAAAACATGCTAGTTACATGCTAGTCATGCTAGTGACATGCAAGTCATGCTAATAACATGCTAGCCATACTAACAACATTAACGACATGTTGGCATGTTAGCATCATGCTAGTGACATGCTAGTCATGCTAACAACTTGCTAATCATGCCTAACAACATACTAATGACATGCTAGTCATGCTAGAATCATGCTAGTAACTTGCTAGTCATGCTAGAATCATGCTAGTGACTTACTAGTCATGCTAAAACATGCTAGTGATTTGCTAGCCATGGTAACATCATGCTAGTGAAATGCTAGTCATGCTAATAACATGTTAGTGACATGCTAGTCATGCTAATAACATGTTAGTGACATGCTAGCCATACTGACAACATGTTAACGGCATGCTAGTCAGGTTAGCATCATGCTAGTGACATGCTAACAACATGCTAGCATCATTCTAGTGACATGCTAGCATAATACTTGTGACGTGCTAGCATAATGCTATTGACATGCTAGTCATGCTAGCAACATGCCAGTGACACATTTGTCATGCTAGCAACATGCTAGTCATGCTAGAATCATGCTAGTAACTTACTAATCAGCTAGTTGTCACTACTTGATCCGTACCTTTACACGATTTGCACTGCGCATGTGCAGAAACGCAGGTTTTGCTTTACAAATTTAATACAAGCTTTAAGACATGTGTTAATGGCTGTGTTATCGATTTTTACATTTACTTTATTTTTGGTAACACTTTAAATTAAGGTACACATATTCACTATCAACTAATTGCTTATTAACATGATTATTACTAGCATATTGACTGCTTATTAGTACTTATAAAGCACATATTAATGCCTTACTCTACACCAGTGTTTCCCAAACTTTTTTTCTGGGGACCCACATTTTAAAGTCGATAAATCCTTGTGACCCAATAAACATTAGGCCCATATAGTTCATATATCACGAAGAGAATTTATGCATTAACAAAATATGTTTGACCATTTTTAAGGTCATGCTTCCACTTAACTATTTAAAAGAGATACAGATATTTGACAAAGCACTTTTTTTTAAATTTAAGTAAACTGCAGATTTGCAGAAAATGTTGTTTACCACAAACACAATATTTATCCGTTATTTTGATATCAAATCAAAAAGTGCTTTTTCAGCATTGTGATCCTCTTTTATCACAGTAAACTAATACAATAACAGACATATTCACGTTTAAATTCAATAAAAACAACGTATTATTCAATGAACTTGACTTCTAGATTTGTATAAAGTTGCTCAAGCAAGTTGCAACACATTTAAACACAACATAGGGAGGCTATAGCTTCATTTTTTTAATTAAAAATTGGGCTATCAAAAAATATTTTAATTAAAACTTACCACAGACAGAAACAGTCGGCTCTCATGCTTTTCTTTCGCATTAAATCTTTATTAAAAACAATCCTTTTAAAGAACTTTTCTACCTGGACAAGTGCACGTATTATGTTCCCTTTTTCTTTAAAACTGCATTTTTGCTTATTTTAAACCTAGCCAAAAAGCCACGTGTTGACTGTGAAACAGTGGATTTCATTTATATGCATTTATGGGACATTTTCGTGTCAATCCATGTTCATTTTTACAGCGAACAATGCGCTGTCACTTTAATTCAGCGCTTGCAGCACAGCAAAACATTGACTCTGCCGAAATGATCGCTACTCTGCTGCAAACGCACTGCTTCTGGGACGTACTGCTGGACAGCAACCGCGTGCAGTGTGAACGCTCCAATCCGTTAACATGGGTGCGAAAAAAAATACGCAACGCATAAGCACTGCAGACGGAGTATGTGTGAAACAGGCGATGCCGCAGAGCGCAGCTAAAGAACAACAACAAAAAAAAAGAAAGCAGAAGAAGAAGAAAACGACGAGCTCCCTCGTGCGGCTAATAGGTGAACTACACATAAATTTTAATCAAGAGTATATAGCGCACTGAAAAAGAGTGTTCGACTTGGCGACCCATACAAAATCTCCCGCGACCCACTTGTGGGTCGGGACCCCGCCTTTGGGAATGACTGCTCTACACGACCTTATTCTACGCCTAACAGACCATTAACTATGAGTTTTTCTTTAATTAACTCATAGTTACTGCTTATTGGGAGTAAGTAAGGCAGTTGTTGTATGAGAATTATGATCTTAATACGCTTTGCTTATTATGGGCTTATTAAGCTGGTAGTAGCAGAAGAATAGTCATTCTCTCTTAATAACACTTAATAAATATGGTCTATTCTTATGTAACAACACACATAACTACAAGTGTTAATAGTGTCCAATTAACTCTAAATTAAGTCTTTTTAAGTCTGAATATGTTACCCATTCTAAAGTGAAGTCTTGCTCATTACTAATTCACTAGTAGTTGGAGACTTATTAACCCTTACCCATTCCCTGTTCTAAAGCTGCCTGCTCTTCACAATTAACAAATCCATTACAACACACAACTACTATAACTGATGAACCTTAGTCTTAAGGTTGCATCTAAAAAAAGGTCTCTGGTTACGTATGTAATCTTGGTTCACTGAAATGTGGGAAACAATATGGAAGCTGCTGGCAATGTCAGAGTGACTGGTGTCTACTAGAGTTCACAGGTTTTATGTCCATTCAGTAGCAGACCAAAGACACAAACACAGCACAAGTACAAACATCTCCTTTAATCTAAGACAACTTCTGAGATTTACAAACCTATTACAACATTGTATTTGCCAAGAACAAATGTGCTGACAAATGTAAACTGTATGGCCCACTAATATTTAGCACTCTAAATAAAACAACACAGGCAAATATAAACTTCATATTTTTAATCAAATACATATTTTAAATTCTTCATACAGTACATACAACAAATTTAAACTGAAAGTTGAAAACTAGCATTTCAATACTCCATAAAAATATGGTCCTTGGCAGGTCTTAAAATTTGGAAAATAAATCCTCAGATAAACATCACATGACATATCACACATTGTCATTTATTAAAAAAATAAAATAAAAAAACAGCCAAAAGGGAAAAGCTATGGACTTCCACTCCTGGAAGGATAGGTGTCTGTTTTAAATGTCTTGCTGATGATCAAAATATAATAATCAAAGGCATTTGATTAGCAGTGCTTGACTGTTACTTCCCCTCTTTATTTCAATGTTAACAGTAGTGTCCTCACTTTGTTACACAAGGCTTTTCCATTTTGGCTTTATTTTTGTTGAATAAATAATGACACGGTGCAATTTGTCATGTGTTGTTGTTCGTTTACATGATGCACATGACATCAGGGAGGTGACTACGGAGTGTAAATCGAGTTATCACTCACATTTAATTTAGTATTATGCCAATAATATTACAGACACCATGTCATACAGGAGAAATTGTATTGTGTATTATATTGTCTCTACATTAATGGATCTACAGTGAATCTCAGTCTGTGTTTAGGTGTATTTAACATAATTGTAAAATTATGCAATGGACACCAAGGGGGAATTCTAAAGTGTTTAAGCAACTCACATACCTTTCTTTTATGGCCAAATTTGCTTTCATCTATCAAAACTATTTCTCTTCTTCTTCCAATAGTGTGCTTTCCTCTTTTTCTAATTCTTTTCATTGCAGATTTGCAAACTCTTCTCAGCTTGTCTGCCATTTTACTCAGAGTTGCAGAGCTCCGAGTATTCCCCTCCTGTAGCATGTCCACCTGTCGCAGTCGAAGACCTTGGGCAAATCTGTACCGGACAAACCAAAATAATAAGCTACACAATTTAGAAGTTGGGGTGGAAGCCCATTTTTCCAACATGACAACCACAATTTCCCATTTGCAGATGCAGCACTGCCCAAACATGCATGCACAACAGATCCACCTAGATTCAAATACCTGAGAGACCCAAGTGGGTTCAGTGCCTCAGACATGGGCCTGGACTGATATTAGTAGCCCAAGATGTTTGGTAATTTTAAACCAACATGCTTTTACCAAATATACCTGGGAAGACCTTAATTCTTTTAAACAACTGGATTTAACTATATTTTATTTTAAACAAATGCATATTAAATAAGAATTTAGGCTGCATGATAAATCGCACGCAATATCCAATGTGCATCTAGTCACTAAAGCCGGTCCTGTAATCAGTACTCAAACTAAAACACACATGATGGTGATTTACTACTGATTACAGGACCGGCTTTATTGACTAGATGCACATTGGATATTGCATGTGATTTATCGTGCAGCCCTAATAAGAATTATATTAAACTACCAAACATCTTCTATATACGGTTCCTATAAAGCTTACAGGCTTTTATGTATAACAATTAAAACTTTTACAAGTTAGGTTCAGGTAAGAAGCGATTGGGGCCAGATGGTCCGGTACAGACCTTAGGACCCGAGAAGACCATAGTATGGATGGAAATCAATTTAATTCTAAAAATGAAAATGAAAACCACATTAACAATTTCATTATAAAAAGCTATATGCAAAATATGTGCCAAAATCGAAAATGAAATTAAATGATTTCATTTTAATTAGCATTTTCCCTGACAAATTAAAAAAAGTTGGTGCAGTTGTGATTTGACATTTAATTTGCACTGCAATCTCGAGTCAAAGCTGCCAATCTTAAATTGAAAAGGTAAACGTGAAAAAGAAAATGCAAATCCAGTTTTTACAAAGCTTTTTATTAATACTCACGCAATAATAGCGACACAATTCAAATCAAAACTTAATAGCTCATAATAATGACTGACGTCTCTCGTATCAATGAGAAGCTGTCTATTACTTCTTCGCATGTGCCAAGCAAAAGAGCAAAAGGGAGCAACGTGCTAGCGGCACCCACTGGACAAAGTCGTGTGGTTTGAGAGAAGTCAGTCATTATTATGAGCTATTAAGTCATTAATAGGAGAGCGTTTCTCATTATTTTGACGTACAGAATCATATTTTTTACTTAACTGTGGTGGGAATGGGCCTCTGTACTCAAACAATAAGCCTCACCCTCTGATTAACATAGAATTCGCATACAAGTTGACTTTGAAAATGAAAACTGAAATAAAAGAGACAATAAAACGAAAAATTTACTTTACATTTTGATTTGAATTGTGTCCCCAAAATTTGTGTGCGCATTAATAAAAAGCTTTGGAAAAACTGGATTTGCATTTTCTTTTTCACATTTACCTTTTCATTTCATTTTGGCACATATTTTGCATATCGCTTTTGCAATCTGGTTTTCATTTTCATTTTTAGAATTAAATTGATTTAAAATTGGCAGAAAATGCCTTCCATACCTATCAATGTGTTTTCATACAATGTAAAACTGCTCACCTATAGATGAAATGCATCCATGTTTGAAGTGAAATATGAGACTTCTCAAACATGGAGCCATGTCGGATGGACTTCCCAAATGATTTTCCTTTGTGACATGAATCTCTGCAAATCCTGAAAATTAAGAATGAATAAAAACAGCTGTGTGATTTGTATTGTATTTTCTACTAATTTGTCAACCGTAATATTGTGCAATCTATGATTACAAAGCATACTAACAGTACCAACCAAAGGGTTCAGTTGTAGCTTAAAGGTTAGGATAAGGGATATATAATATTATAGGGATATATATATATATATATATATATATATATATATATATATATATATATATATATATATATATATATATATTACATTAAAAACACTGTGTTGTCAATGTTTATACTGCGGCTTTATACATGATCAGATGCTTACACGTATCATTATAGTAACATTTTACTACAATCAAGCTTAAATAAAAAAAAAAATTCCATCATTACAATGGCCAAATCTAAAGCAGTAAGTGCATTGTATTGCATTTTCATCAACTTGCAGGTTTTGTAGATTACTGTGGCTATGGACACTTTGTGTGTGTCATTTGGACATAATTTCATGTTGCTATAGATTAAACAACCAGTTCTTTATTGCCCATTGCATAGCATGCTTAAACTGTTTGCAGCAATTCAGAATAGAGACTAATTTTGGAGTTACAAGGTTTCAGTCCGACATTCATGATATGCATAAAATTAATACATGTGGTTGTTATACTCACCATATTGGCTCCTTTGTGCCATTGGGTAGTTTCAACTTCATTAGATGAGAGCAGGGGCATTTAATTGATTTTCGAATTAGGCCTTCTTTCATTAACCACCTACTGAACTTAAGGATTTCCTTGGAGCACTGTCTAAAAAGAATTCGGCTCAAAAACTCGTAATATGACACCATATCTTACCAACTTCTTGCTTCAAAGCTACCTATCTCCCATAATATTCATTATGTCTCATCTGCATCAGCGATTATTACACGAAAAAGGCGGATAGTGTTCGCTACTGCGTTCTCCTTCGTTGAGCGGTGTTATGGTGCGTTCACACCGCACACTTTGTCTGCGTCAGGCAACGCTCCCAACGCATCTAGTTTGACGCATGTACGTTGAAGCTTGCAACGCTTGTTTTTTGGTGCGTTCACACCGCACACGTCAGGCAACGCATCTAGTTCGCACACTTCCCCTGAATAAACAATGACAAACTAGTAGGGAGTGGACATTTTGAAATCTCATGACCATGTTTCGCTAGCTAACGAAATGGGAAATAATTACCTACATTGTCGGAGTGGGAACAAGAATTTTCTGCTGTGCACACGTGCTCTGACTTCCGCATTTGCTTTGGCAATTGAAGAGTTAAGAAGCTGGAAAAGGAGTGAAAATTGTTGCACCTAAAATGGTAAGTTAAGTGCTAACCGAGCCCTACACTCGAAATTCATACGAGGGCTGTGCTGTATGACGATATAGATATATGTATAGTATATAAATACCGTCGGTAATGTTTTAATGGAATTTACTTAATTGAACCACTGGGGGAAAACGGAGGGGAGCCCAATATACTGAACCTGCTAAATTACCTTCTAATCCACAGGTGTCAAACTCAGTTCCTGGAGGGTTTAGCTAATTAAGACTTCAGTATGTTTGTTGGAGCAGGATTGGAACTAAACTGCAGGGCTGCGGCCCTCAAGGAACTGAGTTTGACACCACCATTTTAATCAGTCAACAGCATTTCGAGAAAATCACTCCTTCAGCTTGACTTTTGTAGCTTTATTAAGAATAAGTGTACGTTTATTTCATATTGTGAAGACAATTTTGTGACATTAAAGTAAACCAAACAACAAAAGAATAAATAACTTTGTGCTCTGACTGTAAAGAATAGTTCTCATTCTACTGCTTGTGTTTGTTTTTTTATGGTGTGAACGCAGTATAAGCTTGTTGTTTTGATTCAGTAGTGGTGTAAAGGTTGGTTCCTGTTTGTTTGAGGTGCTTAGTTACTGATGTCTGTCTATAACTCTTCATACAGGTGTGCATATATAATAAAGTCTTTTTTTGTTTTCTTTTCAGTCAAAGGGCCAGCTGAGGTCATCCGTAGATACAAGAAACTCCTAAAAAGCTTCAGCCGTGTCCGTACAATGACAGGAGCCTTCAAGGTAAACGGCGTGGATCGTGGACCCATCAAGATGACTGCTCCGATTGCAGAGCTCCACATAGTGGACCCAGACACCTAAAGGCCTGAAGTTTGATCCTGCAAATGAGACCCTGCTGTCTTTTTCTAAAAAGTGTGCTGCTCACATTAGCCCTGAAAAAAAAGTCATGATAGAGGACATGAAATCTCAAGGGCAACTTCTTCCTTTACTAATGAAGTATTAAAATGCTAACTTGCTGATTTGTTTGGTTCTGTTTTGAAATGTTGAAAATGTGAGTTAAATTACACAAGGCTATGTCCTGTGTATGTTTTATGTTTATGGTCATTTAACACAAAAAAGGTCTGCTGTGTTTAAACACTGTTTTATACAGAGTGCAGTACACACAGTACAGTAGATTGCCTACTAGTTCATATTGACCTGTACAGGTTTTATCTTTGTGCAATTTTATTTTGGTAAGGCATATTGGTACTCTATAGTTCATTGTATGGCATAATTATATGCATGTTTATATTATAGGAGATGTTTGTACTTGTGCTGTGTTTGTGTCTTTGGTCTGCTACTGAATGGACATAAAACCTGTGAACTCTAGTAGACACCAGTCACTCTGACATTGCCAGCAGCTTCCATATTGTTTCCCACATTTCAGTGAACCAAGATTACATACGTAACCAGAGACCTTTTTTTTAGATGCAACCTTAAGACTAAGGTTCATCAGTTATAGTAGTTGTGTGTTGTAATGGATTTGTTAATTGTGAAGAGCAGGCAGCTTTAGAACAGGGAATGGGTAAGGGTTAATAAGTCTCCAACTACTAGTGAATTAGTAATGAGCAAGACTTCACTTTAGAATGGGTAACATATTCAGACTTAAAAAGACTTAATTTAGAGTTAATTGGACACTATTAACACTTGTAGTTATGTGTGTTGTTACATAAGAATAGACCATATTTATTAAGTGTTATTAAGAGAGAATGACTATTCTTCTCCTACTACCAGCTTAATAAGCCCATAATAAGCAAAGCGTATTAAGATCATAATTCTCATACAACAACTGCCTTACTTACTCCCAATAAGCAGTAACTATGAGTTAATTAAAGAAAAACTCATAGTTAATGGTCTGTTAGGCGTAGAATAAGGTCGTGCAGAGTAAGGCATTAATATGTGCTTTATAAGTACTAATAAGCAGTCAATATGCTAGTAATAATCATTTTAATAAGCAATTAGTTAATAGTGAATATGTGTACCTTAATTTAAAGTGTTACCAATAAGGGTATATAAAATTTATTTTCCAAAAAAAAGTTAAATTTTAAGCACCCGAAAAATAAAGAGGCTCAGTTTAATTAATTTTAATGGAAAAATAGCTCATTAAACTTGAATAAAAATTTAATACTATCATAAAATATCCTCAAAATGCTAAATAATAATCAAAATATATTATTAAACAATAATATATTACATTAATTTTCCAAAAAAAAAGGTTAGATTTCAAGCAGCAAGTGTGACCCGAAAAAATAAAGAGGCTCAGTTTAATTAATTTTAATGGAAAAATAGCTCATTAAACTTGAATAAAAATTTTATACTATCATAAAATATCCTCAAAATGTTAAATAATAATCAAAATATATTATTAATAAAAAATATATCACATTAATTTTCCTAAAAAAAAGGTTAGATTTCAAGCAGCAAGTGTGACCCGAAAAATAAAGAGGCTCAGTTTAATTAATTTTAATGGAAAAATAGCTCTTAATTTTTTCATTAAACTGAAATACTATTATAAAATATCCTCAAAATGTTAAATAATAATCAAAATATATTATTAAACAATAATATATAAAATTTATTTTCCCCCAAAAAAGTTAGATTTCAAGCAGCAAGTGTGACCCGAAAAAATAAAGAGGCTCAGTTTAGTTAATTTTAATGGAAAAATAGCTCATTAAACTTGAATAAAAATTTAATACTATCATAAAATATCCTCAAAATGTTAAATAATAATCAAAATATATTATTAATCAAAAATATATTACATTAATTTTCCTAAAAAAAAGGTTAGATTTCAAGCAGCAAGTGTGACCCGAAAAATTAAGAGGCTCAATTTAATTAATTTTAATGGAAAAATAGCTCATTAAACCTGAATAAAAATTTAATACTATCATAAAATATCCTCAAAATGCTAAATAATAATCAAAATATATTATTAAACAATAATATATAAAATTTATTTTCAAAAAAAAAAAAAAAAAATTGATTTCAAGCAGCAAGTGTGACCCGAAAAAGTTAAGAGGCTCAGTTTAATTAATTTTAATGGAAAAATAGCTCATTAAACTTGAATAAATTTAATACTATCATAAAATATCCTCAAAATGTTAAATAATAATCAAAATATATTATTAATCAAAAATATATCACATTAATTTTCCTAAAAAAAAAGGTTAGATTTCAAGCAGCAAGTGTGACCCGAAAAATAAAGAGGCTCAGTTTAATTAATTTTAATGGAAAATAGCTCTTAAATTTTTCATAAAACTGAAATACTATTATAAAATATCCTCAAAATGTTAAATAATAATCAAAATATATTATTAAACAATAATATATAAAATTAATTTTCCAAAAAAAAAAAAAAAAAAAGTTAGATTTCAAGCAGCAAGTGTGACCCGAAAAATAAAGGGGCTCAGTTTAATTAATTTTAATGGAAAATAGTTCTTAATTTTTTCATAAAAATTTAATAATATCATAAAATATCCTTAAAATGCTAAATAATAATCAAAATATATTATTAAACAATAATATATAAAATTTATTTTCCCCCAAAAAAGTTAGATTTCAAGCAGCAAGTGTGACCCGAAAAAATAAAGAGGCTCAGTTTAGTTAATTTTAATGGAAAAATAGCTCATTAAACTTGAATAAAAATTTAATACTATCATAAAATATCCTCAAAATGTTAAATAATAATCAAAATATATTATTAATCAAAAATATATTACATTAATTTTCCTAAAAAAAAGGTTAGATTTCAAGCAGCAAGTGTGACCCGAAAAATTAAGAGGCTCAATTTAATTAATTTTAATGGAAAAATAGCTCATTAAACCTGAATAAAAATTTAATACTATCATAAAATATCCTCAAAATGCTAAATAATAATCAAAATATATTATTAAACAATAATATATAAAATTTATTTTCAAAAAAAAAAAAAAAATTGATTTCAAGCAGCAAGTGTGACCCGAAAAAGTTAAGAGGCTCAGTTTAATTAATTTTAATGGAAAAATAGCTCATTAAACTTGAATAAATTTAATACTATCATAAAATATCCTCAAAATGTTAAATAATAATCAAAATATATTATTAATCAAAAATATATCACATTAATTTTCCTAAAAAAAAAGGTTAGATTTCAAGCAGCAAGTGTGACCCGAAAAATAAAGAGGCTCAGTTTAATTAATTTTAATGGAAAATAGCTCTTAAATTTTTCATAAAACTGAAATACTATTATAAAATATCCTCAAAATGTTAAATAATAATCAAAATATATTATTAAACAATAATATATAAAATTAATTTTCCAAAAAAAAAAAAAAAAAAAAGTTAGATTTCAAGCAGCAAGTGTGACCCGAAAAATAAAGGGGCTCAGTTTAATTAATTTTAATGGAAAATAGTTCTTAATTTTTTCATAAAAATTTAATAATATCATAAAATATCCTTAAAATGCTAAATAATAATCAAAATATATTATTAAATAATAATATATAAAATTTATTTTCCAAAAAAAAAGTTAGATTTCAAGCAGCAAGTGTGACCCGAAAAATTAAGAGGCTCAATTTAATTAATTTTAATGGAAAAATAGCTCATTAAACCTGAATAAAAATTTAATACTATCATAAAATATCCTCAAAATGCTAAATAATCATCAAAATATATTATTAAACAATAATATATAAAATTAATTTTCCCCCAAAAAAGTTAGATTTCAAGCAGCAAGTGTGACCCGAAAAAATTAAGAGGCTCAGTTTAATTAATTTTAATGGAAAAATAGCTCATTAAACTTGAATAAAAAATTTAATACTATCATAAAATATCCTCAAAATGTTAAATAATAATCAAAATATATTATTAATCCAAAATATATTACATTAATTTTCCTAAAAAAAAAGGTTAGATTTCAAGCAGCAAGTGTGACCCGAAAAATAAAGAGGCTCAGTTTAATTAATTTTAATGGAAAAATAGCTCATTAAACCTGAATAAAAATTTTATACTATCATAAAATATCCTCAAAATGCTAAATAATAATCAAAATATATTATTAAACAATAATATATAAAATTAATTTCCCCCCAAAAAAGTTAGATTTCAAGCAGCAAGTGTGACCCGAAAAAATTAAGAGGCTCAGTTTAGTTAATTTTAATGGAAAAATAGCTCATTAAACTTGAATAAAAATGTAATACTATCATAAAATATCCTCAAAATGCTAAATAATAATCAAAATATATTATTAAACAATAATATATAAAATTAATTTTCAAAAAAAAAAAAAAAAATTGATTTCAAGCAGCAAGTGTGACCCGAAAAAATTAAGAGGCTCAGTTTAATTAATTTTAATGGAAAAATAGCTCATTAAACCTGAATAAAAATTTAATACTATCATAAAATATCCTCAAAATGCTAAATAATCAAAATATATTATTAAACTAAATATATAACATTGATTTTCTTGAAGGAAGATGTTAAATGTTTGGTCTTCTGTCAGTTTTGACTGAGAAAGTATCTGTGACTCAAAAATGAAGAGATTCAAAGCAAATGTTTTTAATGATTAATGTTCAGTTTCACAGACACTTGTTTCTAGCAGTGCTTTTGAATGTTGCTTTCAAACATCTCACAGTAATAATAATAATAATAATAATAATAATAATAATAATATCTCAACATTTCCACAAACACTAGTATTAGTGTGTATTAGTGTGTGATTTGTGTAATGTGTGTGTGTTACAGAGATGTGTGTTATTCAGTTGTGTTTAATGTCACACAGAGACACTGAACAGTTGTAATCATAAAGTCTAAATCCAGCGTGTAGTGTGTGAGTGAATGTGTGTGTGAATGTGTGTAAGTGTGTGAGTTTGTGTTTGTCAGAGACGCTGTAGAAGGACAGAGTGCCGTTCGACTCGTCCAGAAACACTCCTACTCTCTTACAGGAGCCTGGAGCAGCAGATATATCAGTGCGCTTACTATTGTGACAGACAGAGAATCTGTGATTATAGCAGTTCAGACTCCAGGAGTTCACATTATATCCAAACACACTGTCATTACTCCATTCTTTCCTCTTGATTTCTTTATAAGACACTGATATATGAACATCATCTCCACTCCATTCAGTCTCCCAGTAACAGCGTCCAGTCAGACTCTCAACACACAGAACCTGAGGATAAGAATCAAATCTGTCTGGATGATCAGGATATGACTGTGGCTCATTCACTCGTGTCACCTTTCTGTTGTCGTCAGACAGAGTGAGGTGTTTGTTTGCTGTGTTTGTATCCAGTGTGAGATCACAGGCATCTGAACACAAGACACACATTACAAGAGACACATTTACAACTAAACAACAAACAAGAAAACTGTGAGTCTGTTTGTGGACTTACATTTGTGGAGCCCTGATGTGATCCTGAACTCTCCTCCATGATCCACACTAGAAAACACACACAGAGACATTCATCTCATAATAATAATAATAATAATAATAATAAATATAATGATGAAATAGCTGCCTAGCAACCACACAGAACAACCTAGCAAGTATACATTATATATTAGCTAGTTGCTAGCGTGATTTTAGCATGATTAACAAGTTACTAGCATGTTGCTAGCAACAAGCCAACTTAATAATAATAGCCTAATTATAAGTGACTTATGTTTATATTTATTGTGTATCGCTTCTGTAGGCCCTATATTCTAGTATTTGCTATATTTGGCAAACACTGTAAACGACAATGATGTCAATAAAGTTTTGACAGTTTTGATTGTATGCTAGTAACTTGTTAATCATGTTAAAAACATACTAGTGACATGCTAGTCATGATAACAACTTGCTAATCATGCCTAACAACATGCTAATGACATGCTATTCATGCTAGCAACATGCCAGTGACACGTTTGTCATGCTAGCAACATGCTAATCATGCTACAAACATGTTATTCATCTATCAATATCTATCTATCTAAATCATGCTAACAATAAATCATGCTAGAATCAGGCTAGCAACTTACTAATCATGCTACAATAACGCTAGTAACTTGCTAGTCATGATAAAAAACATGCTAGTTAAATGCTAGTCATGCTAGAACACGCTAATAACTTGTTAATCATGCTAAAACATGCTAGTGACTTGTTAGTCATGCTAACATCATGCTAGTGACATGCAAGTCATGTTAATAACATGCTAGTGACATGTTAGCCATGCTAACAACATGCTAATGACATGCTAGTCATGCTAACAACTTGCTAATCATGCCTAACAACATGCTAATGACATGCTAGTCATGTTAGCAACATTCCAGTGACACGTTTGTCATGCTAGCAACATGCTAAACATGCTACAAACATGTTATTCATCTATCAATATCTATCTATCTATCTATCTATCTATCTATCTATCTATCTATCTATCTATCTATCTATCTATCTTAATCATGTTAACAATATGCTAATCATGCTAGAATCATGCTAGCAACTTACTAATCATGCTAGTAACTTGCTAGTCATGCAAAAATCATGCTAGTGATTTAATATTCATGCTAGAATCATGCTAGTAACTTGTTAATCATGCTAAAACATGCTAGTGACTTGCTAGTCATGCTAAAACATGCTAGTAACTTGTTAATCATGCTAAAACATGCTAGTGACTTGCTAGTCATGCTGAAAAACATGCTAGTAACTTGCTAGTCATGCTAAAACATGCTAGTAACTTGCTAGTCATGCTAAAACATGCTAGTGACTTGTTAGTCATGCTAAAATCATGTTAGTGACTTGCTAGTCATGCAAAAAACATGCTAGTGACTTGCTAGTCATGCAAAAAACATGCTAATCATGCTACAAACATGTTAGAAACATACTAGCAACTTGCTTTTAAACTTTTTATACTTTTAAACTTCTTTAAACTTCGTTAAACCTTTTTAAACTTGTTAAACTTTTTGGCTTTCTCAAGCCAACTTAAAGTTTGTCTTGAGAAACTTTTTTATCTAGTTATTATTAGGCTAGTATTATTTTAATAACTAGTTAAGGCTATATTTGGTTAATGCCTGACAATTATGTCAATAAAGTTTTAACTATATAATTAAGCAATAAGGTACGAGAGGCCGTGCTGTATCGTGAATAAATCACAGCTGAAGGGCGTTGTTAGGCACGACGCGAAGCGACACACAATAAAAATATTAATATCAAAAATATATATTAATATATATATATATATATATATATATATATATATATATATATATATATATATATTAGGTTGTACCTTTTCATAAAGTAAAATCATTAACTGCCTTCCGCTGTAAAAAGTAGTCCCTAACTGCTAAAGCTTTGTTTACGTTGCTAAGGGTGGTTGCTAAGGGGGTTCAATGATACACAAAACCGTTGAGTGAAGCGGTCATAGCAGTGCGTATCATGAATACGACACAGCTGCTGACCAATCAGAATTGAGGAATGGAACTAACCGTTTTATAATTGCATTTATGCCATGTACATATAGAACGTTAAGTAACAAGATCGAAATTAAAACACAAAACTGCGTGACCAACTGCTCAAAAAAAACAAAGAGAACACTTAAACAACACAATGTAACTCCAAGTCAATCACACTTTTGTGAAATCAAACTGCCCACTTAGGAAGCAACACTGATTGACAATCAATTCCACATGCTGTTGTGCAAATGAAATAGACAACAGGTGGAAATGATAGGCAATTAGCAAGACACCCCCAGTTAATTAGTGGTTCTGTAGGTGGTGACCACAGACCACTCCTCAGTTCCTATGCTTTCTGGCTGATGTTTTGGTCAATTTCGAATGCTGACGGTGCTTTCACTCTAGAGGTAGCATGAGACGGAGTCGACAACCCACACAAGTGGCTCAGATAGTGCAGCTCATCCAGGATGCACATCAATGTGAGCTGTGGCAAGAAGGTTTGCTGTGTCTGTCAGCGTAGTGTCCAGAGCATGGAGCAAGGATATTTTCAGAAACGAAAACTAAGACAAAAACTATTGCTCAGAAAACATTTTTGTAAACTGAAATAAAATTAAATCTAAATTAAATGAAAAACTAGAACGAAATGAAACTAACAACCTTTATTGAAAAGCTGAAATAAAATAATAATTATCAAAAATAAATACTCGTTTTCGTAATCATTGCGTTCTCACCCAATGGCGGAAAAATTGAGACTGCGACCTGAACAGCAGCTGCATTAACTCTAGGCTACTGCATCAGCTCTAAGCAATGTTTTTTTTTGTTGTTGTTGTTGTTGTTGTTTTTTAAATGTAACACAAGCGATCAAACCAATATACTAGAGCTGATTATTTGTTAAAGGATAGAGATTCAAACACACACGCAATGTCATTTCCAAATGACAACGATTCCCCATGTCTATTAAACCTTTGAAAAAGTCTTACAGGAACATTCAAGTCTGTATTTGCACTGCCGCTGACACAGAGAGAGCAGTCTTCATGTTTAGGTAAAAACAGATCTTTTCAAATACCCAGTCATTCATATTATAGTCTGATTAAAATTCATAGTTTGGATATAAACACTGATGTCTGTGGTACAGATCAAAATAGAGCATGTCATCTTTTCAAAGTAATTGGCGCTTCAAATAACGTTTGTGTCGATTGCATTGTTTTGCCGCTTGGTGGAAACAACTAACTGTTAAAAAATGGATTTGTCATTGAATAGAAAGATTGATTCAAAAACACAGATTCATTCAGTAATGTTTTTGTGAGCAAGTAATTTATTCATTCAAAGCACTTTTTCATAAATTTAATATAAAAAATTGGTGTATTAAATGTATTCTATTTTAAATAAAAATATTATGTATTAACTAATTAATAATTCATTCAAATGAATTAAACACATTTAAATAGACTGCAGCAATTGATATTTTGCCTCACATTATTTTGCTTAGTTTAGAATTGCTAGGAAATTGTGATTTCTAAAAAAACTAAAACTGAAACTATATAAAAACTAAATAGAAACTAAACTAAGCAAAATTCTATTTCAAATTAATGAAACTAATAAAAACAAAACTCAATTTTATTTAAATTTGAAAACTATATTAAAATAAAACTAATTTAAAAAATCTAAACTAAATAGCAAGGTGACATTGATTTAATGTGGAAATTCCATCAGAATCATCCTTTTGGTTGAGGTTGAAAAATCAATGCTAAATAATATTGGATCAATGACTACGTTTACATGCACACGAATAATGCGATTATTTGCAATAATCAGAGTAAGGACTTAATCGCATTATGATGTTTACATGTCAAGAGCAAAACTCTTCACTCCGGTTTACATGGAATTACCATTATTCCTATTAATTCCTATTGTCCGTCAATGAATTGCATTATGTTCATGTCGCGCAATGTTGACAACATAAACTCCATTTCCTGAGTGTGTCCTCAGGCTTATTCATTAAAATAGACACAAACTTAATACAAGTGACCAGAGCCCTGCATTTGAACCCGAGCCGGACGGGCAGCAGTATTTTCAAGAGTTCCGCAAATCCACGATCAAGCGCACATAAAATGCTAAAGATTGCCACAAAGCACCGGTAAAAGTAATTACCATTAATGTGTAGAGATGAAATAAGGAGATTTTTGGCCATTTACACATTGGACGCGCCTTTAGAGAGAAATGTATCGTTACGGATTTGTAGGATTTCAGCACGAATCAGACGATTTAGGAGAGTCGATTCGAAGTAAAAGCACTTCTACAGCCTCAAACTCCACAAATTCCACAAGAGGCCCCATCATAAATCTGACGTTCGATAGCCTGGCGCCAGACCGCCAGCCGGAAGCAAACCTAACTAAATAGGAACTTGCAACATTAACACAAATGGACCCTTGTTGATAATCCCAAATTTGGAGCAAGTAACCAAGATTAATTGTCAAAGAGATGCACATCTTGAACATCACATGAGGAAAATCACTAGTAGAGACTGTGCTTGGTTTGTTCCCCCTATCCACACACTGAGATTCCTTCCCTAACCTTTCGACCTTCCTGCTTAGAGAACAGACCCTCGCATTCCCAATACGGCCCAGAAAACTGCCTCTTGATATATATATATATATTAGGGCTGTCCCCGAATAGTCGAAGATTCGATGCATCGATATGCGGAGCCTGATTCGACCACCGATCTCACAGTCGAATCTTCGCGGGTGAAACGAGCATCATACCATTTTGCCAATATGGGGGTGCTCAATGTCTAATTGCACACAGAACTACTGGTTTTGTACGGTTATATTAAGTTATATACAGCCTTTGATTATGATAATGCAGTAAAAAAAAAGTGAAAAGAAAGAAGCGTTCAGTAAATATTTTTAACGTGTTTGTGAATAATTCCAACCACCCCTGTGACAAATTTAATTTTCACTTTCTCTGATGCATGACGAGATGAGGACCATCTTGACGCGTTTTTGCAGTTGGAGGCGCCTCTTTTGAATGGTTTTCTGTTGGCAGTGAGCGTTCTGTGCCCTGTTTATGCGCCCCCGGCTGTTGCGCCTCGCGTTTTGCAGGAGCGCTCTGAGCGCCTGAAGTTGAAAAAAAAAATATCAACTCTGAGCGGAAAACACCCAACGTCATTCGCGTTCTTTTCCATTGTCCAATCGAATGAATGGAGATGCGGGTCTTCTGTTGTGATGGCGAAAGTTTACCGTTGCTTAAAAAGTACGGAGACTGCAAGAAATGGAGGAGAAACCTTTGGTGTCTATCGTGGGTAACCCGGAGCTGTATTATTTAGGGTTTCTGCTAATATGACAGTTTACTTAACAGCAAAAAACTAAGTTAGAGCGCTCGCGCTATAATCCTTTGAATTGACTGACAGGACAGCTGTTTTGGTCGTTGCTTAGCAACATAAAAAAACCGCAGCACACTGCTCTTTCATTAAAAGTCACCAAAAAAGGCAGTGCTGTGCGCCTCGCGTTTTTAGAACTAAAAGACGCGTTCTGTGTTTTTATTTAAACCTAAATAAGTTTGTCTGTCAGTTGGCAGGCAGTTTTGGTCGCTTATAAAATAAAATAAAAATAGTTTTACCCTCCTGCTGACTATAGTGTCGTGCCCCTCCCAACCCATTCACACACGCACATAAGCCTAGATGATTCGACTATCGGTCGACTATAGAAAGATTCGAAAATTCAGATTCGACTATGAAAATTCATAGTCGGGGACAGCCCTAATATATATATATATATATATATATATGCACCCAAAATTATGCTAAAAGGGACTCATGAGCAACTCATCATTTCTATGCATAATTTCCTATTCATATATGTAACCCATACATTTGCCTATTATGTTTTAATCACTTATTGTGTATGTCCTTTTTGATAACTATTGAGTAGTTTAATGGTTTATACTGGTGTTTGATATGCCTGAGTTTGAAATTAGATTCTTGAAATGTTTCTATTATTCAATTCTTTGTAAAATGTATTTTAGTCTTGTTATCGAAATCATGTCCAAATTTAACTTTGCCAAGAACAGGAAAGTTGGGACTCAAGGGACTGATCACATGACATTGTGATTTATGGTTGGGAGGAGCAATCGACAGTCCCCTGAAGTTAGGACAATGTTAATTGGTCAAGACACCATGTGGGATGTGTCCAAAAGCTGAGTTTAAAACTCAGTACCCTCCTCAAATCGCTCTCTTGCAACTCTTCTTACTCCTTACAACGCTCTTCACGTGCTTCGCGCCGCCGCGTCTCGACGCGGCCTGGCCTGCATGCCAGCCTCCTCATCTAAAGGAAACATGAGGAGATCATTACACTTCTGTCTATTACTTTAATTCTTTTATTTCTTTCCGTTGAGAGTTTCGTGTCTAGTTAAGTTTGTGCGAGCCGCGACCGACTTAAACGTCTTCGCGGACCTGAACTTTAACAGCGCACGCACAACTCTCATATCCAGCCAACGCCCAAGAAGACATCACATTGACCGACCACCAACCAATCAGCAACCTCGGGAAAACCCTTTCTGGAACGAGCGACGGAAGGAATTCCCTTCACAGACAAAGGCAACGCAAGTAACTTCCAGGTTCTAACTGAACTGGTGCATTTGATAAAGTTTAATAACCTCTTTGAGAGACTCAATACGAGGGTTAATTAAGTGATTGATGGTTGTTCAGGTCTAAGCAATTGCACATATTGCTATAACTTGGGACTTCATATTTTCATTCCTTTAAACTCATTCTTTCCTCACTTTCTCTTTCTGCAACCTGTGTGAATGCGTGTGTTTATGTTAGTTTAGTTTGTATGTGTTAGGTTTATCCATTAAAATCATATTTTTATTAGAAAAGATAAGTATCTTGTGTTTTGTGCTTACAAGTTATTGCCTTAAACTGCTGATTTTGCTACTGTGCTAATATATAGTGTTTTCACTATATTCTGGATAGTAATATCATTGCAGAGTTTCTGTTACAAGGCTTGTGAAAGAATCGCGGGTCGACTCTGGAACAGCCGTAAAACAGCGATTCTGTTCAAATTCCCTATTGAATCATATTCGATTCCCTTTGAGCTAAATTATAAATTATTATGTAATTAATCCCTATTTACATCTTACAGATTGCATAATAAAAGAGTTTTTGTTTTCGATTCAAATGATCTCGTTTTAAAGTAGTAATTCAAGGCATTATATTTATCTTGTCTCTAAAGCAAGTAGGCTATATTGGCTAGAGTGTCGGTTCATGTGAATCTCCTGTTCCTGACCAAGAAAGCCCATTCTCTTTGTTTTCTTTATAGTAAAAGCACAACATTTTGTTGATATTGTTTGTGAGTGCACACAAATGAAGACACTTTACAGTTACGAATAATGTGTACTCTTACCTTTACAAGCAAAAAAGTCTGCGTATTTTAAGATGTTTGCAATGCAAGTGATCGCGCTGGTGCCTCCATGTCAATGTCATGTCTAAAGTCAATTATTCCGCTTAAATACTACAGTTACCACAACTCAAGACATCGATCAAATGATATATTTCAAGACATTCGTCCCGTTTTTATCCTTAAAACGCTATTGTGAGTAGGATTAATTTCTTAGGATTAATTTCGCAGCTCATTCAACAGCTTCGTTGCTAGTTCCAAAACGTCATTTTAGAACTAGTAACGACGCTTGGGCTGTTAATAGCAAAATAATGCCGTTAATAATGAAGTTTAGACAGACCGACAGACAAGCAGACAGACGGAAAGAGTGAGGGAGAGAAACTAACGTTAAGTGTATGACTTTACCTCTCTCACGTCTGTGTCTCTCAAGGGTGACTGGCAGCATCGTCTCTACTAACAGTTAAACTTTAAGTTCATTTTTGTTTTCTTCCAGACCACGCCGTTGTCTCCTCGCGTTTGGGAGCTGTCATGTCGTTGTTAAGTTGTTATCGTCAGAGCAGCGCTAACAACATTAGCGCGAATGCTAACGCAAGTGCAAACTGTAACGTTATGTGTGTGCGTCTGTGAGGTGAGTGAGAGAGGGCGAGAGAAAAAGAGTTTGTGCTTTCCGTACATGATAAAACGTAATATAATGTGGAAAATAACATGGAAATAATCTGTCGTTTTTATCCTGATGTTTACTGTATTTATTAGCTTGGCCAGTGTTATTGTGGGTTTTAGTTATTTTGCTGTTTTGGGCTGTAAGGACCTTTGAAATAACTGAAATCGTGTGGCGAAGTGATATAGACATGCACTGCGGTCTAAAGCTGCCTGGAACTACGTTCGCCGTGCGTATCCCTGAATATAATGCACACCTCTAGAACGTTCATCAGCCAATCAGATTCAAGCATTCAACGGCCCTGTAGTATAAACTTAAACATTGAACGAAAACCACATCTCAATTTTACTGATGTAATGGATTAAATGTAGCCTAATGCAGGAAACTGAGTTCACATGACGCGTGTGGCAGATTACTGTGACAGATATGTGCCAACAGCACTGGACCGGACTCTTCTATCTCAGCTGCTTGGGGGCTATTTTAGCCCCTGTGTAGCGCCGTCCCTGTCTGCAGGTGCGTGGGACTGCATTCGTGTAAGTCACGAGCACATGCGCACTCTGGTCAAAGCGCCAATACTGCGATTAAGGTGGTTACATGCCTGTATATTTTGATTCAAATCGGCGTGCGCCACATATTTTAATATGATTATGCTTGCTGCGATTATGAGCTTAATCGCATTATTATAATCGAAGTATTGCGTTTACATGAGGAAACGTTTAATCGCAATATTGCCAAAATCTCATTATACTCGCATTAAGAGGGTCCATGTAAACGGACTCATTGTTGATAATTCAATGCTTTTCTGTTGAAATAAAAATTATTGAATCAATGTTGAGTTTTGGTCAGCATTTCACTAGTGGAACTTAGACTGTCAATCCCTCATTCAACACTTAAATATGGCACCTTTTACTGAAATGTAGTGAGCACATGCTAATCAAACCATAAATTCTGTTAATTTTGTGAACTCAGCACCAATAAATGAACAAATAAAACTGACCCCCCTAATTAATGCTTTATCCCCCCTGAAGGACATAAACACAAGATGTAGGGGGGGGGGGTCTTCCTTTTAAATAGTGGTAAATAGTTCGCACTGATCTGTATCTTATATTACTCATAGCAAAAATAGTAAATTAATATAATTATAAAATTAACCTGTGACCACCCCTATAATGGTTCATACCAATCGCCCCAGCAACCTAAGCGGGAAAATTCCAAGTGCACCAGCCTGCAGATCGAGGCGGGGCTGAATCTGGGGTGGGGCTGCACGTGTCGCCCCGCCCACATGCCTTCTCATTGGTAGTAGGTAAATTAATGACGTCGACTCAACATCCCTCCCACAACTCATCTCATTGGTTAGTGAAATGGATTGACGCCAAATGCAGTTGGAAACTATACTTATGAATTATACGTTTAATATAAACGCTGAATCCTTTGCTTATTTATTCAGCTTTCAGATGTGTACAAATCTCAATTAAAACGTACGCTTATGACTGGTTTGTGGTCCAAAGTTTACATACATTTACAAGCATGTTATGCAATGTTAACCAGTGGTGTTTATTTACATCTTTTTTTATTATTGTCTTAATTGTTAATAAGATACATAAATGTGGAAAATTATCAGCAAGAGTGTCCACTATCCTTATGTTATTAAATTAATAAATAGAAAAGTGTTGTTAAACATCAGAGTTGTTTATAAATACAAACATTTATGACACATGAATGAATTATGACGACACATAAATTAATTTCACTGTTATTTATTTAAGATAATAATGTTCACAGTTATTTCTGATTCTTACTCCCGATCTTAGTGACATGCGAAACAGCAGTCTGGGTGTCATGATCTGGGCTGTGGGGTTTCCCTCAGCCACCTGAGGTCGCTGTTTTCCCTTCCCTGCACTGCACTTCCCTAATTGTACACTCCTGTCTGATTACACTCACACCTGCTCACTATTATCTGGTCTATAAGAACTCTCATTTCTCACTGCTCTTTCTGGCTGCATTGTCTTCTGTGTGGTTTGTTTTTCGTGATTCTTGTTCCTGAAGTTTATGTTCCTGATCTTGCCTTGTTTGTGTTTTGGTGTGCCGTGTTGGCCTTTTGGTTTTGTTTTGTTCTGTTTATTTGTGTTCACTTAATTAAATATATCTTCCCCTGCATTTTGGACCCAGACTTCCTGTTTACCGTGAGAGAATGCAGTCAGCAAAAATGGGTCCAGCGGGGAGGAATTTTTTTTCAAGGAGGCGGCGTCCCCCCGTTCTGTTCCCGAGACGGCAGGGATGTCCTTCGAGGCGGCGCGGCCGCTCGTTTTGAATGCATCTACGCCTGCCTGGCGGCGATGGATGCCCGTAGCGCCGAGGCTGCGCGGAAGCGCCCCTGCTTTGCGGCGGGGATAGAGACGCTGTTTCGCGGGAAGGTGGCAGCGTCCACTATCTCGGTCCCCGAAGCGGCGGCGATCGCTATTCCTGTTCCTGACGCGGCGGTGACCGCGCTCTCTGTTCTGGACGCGGCGGTGACCGTGCTCTCTGTTCCTGACGCGGCGGTGACCGCTCTCTCTGTTCCGGGCGCGGCGGTGACCGCTCTCTCTGTTCCGGACGCGGCGGTGACCGCTCTCTCTGTTCCGGACGCGGCGGTGACCGCTCTCTCTGTTCCGGACGCGGCGGTGATCGCTCTCTCTGTTCCTGACGCGGCGGTGACCGCTCTCTCTGTTCCGGGCGCGGTGGTGACGGCTCTCTCTGTTCCGGACGCGGCGGTGACCGATCTCTCTGTTCCGGACGCGGCGGTGACCGCTCTCTCTGTTCCGGACGCGGCGGTGACCGCTCTCTCTGTTCCGGACGCGGCGGTGACCGCTCTCTCTGTTCCGGACGCGGCGGTGATCGCTCTCTCTGTTCCTGACGCGGCGGTGACCGCTCTCTCTGTTCCGGGCGCGGCGGTGACGGCTCTCTCTGTTCCGGACGCGGCGGTGACCGCTCTCTCTGTTCCGGACGCGGCGGTGACCGCTCTCTCTGTTCCGGACGCGGCGGTGACCGCTCTCTCTGTTCCGGACGCGGCGGTGACCGCTCTCTCTGTTCCGGACGCGGCGGTGACCGTGCTCTCTGTTCCTGACGCGGCGGTGACCGCGCTCTCTGTTCCGGACGCGGCGGTGACCGCTCTCTCTGTTCCGGACGCGGCGGTGACCGAGCTCTCTGTTCCTGACGCTGCGGCGACCGCGCTTTCTGTTTCTGACGCTGCGGCGACTGCGCTGCACGGGCCTGGCCCGCCATCCCTCCCCCTGATTCGCCTTCCCCCGTTCCTCCTCCCTCCAAACTTGTGGAACGTCTGGAAGCCGTTCCGTGGGGAGGGGGTACTGTCATGATCCCTCAGCCACCTGAGGTCGCTGTTTTCCCTTCCCTGCACTGCACTTTCCCTAATTGTACACTCCTGTCTTGTCATTAGCACTGATTACACTCACACCTGCTCACTATTATCTGGTCTATAAGAACTCTCATTTCTCACTGCTCTTTCTGGCTGCATTGTCTTCTGTTTGGTTTGTTTTTCGTGATTCTTGTTCCTGAAGTTTATGTTCCTGATCTTGCCTTGTTTGTGTTTTGGTGTGCCGTGTTGGCCTTTTGGTTTATGTTTATTTGTGTTTTGTTATATTTAAGTCTTAAATATAAGTTTGTTTAAGTCTCTCCCCTGCATTTGGACCCAGACCTCCTCCTTTTCACGTGACACTGGGTCCTCTGTGCTCAAATACATTAATTTCTCTAAGAAATTGAAATAACACCCTATAACCATCTGTTGACCCTTCCTGAAGTATATCTACTAAATTGAAACATATTTTAATTTCTTCTAATTTCGCTATTAATTTACCATATCAGATTACTTCCTTTTTTAGTCAAGCCAGCTAAGGCATTTCTGGTCAACTGTACTGTGTCATAATATGAGCGTACTTTGTTCGTTTTCTCTACATAATCCATTCACAATCGAAGAAAAGTGTTGTTTGTCTAAGAGGACCAAACGTCTATGTATACCGTTTCAAGAATGACAGATGCCAGTTTAAAAAAAATAGAGTAGCCTAATTCGGCTAAATATGCGCGATTCATTGCTATGATTGACAGTAATAACTGGACCAAACATCTGACAAGATGGCAAAAAAGAGCTTAAATGATTCAGACTAAATTTAGAGTAACAAAACTACAGCTGGAACAAGTATGGTTAATAGATCAATAGATTTTAGAGTTCAAGATAAAACTTAAAAATTATATTTTATAAAATTTTATAAAATATTTAATATTCCTATCGATTCACATTGAGTGCATTATTTAATTATTATACCATAATTATTTAATGTATTTGTAGTGAACTATAAATAATTTACCCTTATAGGCTGTTTGTGTCTGAGCTTAATGATTTTCTGCACTTCCTATAATATATACTTAAGGACGGTAAAAGTACTACAATTTATTATACTAGTAATTTTATAATAAATCGAAAAGCAAGACGTCTTGAAAAATTTAGGGAGTTTAAAAGGCAGCTGCATAATAAATAATCCTGTGCTGCCATCTTTTGGTTATATTGGGTAATTCCATATTACGCTCCAAAGTCAATTGTCTTCTTTCTGATTCATATTTCTCAACTCAACTCAACTCAACTCAAGGTTTATTTATAAAGCACTTTCAAAACCATAAAAATGGACCAAAGTGCTGCACAACAATAATTAAAAACTATAAAACAACATACAACAAACAAACCAGTGCAGTCATTACAAAAATATAAATCGTACAGCGAGCTCACTCACATTACCAGACCCATTCAGACACCAAAAGCCTGATGAAAAAAATAAGTCTTTAAGTTCTTTTTAAAAGTGTCCATAGTTGACGAAGCCTTTATAAATAGCGGCAATGCATTCCAAAGTTTGGGAGCAGCTACTGAAAAAGCACGGTCACCACTCCGCCTTAAGCGAGACCGTGGTACAGATAGAAGTTGATTCTGAGAAGAGCGCAGACAGCGTTGAGATTGATAAGGAGGCAACAAGTCCTGAATATATCCAGGAGCCTGATTATGCAATGCTTTATATACCAACATCAACACCTTGAATTGAATTCTGTAATTTACAGGCAACCAATGGAGAGAAATCAAGACAGGTGTAATATGATCCCATCTTCTAGTACCAGTCAAGAACCTGGCAGCAGCATTCTGCACATACTGAAGACGGGTAACCAATGAATCACTCAGACCTAAATATAGAGCATTGCAATAGTCCAGTCTTGTAGAAATGAAGGCATGTATAACAGTTTCCAAATCCTTTGTTGAAAGGATAGGTTTCAATTCCGATAACTTCCTCAACTGAAAGAAGGAGGCTTTCACAACACTGTTTACCTGACGATCAAAACACATATTAGAATCAAAAATCACTCCTAAGTTTTTCACAAAGTCATGCATGTTGACTGACAATAACCCACAGCTCTCAGCCAGAACATTCTCAGAGAATCGGTTCCCAAATACAATAAACTCTGTCTTATCCTCATTTAATTGCAAAAAATTTTTCGACAACCATCCTTTCACCTCAGTCAAACAGTTTGAAAAGCTAACAACAGGTGTACAGTCATCAAATTCAATGGGAAGGTACAGTTGTAGATCATCCGCATACAAATGATAATTTACATTATGTTTCCTAAGAATCTCCCCCAAAGGCAACATATATAATGAAAACAAAGTTGGACCGAGAATTGATCCTTGTGGAACACCCCAGGATACAGTCACTGGCTCAGAAACACAATTTCCAATGTTTACAGCACATGTCCTGTCCTGAAAGTAAGAAGAAAACCACTGAAGGGCAACACCATCTATTCCTATATAATCTCTAAGGCGGTCCAATAGGATAACATGGTCTATTGTGTCAAAGGCTGCACTTAAATCTAACAGCATTAAGGCAACCCCTTTCCCTGAATCAATACTCAGCAATATATCATTAGTAACTTTTAATAATGCTGTTTCACTACTATGTTTAACTCTGAATCCAGACTGAAAAGTATCCATTATACAATTTTCAGTTAAAAAGTCAATGAGCTGATTATGGACAACTTTCTCTAAGACCTTACTCATAAAAGGTAATTTAGAAATGGGTCTGAAATTTTTTAAATCTTGTGAGTCCAGATTTGTTTTCTTTAAAACTGGTTCAATAACAGCATGTTTAAACTCTGATGGTACAATGCCATAAAATAGGCTACTATTAATAATCGATAAAATAAAGGGACCAACGATATCAACTACCTCTTTACACAATCGTGAAGGAAGAATGTCATAAAATGAGGTAGTTGGCCTTAGATGCATAATAGTATTCTTCAGGTGTGCAATGGAAATCAATTCAAATTTGTTCAGACAATGCAAAGGATTCACTGAAGTAACTACAGCATTCCCTACTAATAATATGCTAGAACGTATATTATCAACCTTATTAATAAAATAATTTAAAAAGCTCTCACACAAATCTTTGGATGGGTTTGGAAAAATATTAATCAAAGGACTCAACACCTTATCAATGGTAGTAAACAATACCCTTGGATTATTTACATTGTAAGATATAATTTGCGAAAAGTAAGAAGATCGGGCTACTTTAACAGCATTTTGATATTGTGACAAAGAGTCTCTAAAATTATCATAAGATACTTGTAGCTTATCCCTCAGCCACTTACGCTCAGCACGCCGACAAAGTCTCCTTAAGTTGCGAGTAACATCATTTAACCATGGGTGCTTTTTAATCTTTCTACTTCTCATTTTAAAAGGAGCAACATTGTCCAATATCTCCATACAAACATGATTAAATGAATTCAACAGTTCATTTGGTCCTATAGCAGGTAATCCTGTAGTCATACTAGAGTAAAATAACTCAGTAGTACTAAAAACAGATGAGAACAAACTAGGTGTAGAGGCCGTGATAACACGGGACCGAAGAGGAGACTGATAGTGCAATACATATGTCACAGAAGTCAAATCAAACCTTATGGGCATATGATCTGAAATGGCAGACTCTTCAACACAAATGTTATCAATCGAAACCCCTAAGGAAAACACCAAGTCAAGAGTATGTCCATGATTATGTGTGGGTCCAGAGACACATTGGGATAAATTAAAAGAGTCAACCAAATTCAAAAATTCTTTGGTCATAGGTTTACGAGGACAACAAACATGTATATTAAAATCACCCATGATCAGAATCCTGTCTGCAGATGGTACCACCACAGATAAAAACTCAAAAAACTCATCAAGAAAGTGCTTATTATAGCCAGGAGGCCTATACACCAAGGCAATAAGTACAGGAGAGGGCATATCAACCATCATTAATTGAACTTCAAAACTCTTAATACTATTAACCGGCAGCAGCTTGCACTTAAGCATATTGTTAAAAATAACAGCCAAACCTCCACCCCGTCCAGTCATCCTCGAAGTACTTAAAAAATTACATCCTGCTGGTAAAAGTTCAGCAAGAGGACCCGTATCAGCCTCCTTTAACCAGGTTTCAGTAATAAAAAGACAGTCTAATCCATGCGTACCATAGTAGTCATTCAGAATAAAAGTTTTATTAACAACTGAGCGAGCGTTTATCAATGCCAAATGCACTATAGTTGACTTAGCGGACTGATTAAAATAATCCACACTTAGCTTCGTTGACCCCGCTCGTCTCACGGGGCGAAGATTTGAGGGAACCACTCCTCCATGCTTTTTCCCTCTCCACGTAAATCCATGCAATGGTGTCGTTGAGATTGGAAAAACAGGTACCAAAGACGATGGCCATGATTCCACCGCTGATCTAGTTCCATTTTGTAGAATCCTCAGCTTCCTAAACTTCACTAACACTCCAGCCCGTTTTTCTCTTCTCTTACGGCGTCTCTTCTTCCAGCATCCACAGCCAGAACCGTAGCACATTTTCAACGGCGTCAGAATTGAGCGTGGCGGTTCAGTAAACCATTTCATATTCAAATCAAATCCACACAAGTCCGCATTGGAGACTTAACAGTGTAGAACGGTCATAAATCAGACGCGAGCACTCCAGACGATTTATAAAACATAAAATTAAAACAAACAAAGAAACAAACAAATATACGAAGCGACGGCAAGCCGACACAACCCCTGGCGCCATCTTGGAAAATATAAGTCGTTTTTGACAGGTCACTTTCATTTCGTTTTTGACAGGACACTTTCATCACAATAATATTTCCTAATATTATTTTTATAATATTCCTATTTCTAATATGAGGTGTTCCACTCTTTCTTTATGCCGGCAATATTCAAATTTCCCTGTGCCATGTTTACCTATTTTCAGTAATGTTTCATTTAATCCCGTGTGTCCAAACCGAAGCCTTGATATTATTGTCTCTTCTCGCCTATTCCTCTCTGTACATATTTCTCCCACTCTCCTTTGAATCTTATGAAACCATCATCCTTTCCTATTTTCTTCCCATTGTTGTTGCCATTGTTTCTTTAATTTATTTTTAATAATAATTTTTGTTCCTCTAATAATAACTGTAAAATCCATTGATTATTTTTAGTAACTTCCTTTGCTATTTTATCTGCTATTTCATTTCCCTTAACTTCATAATGTATTCAACGTCATTACTTTGCCACCAATGAGATGAGTTGTGGGAGTAACGTTATATCGACATTATTCATTTACCTACAACCAATGAGAAGGCATGTGGGCGGGGCGACACGTGCAGCCCCGCCCCAGATTCAGCCCCGCCTTGATCTGCAGGCTGCAGACAGGGGCTTCTCGAAAATTCAGTCTGCTGTATAGGAAGCCTACTGAATACTGATAGACACGGTGAGTGTTTTAAACACTGTGGCGGCTGGTCCATAAGGGGCGCTGGGGCGCCACCCCCCCTCAAGTTAGCCAAGGAAGAAGACTATTAATTTGTTAAAAATAAGTTTAATACATATTGCAAAATAATTAAGAAATTGCATTATTTTGACATACTATTCGACTGTTAGTTATGTTAGCGCCTGTTAAAAATCTAAAAAAATCTAAACTGTTTTTCGTTTGTTTGTGTATGCGGGACGCCGGCCATATGGGTGTCTATTAGGTCTGTAAATATTTGAAAATGTGACTTGAGGCTGAGGCTGAGCTCTGATTGGCTTGTTTCAGATTGTCCTCGGGGCGCAGAGCACAGCGCCCCAGACCCTCCCACTTTAGATCTTAGCCAATCAATCTTGTTTTTATATATTTTGTCCTCATGTGATTGGACCGTTCTCAACTGTCAAATATGTTTTTTGACTGATTTATCTTGTACCACATTAATTTTTATAAATATTCCTTTATGATCTGTCATTATGCAAGGTTCTATCAATACAGAAGTCACATTATTAGTTAAATCATTAGACACTAACCAATAGTCAATACGAGAATGAAGAGATGAGTCCTTATTACTCCATGTATATTCTTCCCTATCTGGATTTTTACAACGCCACACATCAGTAAGACCCAATCTTAAACATACATTATTCAATCCACTAGAAGGGCTCGGTCTAATTTTAGGAGGCCATCTATCAATAGTTTCATTAAACACAGTATTGAAATCTCCTCCCCAAATAACTTTGGCTGAAGGATATTGGGAAATGAAATGCTGAATCCTGGATTCAATATTTGAAAAAAGTATAGGCCTATCATTGTTCAATTTGTTATTGGTGGCATAACAATTACTAGTACAAATTGTTCGTTATCCTTATTTCACACAAGTAATATCCATCTACCGCAATCATCTTTTTCGTAGTTTAATATTTGCCCTGTAAATTTATCTTGCAAAATAGCGACCCCCGCTGAGCGATTGCTGCCGAATGATAACCAAATCTAGCCTGGCTATCACCAGACCACGTTATGACTTCGTCATGATTCGTGGTCTGGGAACCACATGTTCATTTTCTCGTATTTGAGGCGTGGTTTACGAATGCCCAGAGCCTTTTATTGGGCGATACGAATGTCTATCAAATGCGCCTGTGCGTAGCTCATAGCCAATCGTTTCAATTATACCGGATGACGTATGTAGAGCGAACGCCAAAAGTTGCTCTTTATTCAAAATAAACTTGCGTTCTAAACAACTTAGAACGTCTCAGGTTACGTATGTAACCCTGGTTCCCTGAGGGAACGAGACACTGCGTCCTGAGACACTTTGGGGAACGCCATTGGCGGGCCGCACTCTGAGTCATGTCCAACGTCCAATGAGAAACGGGAGTGACGTCACAGGCGCGGTGACGTCATCGACCAGGAAGTATATAAGCACGTGCGTTTGAAGCTGGCGTCGGCTTATAGGAATGAAGCGAGCGCAGCAGGGATGCGGGAATTATGGTCCGAGACGCAGTGTCTCGTTCCCTCAGGGAACCAGGGTTACATACGTAACCTGAGACGTTCCCTTCCGGGAACTCTACACTGCGTCCTGAGACACTTTGGGGAACGAGGTATCAACGCCCCCATAATTTCCAAGGCCCTGCCCAGTTTTTGTCTGCTAGGCCAAGGGTGGAAAAGTTGTGTCTTGGTACACTTCAGCCTGGGAAACTTGCCAGGACATGAGTGATAATACATCTCTGTCTGTGGAGCCCACCAGACAAGAGGGAGAGAATGTACCTCGGCCCTCGGGCACACGAGGTTAGCATAATCCAGTGTCTGGAATACTTACCTGATGAGACACTAAGGAAACTCCGCCTGGTGATCTTGCCAGGACGCGAGTGATAATGCATCTCTGTCTGTGATCAACCACCAGACAAGAGGGATAAATGAGCCTCGGCCCTCAGGCACACGAGGAGAAATGGTAGTCCTTTGTCTGCGCTACGGCCAGAACAAGAGGGACACAAGAAGTGCCTGGTGAACGTGCCAGGACACTGGAATACATCTCTGTCTGTGATCCACCACCAGACAAGAGGGATAAATGAGCCTCGGCCCTCAGGCACACGAGGCTAGGGTTCTCAACCGCTGCCTGTCACAAGACCAGTGCAGGGGGAGAAAGGCTCCTCGGCCCTTGGGCACACGAGGAGAAATGGTAGTCCTTTGTCTGCGCTACGGCCAGAACAAGAGGGACACAAGAAGTGCCTGGTGAACGTGCCAGGACACTGGAATACATCTCTGTCTGTGATCCACCACCAGACAAGAGGGATAAATGAGCCTCGGCCCTCAGGCACACGAGGCTAGGGTTCTCAACCGCTGCCTGTCACAAGACCAGTGCAGGGGGAAAAAGGCTCCTCGGCCCTCGGGCACACGAGGAGAAGTGGTAGACCTTTGTCTGCGCTACGGCCAGAACAAGAGGGACACAAAAAGTGCCTGGTGGACCGCCAGGACACTAGAAAACATCTCTGTCTGTGATCAACCACCAGACAAGAGGAACACAGGCCTCGGCCCTCGGGCACGCGAGGCAGGATATCACACCTCTCGCCTGGAGGACTGCCAGGTCGAGAGGGTAGAAATCCTTTTCCTCCGTAGAGGAAAGCGCCTAAGCACCTCTAGGCCTAGCAATGCTAGGGCTGAAGGACGACTGAGCCAGGAGTGACTCTGAGGTCTAGTTCGTAGAACCTGACGAACGTTAGAGGTGAGGACCAACCCGCCGCACTGCAGATGTCCTGGATCGGGACACCTGCCATCAGAGCTTTAGAGGCTGCAATGCCTCTAGTTGAGTGAGCCTTGACTCCCATCGGGGATGGGAGACCAGAGGACTCGTAGGCAGTAGAGATGGCATCAATGATCCACTTACTGATAGTAGGCTTGGAAGCCGGGCACCCCCTCTTAGGGGGGCCGTAACAGACCAAAAGTTGCTCTGATTTACGCCACAGGGCAGCTCTGTGGACATAAGTGTCCAGTGCTCTTACTGGACACATTAAATTATACTTCCTCTGGTCGTGCTCCACGAATGGAGGAGGGTAAAACGCTTGGAGCGTTATTGGCTGTGGTGTCGCTGATGGGACCTTGGGTACGTACCCAGCTCGTGGGTAAAGGAATGCTTTGGCCAACCCTGGGGCAAAGTCAATGTAAGAAGGGGCCACTGAAAGGGCCTGCAGGTCCCCGACTCTCTTGAGAGACGTTAGCGCCAGCAGCAATGCTGTCTTTAGGGTAAGCATCCGATCGGAGGCCTCCTCCAGAGGCTCGAAGGGAGGCTTACACAGCGCCTCCAACACCACAGCTAAGTCCCAAGTAGGGACTTTCGGTCTTGCACGAGGCCTCAGCCTGAGTGCACCGCGGAGGAAACGTGAGACCAGGGGGTTCTTGCCCACTGAAAGGCCGCCATGAAGGGCGTGGTAAGCCGATATAGCCGCCACGTACACCTTCAAGGTGGAGTGAGCTAACCCAGCGGACAAACGAGTTTGCAGGAACTCCAGCACTGTACCAACCGGGCAGTGGACTGGGTCTAAGCGGCGTTCATGACACCATGACGCAAACAGGTTCCACTTTAGGCCATAAAGTTTCCTCGTAGAGGGAGCTCTGGATTGAAGGATGGTCTCAACAACCTCGGTTGAGAGACCAGCTTCTATGAGTTGTGCCCCCTCAGGGGCCACACCCATAACTTCCACTTCTCTGGGTGGGGGTGGCATATTGCGCCCCCAGCCTGAGAAAGAAGGTCGCTCCTGACAGGAATCTCCCATGGAGAGCCGTCGAGGAGGGCGATTATATCCGAGAACCATACTCGGGCCGGCCAGTACGGGGCTACTAGCAGCAGCCGTACTCCGTACCGGCGCACTCTTTCCAGAACTCCCGGGAGCAGAGCGATCGGGGGAAAAGCGTACAGACGAAGCCTCGGCCACGTCTGTACCATGGCATCCAGTCCGAGAGGAGCTGGAGGAACTAGAGAGTACCAAAGGGGACATTGCGATGTCTCCTGAGTCGCAAAGAGGTCCACCTGGGCTTGACCAAAGACTCTCCATATCTGCTTCACCACCTGAGGGTGAAGCATCCATTCCCCGGGCCTCAGCCCCTGCCTCGACAGGACGTCTGCTCCCACATTGAGACGTCCAGGAATGTGAACTGCTCTCAATGAGAGAAGCTTCCCTTGTGACCACAGGATGATCTGGCACGCCAGCTTGTATAAGGGGCGTGAACGCAGACCTCCCTGGTGGTTTATATAGTAGACCACCGCCGTGTTGTCTGTGCGGACCAGCACGTGACGGTTTCTCAGGTCTGGAAGGAAATGCTTCAGAGCCAGGAACACTGCCAGCATTTCTAGGCAATTTATGTGCCAAGAGTGATGCCGGTCGTTCCATAGGCCTTGGGCGGAGCGGCCACTCATGACCGCTCCCCCACCCGGTGAGGGATGCATCTGTCGCTAGCGTGACGCGGCGGCAAGGAGCTCCCAGCGCTGGTCCTTGTAATAGGAACCAGGGCTTTTTCCACATGACTAAGGCACGTAGGCAGCGCCGCGTGACCTTGATCTTGCGGAATGGGTTCCCCCTCGGGGAAAACCCTTTGGTTTTGAGCCACCACTGCAGTGGTCTCATGTGCAGCAGTCCAAGAGGTATCACGTTGGATGCAGCTGCCATAAGACCTAACAGTACTTGGAACTGTTTGACAGTGAGTAGCAGGCCTAGCTTGACCGCATTTGCTGCAGTAAGGATCGACTCGATCCGAGCAGGTGACAATCGTGCCTGCATCGTGGTCGAATCCCAGATTACACCTAGATAAGTGGTTCTCTGTAATGGAGACAGCACACTTTTCTTGGCGTTGAGTCTCAACCCCAGCTTTTCCATGTGAGCAAGAACAACATCTCGATGTTGAGCCGCCAACTGTTCTGAACTGGCTAGGATGAGCCAGTCGTCTATGTAGTTGAGTATGCGGATGCCCTGGAGTCGCAGAGGAGCCAGAGCAGCATCCACACACTTCGTGAAAGTTCGGGGAGAGAGCGCTAGGCCGAACGGAAGAACTCTGTATTGGTAAGCTTTGCCCCTGAAAGCGAACCTGAGAAACTTCCGGTGTTGAGGAAGGATGGAGACGTGAAAGTATGCGTCTTTCAGATCTATCGTGACAAACCAGTCCTCGGACCTGATTTGAGACACGACCTGTCTGACAGTCAACATTTTGAACTTCAGTTTTCTTACTGAGAGGTTTAGCTGTCTGAGATCTAAAATGGGCCGCAGGCCCCCATCCTTCTTGGGAACAATGAAGTACCGGCTGTAGAACCCGGATTCTCTGTGTTGAGGAGGGACCACCTCGATGGCCTCCTTCCTCAGGAGAGTATTCACTTCCTGTTCCAATACCAGAGCCTGCTCGGGGCCTACCAGAGTAGGAAATACCCCGCTGAAAGGCGGCGGCTTGGCGCCGAATTGAATGCAATAACCTTTCTCTACAGTACGCAGGACCCACATAGAAATATTTGGCAGTAGTTTCCACGCTGCCAGAAATTCTACTAAGGGAACCAGCCTCTCGAGACTAGTCTCTGGATTTATTAGAGGAGCTAACTTGGTGACCTGTAGCGGCGAACTGGCAGGATGCACCTGAAGTGAGCGCTCTAGAGACCCCCGTGGGGGTGGCGAACTCTCTGGTTCCGCTACGTTTCCGGGCGGAAGGACCAGAGAATGATGTTCGCGGGAGACTGCCGCGCCCTGTAACACCGGCAGGGTTAGCTGACGAATCTCCTGAGGGCCCCGAAGAGAGGTGGTCACCGTACTCCTCAGAGGCGGTGAAGCACCTAAGTCTTCGAGAGGGGCTGCCCTCATTGGCCCTGGGCCACGACCATCAGGGCCGTTTAGCCGAGGCCCTCTTAGACTGTAGGACGACCCTCAGGTCCGGCCTAGTCTTAGAGGACCCCGGCTTGGAGTGTTGCTGAGCCCGCCCTCTAGGTCTAGCCGGAGGGGTGCGGGTAGCAACACTCCTTTTCTGTGCATCCCGGCGCGAGGAGCTAGCTTGCGGCTGGGGCTGCTCCCGTCCAGCAGCCCCAGAGGAGTAAGTGCGGCGAGGAAGAAACCGCTGGAACGCCGCTGCCTGCCTGCGGGCCTCCTGGTGTCTGCTGACAACAGTGTCCACAGAGTCACCAAAGAGGCCAAAGGGCTGCAGGGGGGCGTCCAGGAGCGTGACCCTGTCCTTCTCCTTCATGTCGGACAGGGTCAACCAGAGATGCCTCTCCGCGGCCACCAAGGCTGCCATAGACCGCCCAATGGCACGGGCGGTCTCCTTGGTGGCGCGGAGCGCCAGGTCTGCGGTCCTGCGCATCTCTGTGACGCTCACTTCCTCACCGTCACTAAACTCCTTCAGCAGGTCGGCCTGGTATGCCTGGAGCACAGACATGGTGTGTAGGCAACCACCAGCCTGACCTGCTGCCGCATATGCCTTACCCATCAGACCAGACGTGATCTTTAGTGGCCTGGTGGGTAAGGACGGAGCCTTCAGGGACGATGCCAGGCCGGGAGACAGATAGCTCGCTAGTGTCTGCTCGACCTGGGGCATCGCCCTGTAACCGTACTCCTCCATCCCCCCCACATTACCGTAGTAATCAGAGGCGGGGGAGAAGAGACGCGAGGAATACGGTTTTTCCCACGATCTCCTGATCTCTTTGTGGAGATCGGGGAAAAAAGGAAGGCTCCGTTTGGGAGGTGCTGGCTTTGCCCGCAGGAAGCGCTCGTCGAGCCTGCTTCCCTGCGGTTCATGATCTTGTGCTGGTGGCCAACTGATGTTAAGCTTGGCCACCGCGCTAGTCAGCACCTCCACTAGCTCCTCGTATTGGGGTGAATGGGGGGGCGGTTGTGGGGTGTCAACGCTCTCAACATCAACCTCCTCGGAGGAAGACAGAAGGAGCGCTGACTCCTCCTCTTGGAGGGAAGGAACCGCAGTGCGGGCTTCCTCATCCAAGAGGAGGTCATACGATCCGCTGGGTGAGGAGAGAGATAGGGGATCACCCGTCTCAACTCCCCCCAGCAGATCTACCTGCGAACCCCATGAGTGCAGCTGCCGCTCCGCCTCAGCGGAAGCGGGGCCAGACCCACGGGGAACGCTAGTGAAAGCCCCCTCCTCAAAGAGGGCTTTCCGGGAACGGAGCAACCGCAGCGGCATTCGCTCGCACTGCGGGCAGCCAACCCCCTCAAGGGCTGACCTAGCATGCTCCGCTCCCAAGCAGACTACACATAGATCGTGTGTGTCCCCACCAACAATGAAACGTTGGCAGGGAGGGACACACTTTCTATGTGGCTGCTCAACCGCTCTTTTTGCTTTAAAAGATCGTTTTCCCCCTTTTGGCATACTGCTCAAATAAAAGTGGTGCAATTTGGCACGAAAAAACAGCAGTAATAACCAGACAGACAAAGACACAGAGCGCTCTCGCTGAATGACAAAAGCTGACGCCAGCTTCAAACGCACGTGCTTATATACTTCCTGGTCGATGACGTCACCGCGCCTGTGACGTCACTCCCGTTTCTCATTGGACGTTGGACATGACTCAGAGTGCGGCCCGCCAATGGCGTTCCCCAAAGTGTCTCAGGACGCAGTGTAGAGTTCCCGGAAGGGAACACTATACACCGTGTCTACACCGGACGCGACAGTTGCCGTGCCGCAACAGCTAAAGTATAATAGCTCAAAATCGTTCTAAGGCCCAGCATATTAGCGTTAGCCGCTTATGCTAACGATTAACTACATTACAATCTGATATTCAAATTAAAATATGCAATGTTCTTAACAGAAGCTCTAAATATGAAATTAAATTGAAACATACCTTACTTGAACTCTTTCATTTGATCCCGCAGTCAGTCTACACTGGACGCGACAAGGCGACCGTTGCAAATCATTTAAACTTTGTGTGAGCACGTCATAAATAGAATGCGGCAGCAGATCACTGTCGGGGATTTGCCGCTCCGCGCTGCATCCAGTGTAGACAGCATAACAGGTTCTAACGTCATTTGTCGTGTCGCATCGCACCACTCGCGTCCGGTGTAAGGCTGCATCGAAAGATAACTTCGCGTCTGCTGCCATGCTGGATCCATAGTTAATAACCAACTGCTAAGGTGAGTCGCATAGAAGGCGTCATCGTCTTGCTGCTCCCTCCCCGTTCTGTGATTGGTTCCCTATCTTAGGTGAAAATTAGGTCCATGGTTTCCAGACTAGACTAGAAGCGTGAATAAAATCACGCTGCGCAAGGCAGTATGGGGACACCCAGGCTAAACCAAATCTCTTTTCCCAATTGATTTTTCCAAAACACAGCATCTGAACAACATGCGTGCGTTTCCTGAATTAAACAAAAATCTACATTTTTCTCTTTGCAATACAAAAATAACGCTTTTCTCTTTAAGATATCCCGAACACCTCTGGCATTGATAGAAAATAAAGAAAGAGACATATAAATGTTCAAACGGTTACTTAAAGAACCACAAGAGTAAATAGAAGTCTAAACTTCAAACATCCACATAATGGGATTCTCACAAACGATACCCAAGAATTTTCACAGTTGCAAACATTAGGAGAAAAAAAAAAGCTTAAAGTGCATCCAGTTAACAATCAGATTAACTCAAAAGCATAATTTCTTCTTTTCTTCGTTTTTTTTTTTTTTTCTTCCTTTACAAAACAAAGAGCAACCTATCTTGCCCAATACCGCCAATTTCAAACTGCAACAAGACGGTCAAGTCTATGTAGTTCCGTTGCAATCTTCAGGACGAATCTCTCTACCATCGACGAAAAACCTTGCTCCGCTGAAATATGCGTTTTTTCCTTCTTTCCTTGCTCTCTCCACATTCGGCCAAAGACGATTCCGTGCTTCTCTGTCGAAAGCAGTCAAGTCCTCCTTGAACCGCATCCCCTTGGTGGCCAGATATTCGTTGTTTTTTGAGTTTTTCCAGATTAAATCTCTGGCGGTACGGGAAATGAACCTCATGATCACCGGTCTTGGTTTCACTCTTCTGCCATCGTCCGAAGTATTCAGTCGGCCCAGACGGTGTACCACATCCAGACTATCTGCTACCATCCGTTTGTCTGTGTCCGAAACCACTGCTTTGCATACTTCCGTGGCTCTCATTTTCACGTTTTCATTAGTTTGCTCGGAAAGCCCATACAAACGCAGGCACCATCTGCGGCTGTAACGTTCCTGATCATGAATTTTAGTGTTCATTTCCTTGACCTTTTTTTCCATGAGAGCATTTGCATTTTTCAGCATTTCGTTTTCTTTCTGCAGAACCATTACATCATCATGCACTGAGGTAAGAGATTTGCCCAAAGCTTCAATGTTGGAAGAATTTTCTTTAACCATTTTTTCAAGCTGGTCGGATCGCTTGTTGATTTTCTCAGAGAGAATTCGGATGATATTCTCCTGCGCTTCACTCAGTGAAAGTTCACTTTGTTTGGCAGAGGAGTCAACAACACTTTTTTTCTTTTTTGGAGGATGATTTTTGCTTGGTGTGTTTGGACAAGAATCACAACTGCCTCCGTTTTTTACTTTACATGCATACGAGTGTGTATCGTTAAAACTTCTCTTCTCTTTTAAAGTGTCAACCTCCATCTCTGCGCCAAGATCCTCAGCCATTTTTCTGAATTGTGCAATGAAACTGATGGTAGTTCAATATTACTTTGTTGCGCTACTCCAACGTCAATATTTACTCAAAATCAGCAACTATAAGCAACCTAACGATAGTAATTAGCAACTTTATAGAATTTTTATGTTCATTTGTGAGAAATACCCGATTTGTTTCTCAGCTTACAGAACCACATCTGTCCTCGGCGCCATCTTGGAGCTTCTTCTTCTTCTTCTTTGGGGTTTATAGGCGGCTTTACTCCTGCTCTCCTCCCATCATATTCTATTCATAAGCCCAGTTTCCCATAAGAAATTACACAGACTATTCTTGGTTTGCCCGATCACATTTTTATGTAGTATATCTTTAATTCCCGTTCCTGCCACCCCGTCTTTCTTTAGCTCCTCCATAAGTTTCCTTCTCTGTTCATCATATCCTCTGCAATTTAAAATGACATGCTCAATAGTTTCTTCCACCCCACACCTCTCACAGTAACCAGAAGGATGCTTCCCTATAATGTATAACGTGCTATTCAAATTACTATGCCCAATTCTTAATCTAGTCATTACTATTTCTTCTCTTCTAGACCCTCCCCATCTCCTCACAGAGCCAACTTTATTTTGTATAGTATACAGCAGTGGCGGCTACTGGTCTTTCAAATAGGGGAAGCTCATTTTCAGCCTACATCATAAAATTGTCTATTTATTTAAAAGTAAATTCTGCCCTACGTTCCTTTTCAAGAAAATGGTCTGTGACCCTGTCGTACCAACTAGGCGTCTTTTCCAGTGACTTGACAAGTGTCCTCTCAATGGCCAGCAGAGCTAGGCTGCTTAAACGGCCTTGGCTCATTGTGTTTCGGGTGTAGGACTTGAGCCGCTTTAAACAGGAGAAGCTCCTTTCTACACCTGCAGATGTAGCTCCAATTGTTGCCACTAATGAGAACAGTTTGTAAAGCTGAGGCATTGCACAGTCCAACTCCATGTCTTTAAGGAACACCAAGTAATCACACAGCTTTCCCCTGTTACCCTGCAAGTCCTGATCTGAATGCAGGACTTGAAGTTTTGACCTTAATCTCCCTGAATCAAAGTGATGGCCATAACTTTTCAGGACACTTTGGAAGGCCTCTTCTGGAAATACTTGTCTCATGTCATCAAATTTCTCTGGATTGGCTAATTCTAAGAAGAGCATGCTTTCCAAATTTGAAAAACGTCAAGGAATCTGCTCCAAGATGTTATCAAGGATGGCCATGTACAGATTTCTGTATCGCTCTTGGGGATCCTGTAATTGGGTCAGACGGCGCTTTCTCATGGGCTCATCTTGTGGGTCTGATGTGAGATCTGCTGTTTTGGCATAAACGGCTTGGAAAGCCCCCTCTGACCTCTTCTCTTTGACAAATGCAAGAAGAGATTCAATTCTTTTCTTGCAGTAAAGAACATCCATCGCCCTCTGCTGGACAATATCAAAGACCACATCAGTCTCAGAGAAGATTTGTTCATATGTGTACAACATGAACACAAACTCAAAATCCTCCAGTTTCCTCACAAAGCCTTTGGCACAATCCAGTGTATCATCATCCATTGTTGTATCTGCAATGATGTTCTCAAATGTCTGCAGGAGGCCATCATAATTGTTTGCCACAGTGCTCACTATCCGTGATGTGAAATTCCATCGAGTAGGAGCGTTTCTGGGCAACCTTGAACAGCCTGCAGACTCCAGAAAAGATGTCCTCTTTGTGGATTTTGAAAAAAATGTGGCAAATCCAGAGAGTGATGCAAAAAAGATTCTGCACTCAGGCTAGCATTTAACCCCCTGTGACAGCACCAGATTCAGTCTGTGTGCATAGCAATGTACAAACATTGCACTGGGGGCTATTGCTTTCACTTTGGCCTGCAGACCATTGAGATCTGAAGCCATGACAGCAGCCCCATCATAGGTCTGTGCCACAAGCTTATCCTTAAAATTGTAGCCCTGCATTTAATATTTCAAAAACGGACTTGGCATCTCGCCCCCCAGAAACATCAAAAAATCCAATAAAGCGCTCCTGAATTTTACCCGCACTATCCACATAGCGAACAATGACAGAGAGTTGGGCACGGCAGAATAAATCAGTTGTTTCATCCACCTGCCATCCAAAAAAGGGAGCATCCTGAATTTCATCTCTGATCTGATCAGAAATGGTGGCTGCAAGAGCAGAGATCAAGTCATTTTGAATAGTATGGGACATACCAGAAAACAAAGTTGAGGACTCAAATTGTGTGGACAGGACAGTCATATTTAGCTAATGTTTCTATGAACTCCCTGTAATTCCCCTTGTTGGATGATTCACTACTCTCATCATGTCCCCTAAATGACAGCTCCTGCCGGCTTAGCAAGGATGTCACATCAATAAGGCGGTTTAGGAAGGCCCTGTTTTGTTTGACTGTTTCATTATGTTTAGCCACTTGAATGCGAGCACCTTCATTTATTGCATGCTCAACCCTGATCCTTCCCATGCAACTTAATCTTGCACATGCACTCACATGTTCATTGCTCTTTTCATGTCTTTTATATGCCCTGTCAAAGTTAGACAGATCTCCAAACCCCACCTTTGACCAAACAACACATCCGTGAGATGGTTTCATCAAGAGGCATGGCCAGCAGTACATTTTATTTGTCACAGCACTTCCAGTCAGCCAGCTAACTTTGTCATACCAGGAGAGCTGAAAAGACCTGTTATTTTCCCCTATCTTTTGCACTAAATCAATCTTACGTGTTGATCTGCCCTGCTGTTTAATTTAAAGTTTTTCCTCGTAAGGAACACTTTCAAATGGCTTCGCCAAAATCAGGTCGACAATATTAGCACTGTCTGCCATTGCGTGCAGTTTCACCCACGACGCTAGCCTAGCCTAAGCCTACTATATGAATGAATGAATGAACGAGCTAAAAAAAAATATTAAACTCTGTTAAAGTGAAACAAGGAATGTGGTGTATAACTGTATGAAATGTATGATGAAAATCAAGCAATTTCGCCAAGCAAATATAAAGAAATAGGTTGAAGCAGTTTTTATTTCGACTGAATTTCAGAAATCCGCGATGGGACTGAGCGCGAATAGCTTCAGCAATTCCTTATAGTACAAAATCGCTGTCAGTCAAAAGGAGATGCAATCTTTCGACAGACCCTCCAATCATCACGCAGAAGCTCGGAGTCCAGGCCAGCCCACTCCTCATTCACCTCCACAGACGCTGAGCGTCCGTGGGCGGGACATAATCGCAGCGTTTATCCAATGACCGTCTAGTTTCAAAGCACTGAAATAAAAAACGTTCAAAGCAGCCTCATTTAAGTAAATTGACGCTGGGCTTTCTTGGGGAAATGCACTGTGACGCTACGGGAATGTATGAGAAGAAAATCAAGTCAGCCGACCTGGACCTGCTATATCTAACTGATTCTGAACGAACTTGTCTTTGAGATGAACGTTTTCTAACGCATTTTTAGTCAATAAAATGTTAATACAATAGTACATAATTTGACCATTAATTTTGTGACATTATAGGGGAAGCTGAGCTTCCCTTGCAGTCTTAAAGAAATCGCCACTGGTATACAGGTGTCTCCCTTTAACTTCTCTGTCCCATTGTCCTTGCCACTCTCCCAAAGCTCCCTTCCACACTATACTTTTCCCTTCGGCTTTCGACAATTTTATATTTACTTCAACATTTTCCTTTTTAATTGCTTGTTTGGCTAAATTATCTACTTTCTCATTTCCCAAGATATCTATGTGCGCTGGGACCCAAATCATTTGAATCACAATTCCCTTTTCTTTTATTCTCTTATATGTTATCAATGTTGTATACAACAGGTCCTGGCGACTTTTGGATATACCTGTTCTGAGATTGTACAGCGCCGACATTGAGTCACTACCAATAAGGACCTTACTTATATTGTTACCTATATACTTATTAATCCATTCCAATGCCATAAGTACAGCATATAGCTCAACTGTATATACATTTAAATCGTTTGTGGTTCTTTTGCATTCCCCCCTTTCTTGGCTAATTGTAAAAATTGCGGATCCAGTCCTTCCTGTTTCAGGATCTTTTGATCCATCTGTATAGATCTGAATATACTCCCTGTATTTATTTTCCACATATCTATAATATTCGGCTACAAGGTCCACATTACTGTTTAATATTTTGGTTTGATGCAACTTAAAATCAACTTCCATAGTATCAATTTCCCATACTGGACAATCAGGCCATATAACAGTTGGGCAGAACTCTTTCCTGCTCATCCCAAAATCTCTAGCTGCCTCATCTCCTATCCATCCAAAACTAAACTTTTGTCCCCTTTCCTTTTCCCAGCTAGCTTGCAGTACTCTCTTGGTAGGATGTCCATCTCTGTGTCCCTTTAAATTGATCCAATAATTTACAAGTAATTGTTTACGTCGAATGTTCAACGGCATTTCTCCTGCTTCCACTTGTAGAGCACATACTGGTGATTTTTTTACTGCTCCTAAGCATAGTCTTAATGCTTTAGCCTGTATTACATCGAGTCTCGCAAGTACCATTTTGGCTGCTGATCCATACGCCACACTCCCATAATCTATTCTTGATCTCATCAAACTTACATATATGTATTTTAGTGATTGATAATCAGCCCCCCATTCTAATCCTGTTAAACATCTCATTATATTCAATACTTTTTTACATTTATCCTCCACTTTCCTTATATGTCCTACCCATGTTAACCTTGGATCAAAATGTACTCCTAAGAAACAAAATGTATTAACTTTCTCTAGATTATTTCCATATAATTTTAAAATCATACCTTCACTAATTTTCGTCCTTGTAAAAAACATTACCTTGGTTTTTTCGACTGAAAATTTAAAACCCCAGTTTAATCCCCACTTCTCAACTTTCTTTATACTATCCTGCACCTTCTTAACTATATATTCTACATTTCTCCCTCTTTTCCATAATGCCCCATCATCCGCAAACAATGACCTTCCCATGCCTGCTGAGACATTTACATATATGTCATTTATCATAATTGAGAAAAGTGTGGGACTAACTACACTCCCCTGGGGTGTCCCATTCTCTGCAACATGCTTGCTTGACAAAACTGTGCCTACCTTAACCTGAATTGTTCTTCCTTTCAGAAAATCTTTAACCCAGTTAAAAATTCTCCCTCTAATTCCCATTCTGTACATCTTAATCAATAGCCCCTCTCTCCATAGCATATTGTATGCCTTTTCAATGTCAAAGAATACTGCTACCACTATTTCTTTATTTGCTTGTGCTTTTCTTATTTCATCTTCTAAACATAACTGTCACAGTTCATGTCTGTTCTATTGGTTTCTCCCATTGTCTCCCCCTGTCATTTTGTTATCATTTGGTTTAGTCCTCGTCATCGTAATCTGTTTCACCTGTGTCTCTGTAATTAGTCACCATTTATAAGTCTGTTTGGTTGAAGTGTCTAGGTCGGTCTTTAATCATTGATTGTGATCGTGTGTGGATTTTCCTGCCTGTTCCTGCCTGTTATTCTAAGGATATATTAAAAGATAGTGTTTATTGTATATTGTTTCTCGTCTCGTCCGTCCAGCACGTCTACACCATAACAGAAAGACCGACCTAACAGTTTACCCGGCACGTTTTCCCTGCGTTTATTTTTTCCCGTTTTTTACTCAGTGTTTATTTTTTCGGTGTATCATGGACCCTACTGTTCTCCTGATCCTCCTGAGGCAGGGGGAACGCTCTCTTGAGGACCACACACGTGAGTTTCTCTTCCTGGCTAACCAATCACACTTCCCGGATAGCAGCCTATGCGTCTACTACCACCTAGGACTGAACTCTGCCACCAAGGCGCTGCTATCCGGGGAGGGTCCTCAAGAGAGCCTGCCGGATTTCATCGAGTGGGTGCTGGCGTCCTGCCAATCATCCTGGACTGTTGACATCGTCAAGGAGGACGTCAGCCCCACTCCAGACCCAGAACCCAGCCAACCATCACCCCGACAAGCGGAGTTACAGCCCGAGCCCACCGCAGATGGAGTGCCAGAGCCGAGAGCGACAGAGCCTGACCCATCTGACCAGGTGCGAGAGCCGGCATCAACATCCGTGACGGTGGATTGTCACGTGGAGCAAGAGAGGGCGATAGAGAGCCCTGCCCACTGCACCACCGCTGAGGGTGAGCTTGGATCTAATTCTGGGGATTTAATAGACTTCTTCTCGGATCTTGCCCAAGATAACTCATGTGACTTAATAGACTTTTTCTCTGAGCCACTGACCTGCATAGACTTCCCACCCACCCGCCCTCGTCTGTCTGAATCTGCCTGGTCCCCGCTGGTTCCGCCCAGCCGTCCTGAGTCCCCGCTGGTTCCGCCCAGCCGTCCTGAGTCCCCGCTGGTTCCGCCCAGCCACCCAAAGTCTCCCAGGTCAGCAGTCAGTCCCCCAGCTCACCCTCAGCCCACCACCTGTGCAGTGGGCTCGCCGCGGGACTGCCAGCTTCCATCGGCGTCTCGGCTGGAGGATCCCTCAGCTCCGCCTCCAGCCTCCGAGTCCAGGACTCCGCCTCGGCCCTTCGACCCCGCGGTTCCACCACGGCTCTCGACGCCCTCCTCTTCACCGTCGCCCGTCGATCCACCAGCTCCATCGTCTTTCCGGCTCCGCCCTGGTCAGTCGTCACCCCATCGGCTCCTCAGGACTCTGCTCCTCCGGCTGTGCTTCGTCGCGCCGTCCCACCGGCTCCTTGGGACTCCTCCTTCCTGCGGGCACAGCCTCCATCCTCTGTCGCTCCGGCTCCGCCGCGGATCTCCGGGACTCCGCCTCCGCCTCGGGCGCCAGAGCCTGTTCCACCTTGGCCCTCCGGATCCTCGGCGTCACCCCGGTTCATCGGCTCTCCGTCTTCGCCTCGGGCTCCTTCTCCATCTGCTCCGCCTCTGTCGGTTGGCCCCATGGAGTTGGCACGCCTTCGTCCACCATGGTTCCTCCCTCCGTCGGCTCCACAGTGGGCCGTCATTATGGCTGTGGTCTGGGTCTGTTCCTCCTGCCCTGGATCCCTCCTGTCTCCTCCCTGGCTCCTCCCTCCGTCGTCGCCCCCTTGGACTGTCTGTTCTGCCACCTGGACTTTTGTTTTGGTCCCCCTCCTGGTATCGCGTCCTCCGCCAAAGCCTCCTCCAGTGACTCTGTTGTTTTGTTTTCTTGCCCCTCTTGTTCATTTTTGTTTGTTCTTTCTACGGCGCGAGGACGCGCCTTTTCGGAGGGGGGCGTAATGTCACAGTTCATGTCTGTTCTATTGGTTTCTCCCATTGTCTCCCCCTGTCATTTTGTTATCATTTGGTTTAGTCCTCGTCATCGTAATCTGTTTCACCTGTGTCTCTGTAATTAGTCACCATTTATAAGTCTGTTTGGTTGAAGTGTCTAGGTCGGTCTTTAATCATTGATTGTGATCGTGTGTGGATGTTCCTGCCTGTTATTCTAAGGATATATTAAAAGATAGTGTTTATTGTATATTGTTTCTCGTCTCGTCTGTCCAGCACGTCTACACCATAACAATAACACTGCATCCATAGTACCCCTTCCTCTCCTAAATCCACTTTGGTACTCATTCAAAATACCTTGCTTCTCCAAGATATACATTAATCTCCCATTTACCATTCTTTCCATTAGTTTGCATATATGAGAAGTCAGAGCTATAGGTCTATAATTTATTGGCTTACTAGAGTTCTTCCCAGGCTTTCTTATTGGTACAATAACTGCCTCTTTCCAGCTCTTTGGCATTTTTCCTTCTTCTCATACTTTATTGAACAGCATCAATAGTTTCTTCTTCCCCTCTTCACTTAACTGCTTCAACATGCTATAGCATACCCCATCTAACCCTGGAGCAGTCATCCCAGTTTTTGCCAACACCCTAGTTAATTCTCCCATATTAAAAGGTACATTTTGATCACTTTCATCACGTCCTATCCCTTTCAGTGCTTCTAAATTTTCAAGTCTAGTTTTATCTCTACCCCTCTTTCCTTCCTCAGATAAACTATTTGAACTATGTACCTTAACAAATGTATTTACCAACATTTCCTCCTTTCCTTTATTTGTTACTGCAACCTCATTTTCATTTGTTAAAACTGGGTAGTTCCAGTCTCTCCTCCCATTTTTTTAATCATGGTCCACACTTCTCCTATCTGAGTTGTATTCCCAATTGAACTGCAATAATTCCTCCAAAATGTTCTTTTCGCTTGTCTTATTACTCTCCTTACTGCTGCTTGTGCATATTTATACTGAATCATATGCAGAAAATTATGCGTTTTCTTCATTACCTTAAAGGTTTTATTTCGATTCTGGATTGCTTTTTTACATTCATCATTCCACCATGGTACTTCTTTCTTTTTCATACTACCTTGACTTTTTGGAATAGATTCTAACGCTGCTGCAATTATACCCTGTCTCACTTTATCTCCAAAGGTTTCAATATCACAATTATATTCAATACGATTCAGATACTGATCACTTTCTTTCTGAAATTTTCCCCAGTCAGCCTTTTCAAACACCCATCTACCTCCTTTTCCTTCAGTATTTTGTGATACGCTTATATACATTTTACACAGAACTGGATAATGATCACTTCCTACTGTACCTTCTTTATATAAACTCCAAGAACATTTTGCTGCCATAGTACTGGTCACCAGCGGGAGATCAAGTACAGACTCCCTACCAGTATTAACCTCTATCCTTGTTTTAGTTCCATCATTTAGACAAACCAAGTTTTTCTCCTCTAACAGCTCTTCTATTACTTGCCCATTAGTGTCTATTTCCCCACTTCCCCACAATGTATTATGCGCATTGAAGTCTCCACACCATACAATATTACTGCTATCCTGCCCCCCCCCCCCCCATCTGCTCAAGCTGACTTAGTTGCAGCCTTCTACATGGATTATAAAAATTAATGACTATGAATTTCTTCCCTACCCCCCATACTTCAACTACTACATATTCATATTCACTCTCTATCATCCCTATATTTATCTCTCTATACGGAATTCCTTGTTTCACAAAAGTAACACATCCCCCTCCACTCCCATTTACCCTATCTTGTCGAACTGCTACATACCCAATTATAACAAAATCCAGATTGGGCTTTAGCCAGGACTCCTGGACACAAATAACATCTGGTTTGTTTTCCCTACTTGCAATAAACTGTTTAAACTCTTGTCCATTTGCGATCAGGCTCCTTGCATCCTTGAGGGAGCAACATTATTAAAAATATTAGCCCACACATGTTATCTCTTGACTCGACTGTACACTTAGTTCATCCCGTACTTCTTCCCATTTCAAACCTGCCATACCTAAATTATGTATTGCTGCTTTAACAATTATCTGAATTCTTTCTGTTTTAGATCTGATTTCAGCTGTAGCATTAATCACTCCTGCTATAAACGTCACCATTTTCTTCTTTTCCTCCCATTTTTCTTTATATACCTGCTGAACTTCTCTTGTCCCTCTATTCCTATATTCCCTTTCCGGGTTCTCCTTTTCCCCTTCAGATCTTCTGGCAGCCTCAGCATAGGAGATGTTTTCCTTTACTCTTATCTGCTGTACCTTCACCTCTTTTTTCATTACTTCACATCCCTAAAAAGCAACACTGTGACTCCCCCCACAGCTGCAACATCTTGGCTTTACTCCTTCCCCACACTCTCCATAATCATGATCCCCGCCACACCTGGCACACCTCCTTTTTCCCTTGCATAGTTTAGGCATATGTCCAAATTCTTGACATTTATAGCACCTCATTGGTTTAGGAATATATTCCCTTACCCTATATCTCATGAATCCATAATACTGTAGACCTCTTTTGGAACATCCTTTGAATCAAACTCAATCAAAACAGATTCTGTTTCTGTTTTCTCAAATCCCCTTGTCATTCTTACAGCACTCTTAACTGAACTGTTTTGTGCCCTCATATTCTAAACTAGAGCTTTCATATTTATCGTGACTGGAATTCCATATATCACTCCCTTACTACCATTTACTTTCCTTCCCCCCACTCTTATTACTTTGTCTACCTTAATTTTTCCTATGCAGCTCATCTTCATTGCTTTTCCCACCTGTACCTCATTATTACAGCCTATGAGTAAGTTTCCATCTCCCAATATTCTTGCATATTTCACTTCTCCAATTTGTCCTCTTATTATGTATGTTAACTTAAGTAGATCCATTCTCTTTACTCCCCCCTCTCCTTCAAATCGTATCACAACATTAAACAATCTTTCTTGCAGACCCTCCCCTTCATCCTCCCTTCCTTCACTTTCTGTTTCATTTGAACTAGCTCTACTTTTTTTCTTTCTTTTACAACCTACCCCTTGTTTTGATCGATTTCCTCTCCCTACTTCTTCCCACTCACTCTCTCTCCTCTCATCACTCTCAATCCCCTCCCGATCACTAAATTCCATACAATCCACACTCCTCCTCGCCATTTTGCTAATGTTGATAGGGTTAGCCAACAAAGAGGCCGCAGGGCAACACCGCTACAGGCCGTCGGCCAATGCGCCCCACACCACTCCCCACTCGACTCACCACTACCTCGTATTTCAGTCCGTCTTATGTCCACAGGAATTTGTATTGTTACAACCACCTGGCTCAGGGTGAAGCAACATTACAAAGAGAGGGGAGGCCACACACAAACTGAATTTAACAAAATAAACATTTAATTAGAAATAAATCGAAATACAAAAATTAAGTAAAAATAAAAGAAAGAAACAACAAAAAGAAACAATCCAGGACTGAAGAGGGAAGACGAACGGCACCAAAGTCCAGCGCTGCTTCTACTGTCTGAATCAAAGTCTTTTAAACCCAAACGCCAATCATAGGTAACACTCCACACCTGTATTCAAGTCTCACTCTGGAAAAGACAAAAATCACAGAACACCACCTAGTGGACTAATGCGGAAAGGACACGGCAACCGTGACACCTCCCCTCTTAAAACAGAGGCCCTAAAAGGGAACTCTGTAAACACCAATGATAATAATCAAAAACACTAAACACAATCAAACCGGTTTACACCGACATGCAACTTGAGGGCTCCCATACAAATCTCACTTACCCCCTCTCATCTCAGCACCTACTCCAACTCCATTGTCTACTATTTTCAGGCGCCTTGAAAACACCAAACAAAAAAAAGAAGGAGCAAATAACAGAGTGACAGTTCTTTTTTTTTTTTTTTTTTTTTTATTCATCAACCGGAGAACGAGATAGAGCATCAGCGGAAATGAATCGGGCTTAGTGACGCTATTTAATTTTCTGTAATCTGTGCAAAACCTATACGTTTTATCTGGCTTCGCAACCAGAATGCACGGTGAAGCCCAACTTGAATAAGAAGGCTTTGCAAGGCCGGTATTTAACAGATATTTGACTTCAATTCCTAAAAATGCTTGCTTCTCAGGGGAAACACGATAAAACCTTTGTCGTATGGGCAAAGAATTACCAACATCGATGTCATGATAAATTAAGTCAGTACACGAAGGAGTATCTGAAAAGAGTGCAGGGAACTCAGTTATCAAATCGATCAATTGTTGACAATTTTCTTCACTCAAATGTTTCAACATATCGTCCAATTTAGTCAATTGCTCCGAATTACAAAGTCGAGGTTGAACGATACAATCAGGTGGACTTCTCTCCCCTTCGTTGACATTTGTAGCCGTAGTCCTAAAAGCACTACTCACTTCCGAAACCAACGCCACTGGCTTGATTCCAGCACCAGGGACAGCATTCTCACCTACGCGACAAAAGTAAGATTTTAACAAATTTACGTGACAAAGTTGGGTAGATTTTCTCCTATTCGGAGTCGAAACAATATAATTTTGGTCCGATATACGTTTAACAACAGTGTAAGGTCCAGTAAATCTTGCCAAGAAAGACGACCCAGTAACAGGTAGTAACATTAAAACTTGATCTCCAGGACTAAATTCGCGGCACTCAGATCGACGATCAAACCAGGTTTTCATTTTCAACTGTGCTTTACCTAGGTTTTCACGGGCTAATTTACCTGCCAAATATAATCTACGTCGGAAGCCATTTACATAGTCCAAGAGATTTACTGGCGGTTCAGTTTCAGTTATCTCATTCGTCAAAAGTGTTAGTGGACCTCTTACTTTGTGACCAAACACCAGATCATTAGGGCTAAAACCCAAACTCTCTTGAACAACTTCGCGCGCTGCTAACATTAACCACGGGAGTCCCTCTTCCCAATCTTTATTCAGTTCATGGCAGTATGCTCTCAACAACTGCTTTAACGTTTGATGGAAACGTTCGAGAGATCCCTGACTCTCCGGATGAAATGCACTACTTTTGTGATGCTTCACACGCAGTTGTTGTAATATTTGTGCAAACATGTGGGATGTGAAATTAGTTCCTCTGTCAGTTTGGATAATCTTTGGAATACCAAATACTGAAATGAATTGTGACAGAGCCTTCACAACTGCCTTAGTGGTTATTTTCCGTAAGGGATAAACAGCGGGGTAGCGAGTCGTCTGACACATTACCGTTAACATGTAAATAGAACCTGATTTAGACGGACTTAACGGACCCACACAATCGATAGTTAAATACTCAAAAGGATTACTCACAGCAGGGATGGGGTACAATGGCGCAGGAGCTAATACCTCATTAGGTTTGCCTACTATTTGGCATGTGTGGCAAGTCTTAATAAAACTCGACACATCTCTCTTCAGCCGAGGCCAAAAAAAGTATTGCATTACGCTATGGTAAGTTTTCTTAACCCCCCAGTGTCCAGTTATATCACCATGAGCCGTTTTTAGCACCAAATCACGCAATCCGGCTGGAATAACGATCTGAAATATTGGTTCACCCAAGGCACGATCGCTACCCGGCGTCCACTTACGAATCAAAACGCCGTCTTTTATAAAATAACCAGAAACTGCGCTTTCAGTGTCATCATTGGATTGAACGGACGCAAATAAAGTTGTTAACCCGGCATCTTTTCCCTGAGCCGCAATGAGCTCATCACGGGAGATCGACGAAGGAAGCAAAGTCAAGTTAGCTAACGGGTCAAAGGAAAATTCCCCTTCACTCTGGGTCACATTTTTTTCGGCACGCATTGCTCGAGTTACAGCACAGGAGACAAAAACGTCAGGAAAATCTTGGACGTTCTTATCTGGATCCGCAGACAAGGTTGGAGTAGTTTTCACCACTGGAGGTACCGCAGCACGCCACACGCGATTTCCGGCCAAATTATTTCCCAAAATTAGATCTATGCCTTCCATGGGTAACGAAGGTCGTAGCGCAATCTCAACGTCTCCGTTTACAAGTTCAGAATCCAACTGAATTTTGTGTAAAGGAGCAGAAAATATTTCTAACCCAATTCCTTGGATCAGAACACTCTTCCCTGTACTTGATTCAGAAGAGAAATTTAATTTGGAGTCCAAAAGAAAGGATTCTGAAGAGCCAGTGTCGCGCAAAATCTTAACAGATTTTTTAACAGGACAGTTAACCAAGGAAACAAATCCCGTCGTAATAAAAGGACCATAATTTGTCTGATTCCCTACGTACTCATCTGCGTTTTGATTTTTGTCAGGAATTTCCCTAACGCAGGATCGTTCACTAGGTGCACAAGAATAAACTGACGCAAGTCCAACTGCCTTAGTGGACTTATACTTGCTTTTCAACACTGGACATTCTTTTTTCCAGTGGCCCTTTTCCAGACAGTACCTACAAGAGGAATTTGGATCGATTTGTCTGGATCTATACACAACGTTTGACATCGGTCGCTCTTGATTTTCATAATTGCGCTCTTTTTGATACCCACTGGAATTTTTATGAGTTAACACGAATTCGTCCGCTAAAACTGCTGCTTCAGCCGCCGTTTTCACCTTTTGTTCATTTATGTAGGTTGCGATTCGTTCAGGAACAATATTTTTGAACTGCTCCAAAATCATCAAGTTACAAAGACTGTCAAAAGAATCTACTCCTAACGAAGTGCACCAGCGATTAAAGTGACTTGTGAGCTCGCGCGCAACTTCCAGATGAGTTTGTCTTTCTCCCTTTCTCCATCCCCTAAATCGGCGACGGTAAGCTTCAGGGACCAGTTCATACGCTTTTAAAATGGTGTCTTTTACGATTTTATAATCTTTTCGATCCACTGGTGAGAGTGAAATAAAAACTTCTTGAGCTTTACCCTCCAGAATGCTTTGTAATAAAAGAGTACATTCGGCATCATTCCAACCCCGATCTTCAACAACACTTTCGAACAATGAAAAGAACGCATCCAAATTTTTCTCATTAAATTTAGGCAACAATTTGGCCATACTTGTAATATTTAAAGCAGTGTTTGCAACCAGCTGCTCACCCGAGGAGTTAATGCTTACGCTTCCTATTTTCCCCTCGGCAACTAGTTTCATACGTTCTGCCTCTTGAGCCAATTTAGCCTCCTGAATTCTTTGTTCACTCTTAAACTTCTCAAATTGTCGTTCTCTTTCTTGAACTCGCATTTTCTCTAATTCGAGCTGTCTATCTAACTCGCGTTCCTTACTCTGCAAATTCAAAATTTCTAATTGTTGCTCAAAAGTTAAACCTGTCTGTATCCCCGTCCTAACAAGCGGCATTGAAGTGCTCTCAGGTGACAACGCTTCTTCAGATTGTATATCTAAAGTTAAAATCATCCCCTCGATTAATTTCTCTTTTACAATATCACGAAAAGTTTTTAATTTTATACTTTTAGTTACTGCTACCTCCAAATCAAAGTGCTCAACTACTTTACACAGTTGCTCTTTTGTAAGCTCATTCAATCCTTCTATTGTAGGAGCAGCCACAAAGTCATGTAATTTATCCATTTTTGGTAGTTAATGTAAGCTACTATACTCATTCAATTTTTCAAAGCCGCAATAAATAACGTTGCCGTTTTATCAAATATCCCTAAATGCACAGACCAGAGGAAAACATTAACCAAATGAATATCACTATAAATGCAAGAAGAAATTAAGAACCATCCCGTATCTAACAAAGACATAAACTAAATAACTCAACCCTAGTCTTCAGTACGCCCACATGCAGCTCAGCGGCTAATCCGCCTACCCGCGTCCGACGCACCAAAAACAAAAAATCAAAATAACAAACTAAAATAAAAAATAGCGTTACCGCTCTACAACCTAACACGGGAGTTCGTATGGTTTTGACGGTCTGACCCGTCTACTCAATACTTCTTAGCATTTAAAGCATAAACCCTTACTTACCTCTGGTCATGTACAAAAAAGGTTTAACCCGCTGCCAAAGTCCTTATACTTTGACTGCAGGAGAATTCTTTCCTCTCCAGTCCCAGCCAAAATTATCCAAAATTATCCAAATCGAAATCCAATCTTTGAGTGTGACATCCTACAAACACTCCCCAAATCAATCAAAACATTCCATAACAATTACTCAAACTCATTCCATTATCTCTTCAACCAAATTATTTTACCAAATTTACTGAATTTATAGACGAGCCCCCATAATGTTACAACCACCTGGCTCAGGGTGAAGCAACATTACAAAGAGAGGGGAGGCCACACACAAACTGAATTTAACAAAATAAACATTTAATTAGAAATAAATCGAAATACAAAAATTAAGTAAAAATAAAAGAAAGAAACAACAAAAAGAAACAATCCAGGACTGAAGAGGGAAGACGAACGGCACCAAAGTCCAGCGCTGCTTCTACTGTCTGAATCAAAGTCTTTTAAACCCAAACGCCAATCATAGGTAACACTCCACACCTGTATTCAAGTCTCACTCTGGAAAAGACAAAAATCACAGAACACCACCTAGTGGACTAATGCGGAAAGGACACGGCAACCGTGACAGTATTGAAATCACTGGATTAATTTCCAGAAATCACCAAACGCTGTTTTGAAGTTCCCGCCTCCGCCTGCACACCTAACTGGCCCGGTGCCGGAAGCCATCCCTACCTACCATCCTGCGCCGCCATGATGATTGTGTCCATCTTGGAGCTCCCCCCCGACTGTCAAATATGTGCAATAGGGGTTATGCGCAACAGGCTTCCGTTTTCTGCTAAACAGGTCTCGTTGCTTCCGGTTCACGCATTTTGCATATGCCTCTTCTTAGATATGAACATGATTTACTCAAGATTCCTTCAAAGTAGACACTAAAAATGATCATAACCAATGTCCATCACATATGTGGATTGATATATAAAAGTTTTTAATTTTTATTCTTTTCACTAACATTTATATATAAATATCGAATGAAACGTCCACAATAAACAGCTGGCTTGTTTAACTGATTACCTTAAAAGTCCGTCGATATCGCCATTATTTATTACGGCTATTAACACGTTCTCCGACAAGCGGAAGCAATGAGACCTGTTTTCCGGGGTTGGTCAGGTGACGTTCGACATATAGCCTATATCTTTTCCGAGATGAAAGTAAATTAGATTTTTTCTTTCACAAGCCATTCAAATGAAGAAAAAAATAAATAAAATAAACATACGAATCATGGAGCTTGGATAGAGTTTGCTTGCTAGATGCGATGTAAGTCATGCCTTTTATTGTTTTCATTGTTTGTTATTTCAAAGTCCTGTCACCGAAGCGTTGTGGGCAACTACACAGAAAGTAACGTTAACTGTAACAATGCAGTTTAACTCAATCGTCGGGGTACAAGCAAGGGTTTATGTAGATGTCTTATTTCAAGTAAATTGTGAGTGTTTACGTTAGTATTATTATAAGCACAATATTAAAATAAATATATATAATACAGTGTTCCTTCTTTAATTGGACATACAAATATAGTGTCAATAGCATTATAATTACTTATTATATTGGCCTATATATAACTTTATGAAAATTAATTTATATGCAAATTTTTTTATTACAAATCAATTTATTTTCTCTGTCTTTGAGATTTATCCTGTGGCTCCCTCGTGTGGATAACATTAGTATTATGGCCTTTATCTCAGAATCACATTAATGGCTAATATTTTTTGGGATGATTACAAATGTTTAATGATTACTTTACTGATAATAAAGCCTATATTAACAGTGTGATTCATTTTGTGTGTGCCCCCCTCAAATTTTTTAGCACCAGCCGCCACTGTGTTCAAGACACCTTTTCTTGTAATACGAATTTATATACTCTATACTTTTCAAACATTGCCTAAAAGTAAAATAAAATTAGACCACCCCTCACTCATGTCTTATATTTGTAATAGACGTCTATGCTCGGAAGTTAAACAGTGAGAGTAAACGCGATCTTTCATAATCATCAATCTATCAGTCAAATAGGGATGTGAACTTCTTACCCAGCGTTTTATGTAATATAATTAAACACGAATTTGGTTCACTGAAGCCTAACGTTACATATGTACAAAAACAACTAGAAAAAGCTGACCCCCCCCGATTGTCAAGGTATAATTCGCACACTGCGTCCAGGTAAGAATTTTCATTAAATATATTACATTTTGGTTTGTTTTTCCACCAAGCCATATACAATAGTGAGAGTGTTGTTTAAATGTTTGTGTTTCAACACTATATGTGACAGCACAAGCAGACTGATCGCGATTTTTACATTCTATCCTGAAAAAAAATATATATGAAAAGTTTTATGTAATACATATTTTTACAAATTTCTTATTTGTGCTCTCAACCTAATTTTAATTTCTCTCAGCTCCTTCTTTGACCAATAATTAGTGGCAACCTTGCATTTATTGATTTTCTAATTTTGATGTAATTAGTTTAATATATTTGATTATTTTATTTAATATATTTTTATATTAGTTTGATATAACGTTAATACTTTTTTTTTTTTTTTTTTTACACATTAAGTCAGTATGTCACAAAACGAATTTGCTTAACCTAATAACAGTATTTTTCACCCTCCATTTTTTCCTTTTTTTTTTTTTTTCCATCAGGACATTTCACCGCTTTGCTCACATCAGGACTGAAAGACTGGCTGAACCAGTGTCTGGGGTTTCAAGAGATGGCAGCTACCAGAATGGACTCTTTAATGTGAAGATGCCAGATGTGTGATGGTAATTTACATTTTAAGATTAATTTATTTTTATTTGATTTATTTATTGACAAAATAAAGTTTTTCATTTAATACACATTTACCAAGTGAAAAAAAAAAACTCCCATGATTTGTAACCTATCCATGTTTTTTGTACAAATATGTTCCTGACACCCTTTTAGGTTGGATGTTTTGCTGTCGGAGGAGCATCAGTTGAGGCACGTGTTAGGATGTTGTGTTGTACTCTAACCAGTGAGCTGGCTTCTTAGATGAACTGGGCAGTAGGAGACTGAAAGATCAGCCTGAAAAAAAAAACTAAATTTACAGACACCAGGCTCCAAGATGTTCATAGTAAGTCAGGGTTCACATGAGTCATTTTGTCCTAAATTCAGTTTGATCAAATCGAAATCCATTTCAAGTCTTAAATATCTTAACGTTAATGAGAAAAGCCTTATGTTTTTAATAGATCTTAACTTTGGAGATAGATTTTTTATTTTTTTTTTCATTTTAAGCGCACTCAACAGTCATATTAAATTCTAATTACAATTTGCACATAATTTTACACACTACTACTAATCAAATGTTTTACACCAAGTGAAAGCTGAGAAAAAGGAGGCATCAGATATCATCTTTTCTGTGGCAGTGCAACATTGGCTCCCTGTATGGCTTGGGGACATTGCCTCATGGTGGAAAGCCCTGAGTTTATCAGACTATGTCTCGGTCTGTGGTATTTTAGTGTTTCTAGCTTTGATGGTGAGTTTTAATTTCCATTTACTTCCATTCTGGAGATGCAGGTTGCATTTGTTATATGTTGTCAGATTTACAGGCTCTTCTCCTGGCATTTGCTTTATAAATTCAGAAATAACTGTTCCATGTATTAAGGCCACTTTGTCATTTATTTTATCATATCCTGTGTGTACATTGTATTTTAATCTCTGTCCCCCATTTCACAAGGCTAGTCCCAAACTAAACTCATGTTTGAGCTCTCTAAACTGAAAATAACTTGCTCTGACAGATCTTAAAATGTAATTGCCATTGCTCTGCCTGAGATGCACACCATTAATGTGTTTTTTTTTTGTTTGTTTTTTTTTCTTGCATTTTATAAAAAGCTGTTTAAATATCATAATTTAACTAAGGTCTAGTTCTGATTTAAACTAAGACCTGTTCGGTAATCAGGGCCTATATGTTTTGAAGTCATCAAAGTTTGATTGTTGTTGGATTATTTTTAATAATAATTTGTTTTACCTGAATGCAATGTTATTTTCTTGTTCAAATTGTGTGGGGCAAAAATAAACATATTTGCATGTAAACTGAAGAATGCTCTTTACTTTGAGTGACTTATTGATTCAAAACCACATTAATTACAGTCCTGCATGTTCTCTGATTGAAAGGAGTAAACACTTGATTGATTTGATGTTTCTATGTTAATTAAATGTTAAATAAGTGATTTAATTTGAGTTGAAGAAATGTTGATTTTATTACCATCTTGGATCTTTTTTTCATCATTGAAATAACATTATTTCAGGGTGCAAAACTGACGAAAAATCAATGTTAAAATTCAACATTGATTAATATGATTGATGCATTAGCTTTGATTCAATATTGGTCTGATATCTGGGCTTGGCTACCAGGAGACAAGCCAGTACATAAGCATAAGGAGACATGGAGGAGGCCGTAGGAGGGCAACAACCCAGTAGCAGGTCCGTTACCTCCGCCTTTGTACAAGGAGGAAGAGGAGGAGCACTGCAAGAGCCCTGCAAAATGACCTCCAACAGGCCACAAATGTGCATGTGTCTGCTTAAATGGTCAGAAACAGACTCCATAAGGGTGGTATGAGTGCCCGACGTCCACAGGTGGGGGCTGTGTTTACAGCCCAACACCGTACAGGATGTTTGGCATTTGTCAGATAACACCAAGATTGGCAAATTTGCCACTGGCGCCCTGTGCTCTTCAGAGATGAAACCAGGTTCACACTGAGCACGTGACAGATGTGACAGAGTCTAGAGACGCCGTGGAGAACATTCTGCTTCCTGCAACATCATCCAGCATGACCGGTTTGGCAGTGGGTCAGTAATGGTGTGGGTCGGCATTTCTTTGGAGGGCCGCACAGCCGGCAGCATGTGCTGAAGATGAGATCCTCAGATCCCTTGTGAGACCATATGCTGTTGCGGTTGGCCCTGGGCTCCTCCTAATGCAAGACAATGCTACACCTTGTGTGGCTGGAGTGTGTCAGCAGTTCCTGCAAGACGAAGGCATTGATGCTATGGACTGGCCCGCCCGCTCCGCAGACCTGAATCTAATTGAGCACATCTGGGACATCATGTCTCGCTCCATCCACCAATGCCACTTTGCACCACAGACTGTCCAGGAGTTGGCATATGCTTTAGTCCAGGTCTGGGAGGAGATCCATCAGGAGACCATCCGCCTCCTCATCAGGAGCATGCCCAGGCATTGTAGGGAGGTTATACAGGCACGTGAAGGCCACACACACACACTACTGAGCCTCATTTTGACTAGTTTTAAGGACATTACCTCAAAGTTGGATCCAACTTGGAGTGTTTTTCCAATTCAATTTTAAGTGTGACTCCAAATCCAGACATCCATGGGTTATTAACATAATTTTCATTGATCATTTTTTGTGCGATTTTGTTGTCAGCACATTCAAAGTAGAAATATATCATTCATTCAGTTCTAGGATGTGTTATTTTAGTGTTCCCTTTATTTTTTTGAGTAGTGTAGTTTGCAAGAACACTGAATAACCATGGTGTGCATGGCAGGGTTGCAAGGAGAAAGCCACAACTCTAAAAAAAAAAAAAAAAATTAAAGCTGCAAGCAGTGATGAACGGGCCCTCATGAACGTAAGATAAATTGGTTAAAGCAGTACTTAACAAACCTTGATTCATTTTGGAATATTCTTCCTAATATTGTTTTCTCTAAGGTGGGAGGTCTACCTTTCTTATTGTTTTGTAATTACAGTATCACGAAATTGCTCCTGAAATGATCAGATTTTCATAAACAAGTACTGTTGGCGTGGCATCTGATTTATAAACATAACTTTAGTCCTCACAATTGTTGTTTTTTGGAATAATGGTGAATTCTTTATAAAATTAAATCTTTATTTTTCCCAAACTGGGTCAATAATGATATTATTTTAGTTTCTCAGTTGTTAAACTTTGATGGTTACTTATATTCTTATTCAGAGTTTCTGAATAAATATGATATTCTTGTAACTCCTCGAGAATTTGCTTTTGTAATGGACGCCATTCCTACTGGGGCCATAACTCTTCTTAAGGACTCTGAAAGACCCCAGTTTTCTTTGTCAATGATTCATCCTTTTGATACAGTGATTGGGAAAATTTGCTTTTTATCTACCTCTTCCGGTCGGAACAAAAGAATAAGACAACTGTTTCAAGATGAGATAACTTCTCTTCCATATATTGTGTCCCACTGGAATGGCCTATACGAAAACATTCAACATGGAAAAAACTGTGGACTCTGTCATCTAAGTATTTAATAACTAATAAAGTAAAGGATGTTTCTTATAAATTACTTATTTTTTTTATCCTGTTAAGCTTTATAAATGTTTCCAGATACTGTTTTTTATGTTCATTTTGTGGGGATGAAGATGAATTTATGTCTCATCTCTTTTGGGAATGTACATATATTAATTTATTTTGGAAGGATTTTTGTATTTTCATACATTATTTTTCTTCACAAAGTTTTGTTTTGTTATATAAAGATGTTTTATTTGGTTGTCATAGCTTTTCTAAAGAAGACAAGGACCAAAATTATTTGACAAAATTATTTTTCTTGCAAATTCTTTTTTACACAAATGTAAGTGTCAAGGTTCTAAGCCCTACTTTCCTGTTTTCTGTAAGGACCTTAAATTCTACCTGGATACTCTTCTTACATCCAGCAATTCCAAAGCCCTTAAAACTGTCTCATTGTGTCATTCTCATAATATTTTCCTGATTTTGTAACCTGCATTTGTATTCTCAATTGTACTCACCCCTGGCATTGGATTTTTGTTGTGTACGTTCTCTACCACATTAATAAAAAAACTAAAGGAAAAACTGGTAGAAACCGTACCATTCAACTATTATTCAGTCAGTCACACAGATCACACACACATTCAGCAACACACAAACTTCTAAGCGCTGCCCTGAAATGTTATCAATAAAATAGCTTAACCGCTGAAGGGCTACATTATATTTCTCAGCAAGGTGTTGGCAACATATATATTTTTTTTGGATGTAATTAAAGCCACCTGTTATTGCTGTTATTACACAAACATGGCAAAAACAGCAGCTCCGTTCACAGTATGTTGTTCCACAGGAACTGCTATCATTTACATGTGTGGAGCGTTTCAAACTTTATCATCTCAGCATGTTGTTGTGAGTTAGGGTTTATTATACCGTTCATTTAGGACGTGCGCGATTTCATTGGATTTAAAGGTAAATCATTTATAAACCTATGCAAACTCAAGAGAATACATCAATATTTTTCTTGTTATGCTAAGTGTTCATCGCGATTTCAAAATACATGTTTAAACCCTCACTCTGAGTTTACATATTTTAATGTCCACATATTCATTTAATTACTGTGGCTTTAACATTTCGGTGGTAAAGATATGGCCAAATAGTAAAAATTAAAGCGGACAATTCACTTAAATGTTGTTTAGTCAATATTAAACAAGGATTAGATTGCACAGTGAAGTGTAAAAACAATCATCAAGCCGTTGGTGCTCTCTGCAGGCCTTTGTTGTAATGTGTAATGTACATTAGCTCTATTGTTTATAATACATTATGTATTTCAACAGTTTTGTGCAATAAAACCATATGATTTCTTGCTTTTGATTCTTTATTTGAACTAATTATTATTGCCTCATTGCTATTATATATGTATTTGAAGTCATTTTAAAGGCTATTGTTGACCACAATTTTTTTTTATTATAGGGCCCTATAAAATCTGTTTTATATTCAAATTAATTTTTTTTCCCCATTTTAATGTAATTTTTCTTTACTCTGTTTTAATGGTTAAATAATTTTTTCAAACAAAAAAGAGAGTTTTACAGTTTTATTTTTTACCATTTTTTTCATTACTTTTCTGGATTCCATTTTAATGGTTCCTTTAAATTTTAATAATCATAAGCATCTCTAATTAATTGATTTTAATAAAAATAAAATGTTCTGAAGTAAAAAAAAAATTGTGGGGGTTGTTTAGATGAATCGATAAATTAGTAAATAGATTAATTGATATAAAAATAGTAATTAGTGGCAGCTCTACTGTTCTTGCATTCAAATTAAGCAAGGTCTACTGCTGCGCACATCCTGCAATATTGAAACAATACAGCAATACAGAAACAGCTTTATTGATACCCGTATCGTCGGATACCTGTGACAATATATCATGGTATAGATTTATCAAACACAACCATACTGCTCAACTTACTTGAGTTTTTCCAGGTGGTTGAGCAGCTTCACTCCTGATTCTCCTGGGTGATTGTAGCTCAGATCCAGCTCTCTCAGGTGTGAGGGGTTTGAACTCAGAGCTGATGCCAGAGCAGCACAACCTTCTGCTGTCACCATACAGCCAGATAATCTAAAACAAAAAGTGTTCATGTTAGTCTGCTTCATTTTTAGAGAAATACAGTACAATATACAATAATAACCAATAGGAATCTTTAGATGGCAGTCTGCGGGTATAATCCACAAATTTTGATTTTGACAAACTTGTGCTGCTGCCTGACATTAGATAATCTGTAACACTTATCTGCGAAAGCACTTATTTAAGGGCTTGAAGTGGGCCAGTACTGGCACTTCTATTTTTTAGCCTTTAGCGTAACCGGCACTTTTTTTTTCCATGCATACTGGCACTAAAAGTCAAATCGTCAGTGACTGGGGGATTAGAAGTGACAATATATAAATCACACTACCAGGAGGGGTCACCTCTCTTCTCGCCAAATCATGCGAATAAATGCAAGTGGAGAAATTAAGTAAAGATCATGTTCCATGATTTATTATTATTTTTTTTTTACCATAAATATATCAAAACGTAATTTTTGATTAGTCATTTGCATTGCCAATAACTTAGTTTTGACAACTTTGGACAACAGGTTATTTTCTCAGTATAGTACTATTAACTATACAATTGATAGTTTAATATAAAACATTCATTAAAAAATATTGAGGTTATTTACTGGATGTCTACTAATAAGAGTTGTGATTTATTTCCTTTCTTTTAATTCATAACATAAGGCTATACAGATTTAAATAGTTTTGTCTTCAAAGTAGGGGAGCGCGGGGCAAAACCTAACACTTTTTGAATTTCACGTTTTTTGAAAGTCTACGTGGGGTTCAGAGTAAAATTTTTGTCCACATTATTTTCACACTTGTCTAGTACAAATATGTGGCTTTGTTTCATATTTACAGTGTATACGTTTTTCGTTATTTACCTCAAAAGTAAGTGAAATGTCACAACAAGCCCCGTAGGTGCGATACATTGTAACATTACCATATGACAGCTTAAAATGTTATCTGATCGAATTAAAAACATATACACAATATATATATATATGTATTTATATATATATATATATACTTTTTCAAATAAAGTAATGATGTTTTAAAAATATATAATAATAATCTAATTTTGGAGTTTGACAATGAACACATCGCCACCATGCTTGGAACGGCCCTGACCGCAACACACAGCTATACAGTGTTCAAAACAATGTGGACAAATAGATGAAAAACATTTAGACATTCAGAAAAACACTCCCCTCTCTCCACACACATCTTACAGAACACAACACACATAAACAAGCCAAAAATGCTTTACATTTCTTGAAATAATTTCTGAACATTAAACATCAACTGTTACAACGTTCCCCATCTGCGAAACTGGAATATAATACAGGTGTGTCTTCTGCTGGTTTGCGAAGCATTAAACCTTCTAAACTGATAAATAACAGACTGGAGATTAAAATAATAGCAGATTTGTCTAATTTTAAATGAATACTAAAAACTGAAATGAAAAATTTATGGCAGGCAGAAATGTACTTTTACTGTGGTAAACTAAAAATTCTGCGATATCTTCAAAAGGCTTTTGCATTTTGGTGCACTTTTTTCGTAAATACGGTAAATTTGGTTATGCTAGCATGTGTGGAAATATTTAAACCACGCGTGAAACAAAACAACCCCACGTTCGTTTGTGCTTCGCGCTCCCCTACTCTAAATTATGCCAGTGATTCTCCCATTTTAAAGATGATCAAGAATGATTTTATTTCGATCTGCAGTGTAGGAAAACTCAAGAAAAAGATTAGCCTATAGTCCTAAATATCTATAAACTACAGGCTAATTATTACTTTTTTTAACTTTTAACTTCTTCTAAAAATGTATTATCAACAATATTAAATCAACTTTATAGGCTAGGTTAACAAATTTTCTTCATAATAAATATACAAACATAACAAATAGCTTACACTTCAAAACAAAGTTTTTGTATATAAATTCATAAATCACGAATATGACGAAATAAAATTATTCTATATTAATTGTATAGCTATAATAGTTGTATCAAATGGATAAGAAAATTATAGTGCCTTGACTTTATTAAGTAGCCTAATGTTTAATTTTAATAAATAATTAATAATCGTTCTCCGTAAATGTAAAGAAAAAAAATATATGTTTTTACCTGGAACCAATTCGTTTCTAATCCCTGATTTTAGACAAGCATACAGTACATGAGATCATTTATATATTACTGCTTGAATAAACGTTTAAAAATAGTGCTAGAAATGTTATAATTAAGGAAATTAAACAGACCTAGGTATTTGAAAAGATATATTATAATAAAAATGCGTTTTAACGTTTCAATAAGTAAAACAGGTGTCAAATAAAAGTACAGGTGCGTAGTGTTGTATTTTGGTGCGGCTGAGAGAGCGCGGGTAGGATGCTGCGGTTGTAGTCCACTGTTTTGTTTTTTTTGGTTCGGTAGAATTTGTCCAGTCGTGATTCACCAATCGTTAAGTGTGTTGTGTAGTGGAGTGACTCAGTCATTAGGTTTGTTTTCCTTTTCGATTGTCAAAGACTAAAATCGGTTCCAGTCGGTGGAAAACAGTCGTTAAGTGTGTTCAGGTCAGTCTTAGAATGTTTCTGCTAGTCGTGTAGTGTGTCCCCAGCTTATGACAGATATTCATATAAATCCCCACTGCAAAATGTATTGATTCGTTAAACATCTCAACCAACTTGAATCACATATTTTTATTTATTTTCATCCAACTCAGCATGCATCGTTACATTCCTACTTTTAAATAATCTCTCCCATAGGCAACATATATATATCAAACAAAATGGACCCTAGCACAGAACCCCTCGGGACACCCTGCTGAACTGTTCCTGATTCAGAATAATTTTTCCCTGACATACATATTAAAAACAATCAATGAGATCAAACACAGCACCAATACTTTTCAAGAAGCACAGTATGACAGAACTGGTGACTCTGAGATGGTTGTTTTTGAAAAACCAGTAGTTCAGCAGTTTCTGTATGCTGTCACATGGCTGATTAGACAGTTGCATTAATGAGCAGCTGAACAGTTGTATCCAATAAAGTGGCCAGTGAATGTTATATATGTTAGTAAGAAGATTTAAATACCCCATTAATTACCTCAGTCTGTTGAGTTGACAGTTTTGATTTTTCAGTCCAGCACACAGCCGTTTCACTCCTGAATTCTGCAGGTCATTGTTACTCAGGTCCAGCTCTCTCAGAGAAGAGTTTGATGATTGTAAAACTGAAGCCATAGTTTCACAGTGCTGATCAGTGAGATTACAGATAGCCAATCTAAACAGGGTAATGAGAAATAATTAATTACATACACACTGTTGTCTCATTTGTTTTAGGTTTCCTTAGTGTTCATGTTTTCAAGTCTTTAGGAATGTTTGAGTCCATGTGGCTCTTCACAGACCGATCAGCAAGAGCTGCCGATTGCAGTCGGGGGCAGAATTGAAAGCACAGAAATTTAAGTTGTGCTCTATGTTCTCTGCTAATTACCGACTGCTGTTACTAAAAAGCTGCAGCCTTGGTGGGGATAATTTTTGGTGTGCCGGCAGAACCACAACAATATACAGAAATCTGTTGTAGACTCAATTAATGGAAATTCATTGTAGTGATGGAGAACTTTAATACCTGAGTACTTGATGCCATATATCACAGTGATGTAGCATTGGCTCACTTAAATTGGTCAATTTCTAACCGGCTTGCACTATTTCAAGTTAGCTGCCAATCGGTCTGCGCAGCGCTGCTTCAAGTTTAACACACCTTTTTTCAAGTTTTGTCATGCTAGTTTTGATCTCCTGTGCTCCTCATGTGATCTTGTCATTTACCTCATTTACTTCATATTCCTTTTTTTCTATTACATAATTTTACTTTTGGTCTTGTTTAGTGTTTAGTCCATTCAGCATAATTAGCCCTCATGCTTTCATAAAGTCTGGTCCAGCTTTGTTGATGTAACCTGCTGTTGGTGAGTTTTGTCTAACCTGTTCATGTCAAGCTCAAGCCAGTTCATGCGAATTTCAGGTGCTCACGCTTATGTGATGTTTTAGTTCTATTTGTGTAGTATTTGTTTTTTTCTGTTTATCAGTGAACTGCATATGGGTTCTCATATCTGCACTCATCTACAGTAGATTAAACATTACAGATGAACGCAACCATAAACAGACTTAACAACTGCACAGACATCAAATGATGTTTGAAAGAAGTAAATGCATTGTTTCATATATGTAGAAGATATCTGTAGACAATGTGCCTCATTTATTAATCTAACGTAGAAATAAGCGCAGATCCGAGCACTTAAAATTTACGATTAAAGGTGAAATAGGTGATTGCCTTAAAAAACATTTTTTGTTATGCAAATTGTTAAAACATTTTTAGTGAATTGTTGGTCTTCTGCAAAGTATGTTAATTTATGTACTCAATACTTGGTAGAGGCTCCTTTTGCTTTAATTACTGCCTTAATTCAGCATGGCATTGAGGTGATCAGTCTGTGGAACTGTTGAGGTGGTATGGAAGGCCCAGTTCCCTTTCGGGAACTCTCGCTGCATCATCAACGCTATGGGGAACGCCATTGGTGAGCCTCTCTCTGAACTTATTCTGCCAACCAATCAGATGACGGGAGTGACGTCACAGGGGCGGTGATGTAAGCGACCAGGAAGTATAAAAGCACATGCGTTTGAAGCCGGCATCAGCTTTTGTCATTCAGTGAAGCGCTCTCTGAGTGTCTGTCTGTTACAAATCCACTGCTTTTCTGTGCCAGTTTGCACAACTTTTATTTGAGTGGATATGTTAGCCAATATAGGGGGAAAGAAGTAATTATTTTATAGCAGTAGAGCAGCCTCACAGACAGTGTGTTCCTCCCTGCCAATGTTGGTGGGGATAAACACAGTCTGTATGTGGTCTGCTTGGGTGCGGAGCATGCACTGTCAGCCCTCCAGGGGGCTGGCTGTTCGCAGTGTGAACCTCTTCCACTGTGGGTGCTTCGCTCCCGGAGGGCTTTCTTCGAGGAGGGAGTTTTCACCAGCGTTTCTCGCGGGTCTGGCCCCGCTTCCGCCGAGGCGGAGTGGCAGCTGCACTCGTGGGGTTCGCAGCCAGATCTACTTGAGGGAATGGAGACGGGTGATGCCCTATCTCCTTCCTCACCTGGTGGATCGATTGACCTCCTACTGGATGAGGAAGCCCGCGCTGCGGTTCCTTCCCTCCAGGAAGAGTCATCAACGCTTCTCCTATCTTCCTCCGAGGAGGTCGCTGTGGAGAACGTTGTCAAAATATTCAACCGCCCCCCTGATCGCCTCAATATGAGGAGATGTTGGAAGTGCTGACTAATGCGGCAGCAATATTCAACATTAACTGGCCCGCTGTATAAGAGAATGAGCCGCAGAAAAGCAAACTCTATGTTTTCTGCGGACTAAGTCTGCACTTCCAAAAATGGAGCCTCCCGCTTTTTCCCCGGTCTGCACGCTGAACTGTCTAGATCATGGGAAAAAACAGTTCCCTTTCGATACTTTCACTCGTACTGCGTCTGTAAAGACGCTTATGGGGAAAAGCTCCTTTTCTCCTGAGACTGAAGCATTTCAATAACGCAGTGTAACTGCACGGCCATTGGTTTGTGCAGTGTTAAAGAAACGAACCAATGGCTCGGCAGCGGAGATGCACAAACCTATGGCGATGATTCGCGCCCGATCGCGCCAAAAGGGGCGGAGCATCTGGCTATATAAGCGAGCATTTCGCCATAGGGAACTCAGATCCTTCTTCTTCAGCGACGACTTCTGATCTTCGCAGAGACTGACTACGCAGACTTCGCTCAAGCAAGCCTCTTCTTCGCCGTTGACGAGCCTCGCAGCGGATCTTCACTGCTCGGCGGATTGACGCTCCGGAGCTGATTCCCTGCTGCTATCCGGCGAACATCTAAAAGAGCAAATTAAGAGCAAATTTCTACGGCGTTGTTTCAAATGCCACGGCGTTTTTGTCGCTCGTGCAGAGCCCCTCTGCACGCCGCTGACACTCACGCTGAGTGCGTCTCGTGCCTGGGTCACGCCCACGCTGAGGCTGCGCTCAATGAGACGGAATGTTCCCACTGCGGGAATATGAGTCTCACTTCCCTCCGCTCGCGGCTAGCTTTCTTTTCAGAGAGCGACGCCGCTTCTCGCGCCCTCCCGCTTACTTCCTCGCAAGAGCCTGCTAGGAAGAAGCAGCGGGGCAAGAGATCTAAGAGCGTGGTGACAGGCGAGCTCACGCCGGCTCAGACCCCGCGTGCCTCGCCTTCACCACATGGAGAGGAATCGCCAGTTCTCTTCCTGCATCCTGACCAGCGTCCCTCTGCGGCTGCGAGCGATCTGGTCTCCTTCGGAGGAAGTGAATGCGAGGATGACAGCATGTCATTGGCCGCATCTGACGCAGAGGAGTTGTCGGGCTCTTCCCATGACCCCGCCCCCTTGCCGTCTGCGCAATCCAGCACCGCCAGCGCCGGTATGGACGCCGAACTGTTCTGCGTCCTATCTAAAGCTGTTGAGGAGCTGGATCTTCAATGGTCTCCTCCCGAGGAGCCCTCTAGGAGCCGGTTGGACGAATGGTTTCTGCCGGGGCGCCGCCAGGCCCCTCGTCAGCGAGCTTCACCATTCTTCCCCGAAGTCCACGACGAAATCTCTAAGTCCTGGCGTGCTCCATACTCCGCCCGCCTTCATACTTCCTCTTCTGCTGCCCTCACCACGGTCGATGGCGCTGAGGAAAAGGGCTACGAGAAGCTGCCCCCGCTGGACGAGTCAGTTGCTGCGCACCTTTGCCCGCCCACCGCTATCGGTTGGAAGGCGAGGGCGTCACACCCGTCTAAGCCTTGCAGAACGACCTCTAACCTCGCTGGACGAGCGTATTCGTCTGCTGGACAGGCAGCTTCAGCGCTTCACTCTATGGCGGTACTCCAGGTGTACCAAGCAAAGCTCCTCCGCGGTCTGGACGAGTTGAACCTGGACGATTCCCCGCTCAGAGAGATACGTAGCGCTACGGATTTGGCGTTACGCGCCACAAAGATGACGGCTCAGGCGATCGGGCGATCGATGGCCAGTTTAGTGGTGCTGGAGCGCCACTTGTGGCTTAACTTGACGGAGATCAAGGACGCGGATAAGGTCGCCTTCCTTGACTCCCCCATCTCGCCGACCGGCCTGTTCGGCCCAGCTGTCGAGGGTTTCGCGGAGCGCTTCACCGCGGCACAGAAATCGTCCCAAGCCATGCGACATTTCCTGCCCAAACGCTCGAGCTCTGCAACGGCTCCTAGTCGCCCCAAGCCGGCGCCGACTCAGCAGCCTGCGAAAGCCACGCCCCCAGCTGCGCAACCAGCGCCTCAGACGGAGCTCCGTCCTCGGTCACGCCCAGCCAAGCGCTTTCCCTTCCCTAAGCGTCAGGGACCTCGGCCAAGAGTGGTGCTGGACCAGGCGCCGCCAGCGTCTTCCTGATCTCAACAGCAGGAAGAGGGAGGGGCCAAGTCTCGCAGCAGCCGGACCAGCCCCCAAAGTGCCTCTTTTAAGCCCTTCTACACTCCGTTCTGTTCCGGGTGTAAGGGAACTTATGTTTGTAAAAAATGTAGCTGTAACTCACGGGCCCTTTATATCAGCGCCCTTACAGCAAACCGCTGTGATAGCGGGAAAAATAAAAAACAAACATTTTCAAGAAAAGAGCAAATTTCCTCTTCCAATGCTTTCAGACAGCATACAGCTGTGCGAACCATTGCAGCCCCTAGCGACACGATCCGCGGCATGGCAAGCCATCCCCGGAGTGTCAAAATGGGTTTTGGGTATAATAGAACGAGGCTATGTACTCCAGTTCGCTCGAAGACCTCCTCGCTTTCATGGTGTGATCACCACCTCAGTTCGCAGCAAAGACGCAGACGTCTTGCGATTAGAGGTAAAGAATCTGTTGGCCAAGGGCGCCGTGGAAACGGTCCCCCCAACACAGAGCGAGTCAGGTTTTTAAAGCCGTTACTTCCTCGTTCCAAAGAAGGATGGCGGTCTACGCCCCATCCTCGACCTCAGACAGCTGAATCGCGCCCTCATGAGACGGCCGTTCAGAATGCTTACACTAAAACAGATCCTCTCGCAGATACGCAAAGGGGACTGGTTTTGTTCACTGGATCTGAAGGATGCATACTTCCACATTCAGATCGCCCCCCATCACAGGCAATTCTTGAGATTCGCCTTCGAGGGAGTGGCATATCAATATACAGTCCTTCCGTTCGGACTGTCGTTAGCCCCTCGCACGTTTACAAAGTGCATGGACGCAGCACTTTCCCCTCTGAGACAGATGGGAATCCGCGTCCTGAACTATCTGGACGACTGGCTCATCCTAGCCCAGTCAGAGAGCGAGCTAACACACCACAGAGCCTTAATCCTCAGCCACTTAGAGTGCCTAGGACTCAAGGTCAATTTTGCCAAGAGCGTGCTGTCTCCCAGCCAACGCATTGCGTTCCTGGGAGCAGTTTTCGACTCACGTCAAATGAAGGCAGCAGTTGCGCCGCAGAGAGCCCAAGCCATTCGCAGGCTCGCGGCTTCCTTCAAAATAGGAGCCCTTCGCCCTCTCAAGGTTTTTCAGAAGATGCTCGGCCTTATGGCCTCAGCATCTCCAGTACTTCAGTTGGGTCTGCTTCAAATGCGCCCCCTGCAGTTCTGGTTGAAACCAAAGGTTCCTCCTCAAGCGTGGCGTTTGGGACGCCAGCGCATCAAGGTAGATCGGGCCTGTATAGCAGCCCTGGCTCCTTGGAGGTGCGCTCAATGGATGGAACAGGGCGTTCCCCTGGACTTGGTGGTCAGAAGGAAAGCGGTCTCGACAGACGCCTCCAACTTAGGTTGGGGGGCGCTGTGCGACGGCCAGCCTGCTTTCGGCCTATGGTCGAAAGCAGAGAGTCGCCTTCACATCAACTGCTTGGAAATGCTAGCAGTATGTTTAGGCCTTCACACCCTTCTACCTGCGCTGAAGGGTCACCATGTCTTAGTCCGTTCGGACAGCATGACAGTGGTGTCCTTCATAAATCACCAAGGGGGCCTCTCGTCGAGACGTCTATTTACGATGGTAGAACGTCTCCTGAAATGGGCTCAGCTGCACTTCCGCTCTCTAAGAGCGACGCATGTGCCAGGCAAACTGAATCAGGGAGCAGACATGTTGTCTCGGAGCAACGTCTCCTCAGACGAATGGACGCTTCACCCTCACACGGTTCAGCAAATATGGGCTGTCTTTGGCAGGGCGCGAGTAGATCTTTTCGCCTCAAAAGACAATCATCACTGCCCAATTTATTTTTCGAAGGAACAGGACGCATTGACCCAAGAATGGCCCAATCTCCTGTTATACGCATTCCCTCCTATCGCTCTGCTGCCACAGGTCATCAGGCGAGTGCGGGAACAGAAACTCAAAGTCCTGTTAGTGGCTCCATTCTGGCAGAACCAGCATTGGTTTCCAGATCTTCCCAGGCTGCTCTCAAGAGCACCATGGGCCGTGCCACTGAGACGAGATCTCTTAACACAGGCGAACAGAACGATATGGCACCCCCAACCGGAATTGTGGGCGCTACACGTTTGGGCTCTAGACGGGAGCCTTTAAGTCTCCCTGAGTCGGTTTTGAGTACTATTTCACAGGCTAGAGCACCCTCTACGAGGCGGCTCTACGATCTCAAGTGGTCTGTCTTTTCTGCCTGGTGTTCCACCCGCGGTACGGACCCAATTTTATGTGACATATCTGTGATATTGTCCTTCTTGCAAGAGCTGTTGGATAAGGGGAGATCCCCTTCCACGCTCAAGGTCTATGTTGCAGCTATAGCGGTATTCCATGACCTTGTAAACGGTCAATCTGTGGGAAGGAACGACTTGGTCGTTCGTTTCTTAAAGGGGTCAAGGCGGATTAATCCCCCTCGCCCCATTACGGTTCCGTCTTGGGACTTACCCACAGTGTTGAGGGCCCTGAAGGGCCCTCCCTTCGAACCGCTTCAGTCCATAGGCCTTCGCCCCCTGACGTTGAAGACTGCCCTGCTATTGGCATTAGCATCAGTCAAACGCATGGGTGATTTACAGGCGCTCTCTGTGAGCCCCGTTTGCTTGGAATTCGGGCAAAATGACTCTAAGGTCATCCTGAAGCCAAAGCATGGGTATGTTCCCAAAAGTCTCTCTACACCCTTTAGAGACCAGATTATTTCCCTTTTGGCTCTTCCTCCTACGGAGCAAGACCAGGGATTTAACCCTCTCTGCCCTGTCAGGGCTCTGAGATGTTATATAGAGCGTTCTGCCCCTTTTAGGCAGTCAGAACAGCTGTTTGTATGTTTTGGTGGCCGCACCAAGGGGTGTTCGGTCACAAAACAGAGATTATCCAAATGGATTGTGGAAGCCATCACGCTGGCTTACTCCTCTTTGGGCCTACAATGTCCCATGGGAGTAAGGGCCCATTCAACGAGGGGCATCGCCTCGTCTTGGGCGTGGTCTAGTGGGGTTTCCATTGCAGAGATTTGTGCGGCGGCAGGCTGGGCCTCACCGTCCACATTTGCTAGATTCTATAACTTGGACGTTCCAGTCTTACAGACTCGGGTCCTTTCCACATAGTGGTAGGTTTTACCAGTATGTTATATATAGTGCGTCTTGGCCTCTGTGGAGCTCCAAGTGTACTTATTCCTTGGAACGGATGTTTATCAGGCTATCTGATCGAACAAATTGGCCCTTATTAGCCCTTAGTGCTAGGGTCATGTCAGTCGTTCCTCTACCTTAGCAACGGCGGGATTGTACTGGTTCCCCATAAGCGTCTTTACAGACGCAGTACGAGTGAAAGTATCGAAAGGGAACGTACTCGGTTACTTTCGTAACCTCGGTTCCCTGAGATACGGGAACGAGTACTGCGTTGCTGGCCGTGCTAGGTAGCTGTACGACTCAGTCGTCGCTTCAGTCGAAGTACCTGAGTTCCCTATGGCGAAATGCTCGCTTATATAGCCAGATGCTCCGCCCCTTTTGGCGCGATCGGGCGCGAATCATCGCCATAGGTTTGTGCATCTCCGCTGCCGAGCCATTGGTTCGTTTCTTTAACACTGCACGAACCAATGGCCGTGCAGTTACACTGCGTTATTGAAATGCTTCAGTCTCAGGAGAAAAGGAGCTTTTCCCCATAAGCGTCTTTACAGACGCAGTACTCGTTCCCGTATCTCAGGGAACCGAGGTTACGAAAGTAACCGAGTACGTTTTCAGCCCGCCTGTTCACCACCCCCCTCAATCCAGAGCTCCCGCCACAAGGAAACCTTATGGCTTAAGCGGATCCTGTCAAGCGTCATGATTGCCCTTTTAGACTTAGTTTACTGCCCGATTGGTACAGTACTGGAGTTCCTGCAATCTCGTTTTCTCGTTTCCCACTCCACCTTGAAGGTATCCGTGGTGGCTGTATCGGCCTACCACGCGCCCTCTCGGTGGCCTGTAAGTGGGTAAGAACCCCTTGGTCATATGTTTCCTTCGCGGTGCACTCCTTCCTCCATTCGTGGAGCTAGCGACCTTCGGAAGTATAACTGCTAATGTGTACAGTGTGAGCACAGAACACATACGTCCATATATGTGGCGTAGAACAGAGCACCGCTGTTCGGTATTTTTCCCTGAGGGGGGTACCTTGCTTCGAAACAGCACTGTCAGTAGATGGATCGTGGATACCATTTCTACTGTTTATGAGCCCTCTGGCCTGCCATTACTCTTGGGGGTCAAGGCTCACTTTACTTGAGGCTTGGCTGCCTCTGAAGCTCTGTTAGTAGGTGTCCCTAACCAGGACATCTGCAATGCTGCGGGTTGGTCCTCGGGAGCAGACGTCCTGTCAAGGCAGGGGCTGAGGCTCGGGGAATCAATGCTTCACCACGAAGTAGTGGAGCACATTTGGAGAATATTGGCCAGACTCAGTTGGACCTCTTTGCGACTCGAGAGACATCGCAATGTCCCCTCTGGTACTCTCTAATCCCTCCAGCTCCTCTTGGACTGGACGCTATGGTACAGACGTGGCCGAGGCTTCGCCTGTACGCTTTTTTCCCGATCGCTCTGCTCCCCGGAGTTCTGGAAAGAGTATGACCCCTGAGGGGGCACAACTTGTAGGACCCGGTCCCTCAACTGAGGATGCTGAGACCCTCCTTAATCCAGAGCTCCCGCCACAAGGAAATCTTATGGCTTAAGTGGTGATTGCTAGACTCAGTGGTACAGTACTGGAGTTCCTGCAATCTCGCTTTCCGCAGGGTTAGCCCACTCCACCTTGAAGGTATCCGTGGCGGCTTTATCGGCCTACCACGCTCCCTCTCGGTGGCTTGTTAGTGGTAAGAACCCCTTGGTCATATGTTTCCTTCTGAGCTGCTCAACAGGCTCTTCTGTCCTTAAGTGACAGACATTTTGTCCCTCGTGTGCCTGAGGGCCGAAGTGTATTCTCTCCCTTTTGTTCTGGCGGTTCCCCAGATAGAGGTGTGATGGTGCGTTCACACCGGACGCGACTTGCGCGGAAAAAACGCGCTATTCGCGCGTAGTTGAACGCTTGAACATTTGAGTTTACTCGCGTCATTCGCGCGTGACATTTTCTTCACAACAGACGCGAATTCGCGTCATGGGAGGGGCTTCTGCCACTCGTCAGCGGGAAAGTAGTTGTAAAATAGGTGAATGAGCTCAATTTGCCAGCTCTAGCTTGCTTGTAGTCTCAATATGTATGTATATGTAGGTCAAATTGAGTAAAGAGCGGTTTTTAAAACTAACCAGATTGTCCGACCTCTTCACTCACTTTCTTCCTAGCAAGATCCTTTTTATTCCTGTTTCTACAAAAGTCCAAAGATGTATCGTACAGCTCCGAGTTACCACAGACAGCAACGGTGATTTTGTCCTCCATTGTTGTTTCGGATTTCTGCCTCCATCACTACTAGAGCAAGCTCCTGATTGGTTAACGCGGCGCGGATTTTCGCCAAAGTTCAGATTTTTGAACTCGCGCGTTTCGCGCGAATGGCGCGGCAATCGCTTGAAACGCTCAATGCGCGCCGCTTCATTCGCGCTATTCGCGCGTTTCGCGCCGCAGGATGGCTATTCGCGTCTTTGCATTGACTTAACATGTAAATCACTCGCGCTTGCCGCTTCATTCGCATCCGGTGTGAACGCACCTTAATACTACTTGCGTCCTGGCAATTTCCCCAGGCGGAGACATTCCAGTGTCCTGGCAGGTTCACCAGGCACTACTTGTGTCCCTCTTGTTCTGGCTGTCTCCCAGACAGAGGTGTACTACACTCTCCTCGTGTGCCCGAGGCCGAGGTATATATATATATTTCAGGCACAGAGGTGTACTGTGCCTGAGGGCCGAGGTGTATGCTCTCCCTCTTGCTCTGGCGGTTCTCCAGACAGCGGTGTAATACCACTCGCGTCCTGGCAATTTCCCCAAGCGGAGACTTTCTTGTGTTCTGGCAGGTTCACCAGTGTCCTAGCAGACACTAGGCAGGTATTTGGAATTATGGGGCGTAGTTATCTCGTTCCCCATAGCGTTAATGATGCAGCGAGAGTTCCCGAAAGGGAACGTCTCTGGTTACGTATGTAACCTAGGTTCCCTGAGGGAACGAGACGCTGCGTCATAGACCATAATTCCCGCATTCCTGCCGCGCTCGCTTCATTCCTTGGAGCTGATGCCGGCTTCAAATGCATGTGCTTTTATACTTCCTGGTCGCTTACGTCACCGCCCCTGTGACGTCACTCCCGTCATCTGATTGGTTGGCAGACTAAGTTCAGAGAGAGGCTCGCCAATGGCGTTCCCCATAGCATTGATGACGCAGCGTCTCGTTCCCTCAGGGAACCTAGGTTACATACGTAACTAGAGACGGTTTTTTGGACAGTGATCTTCAGCACATCCGCATTTTATGGTCTCTTGTTTCTCATTTTCTTCTTGACAATACTAGATCTATGGGGTTCAGGTCTGGTGAGTTTGCTGGCCAGTCAAGCACACCAACACCATGGTCATTTAACCAACTTTTGGCGCTTTTGGCAGTGTGGGCAGGTGCCAAATGCTGCTGGAAAATGAAATCAGCATCTTCACAAAGCTGGTCAGCAGAAGGAAGCATGAAGTACTCTAAAATTTATTGGTAAACGGGTGCAGTGACTTTGGTTTTCAAAAAACACAGTGGATCAACACCACCAGATGACATTGTACCCCAAATAATCACAGACGATGGAAACTTAACACTAGACTACAAGCAACTTGGGCTATGATCTTCTCACCCTTCCTCAAGACTCTAGGACCTTGGTTTCCAAATGAAACACAAAACTTGCTCTCATCTGAAAAGAGGACTTTGGACCACTGGGCAACAGTCCATTTCTTCTTCTCCTTAGCCCAGGTAAGACGCCTCTGATGTTGTCTGTGGTTCAGGAGTGGCTTATCAAGAGGAATATGACAACTGTAGCCAAATTCCTTGACACGTCTGTGTGTGGTGGCTCTTGATGCCTTGACCAGAAGCACTGCAGGTGTGTGATGCGACAATGTGTGAATACTCAAAAACTTGTGGACACGAGCTGAGACCTGATGCGAGATTTGACCGAAACCACCGCTCATGTCCATATTGATAAATTACGAGTTTTGTGTAGAAACAACTTGTTGACGTTTATTTTGTAAATGAGGCTCAATATTAATGTAAAGTTTTACATCCCAAAATGATGCTCAGTTGCATTGTTTGAAGGTTTTTCAATGGCGCTTGATCATTAAACATTTATGAATCAGTAAAACCAATTAAATTTAGAACAAAAATTGGACTATAAACATACAAAACGTGAAACAATCTGCTATATAGTCACATTATCACTAAAATAAGAATCTATGTATAAGCCAAACCTCAGTATGTTGAGTTGACAGTTTGGACTCTTCAGTCCAGCACACAGTAACTTTACTGCTGAATCCTGCAGGTCATTGTTACTCAGGTCCAGCTCTCTCAGTGGAGAGTTTGATGATTGTAGAGCTGAAGACACAATTTCACAGTGCTGAATTTTGAGATTACAGCTTGCCAATCTGAAAAAGGAAAGACTCTGGTTAAAAAGGATGTTCAAAAGATGCTGTCCCCAAATATATATATATATATATATATATATATATATATATATATATATATATATATAGTGTCAAAAAGACTGCAAAGTAAACAATATTCACCTCTAAATTATACATCATTTATTTTTTAAAATAGAGAGTACTGCTATCTGTTGGAAATAAATACATATTTTTTATTTAATGCAATAAGCCAGCCAGAAAGCATAAATAAAATGTTGTAAAGCGCTTGAAAAAGAAAGAAAAAAAATTATATGACATTCAACAAAATTACACTAAATGTTTAGAGCATGGTATTGTTCGACTGATATAAGGTGTCCTTACTGTGATATGTTTGTCAGTTTACTTCAATTACAATTCTGTCTGACTATTTCTTTTCTCAAACTCTAGACTGTACAATAGAGAAGAATAAACTTGTATTACACTTGACATCCTGTCCCCTCATGTCCCTCTATATTCACTCTCTGGACTTTACAGCAATTAATCATCCTTAAAGACTTAAACGTTATTGGCCATCATTCATGAAACTTTCATAAATATATAAGTAAATGTGGAGTACTCATATATTTATTCTGTGTACGGGAATGTTGTGGGATATTTAAACCTCATTCTCAGGTTTGGTATTGCATAAAAGTAAAAGTTTAAGCTTACAGATGGTGCTCTAGATCAGTGGTTTTTAATCCTGGTCCTGGGGACCCACTGCTCTGCACATTTTGTGTGTCTCTCTTATTTACCACACCTGATTCAGTTCATCAGCTCGTTAGGCGAGAGATACTTAACTGAGTGTGTCAAATAAGGGATACATACAAAATGTGCAGAGCTGTGGGTCCCCAGGACCAGGATTGAAAACCACTGCTCTAGATAGATCAATGTTACTGAAATTCATTCATATGCATCGTTGAAACAAGTGAAGATTTCAGCAGGTGATGAGAGCTAATTTCACTTAAAACGGAAGCGGTGTGTCAACACTTCCGCTTAATTTGGCGCGTCCGCTTCATGGAGGTTAGTCATAAGTTTTCCGAAGCTTTAAAACATTTTAAAACAACATTTTATCGTCGTCAGGTACTATTTTCAATGTGGGACGACACCGCGCGATGTAGAGCTGATCTATCATGGTTCTGTGACCGACCGTGCGGGGAGGACGTGTTCGCTTCGATTAGCTGTTCATTTTTTTTTTTTTTTTTTCATTACTAACGTTACATATAAATAGTAGTGTTACCTGCTTTGAATGGGCTGGAAAGCCGTAAAGCACTGGTAATTTTCTGCATGTTTAATTTGGCATGCTAAACAATGTTGGAAGTGCTCCTCCAGAGGAATAACTTACAGTAGCCTATTAAGTCTCTGCTACGTGCAGTTCTTCACAATACAACTTTGGTGTGGTAGAAGAATAATAGGCAAAATAATTGTAATAATAAATTAATACTGATTTACAGTATGTTATGTACAGAGAAAATCAGGAATTTCTGTGTAGTACGAATAGAGGCTGACGCTCGCGCTAACAATTCGGTGGCACTAGCGAAGTGAATGTGCCTGTGCTGTGAGTCGGTCATGGTCACAGTCAGAGCTGCGCTTATGACAGGCCAGCGTGGTGCGAGCTCTGTAACATCGCGCTGTTTCGTCTCACTTTCGGAATTGTACTTGACGACAGTAAATATGAACAGAAAAATATGAATAGGCTGAGGCTCAGACAACTCAGACTTCTAACAGCCATGAACTCTAAATGTTCGCCCTGCCTGTCAGTGAATCGAAGCGAACACGTCCTCCCCACGCGGTCGGTCACAGTACCATGACAGATCAACTCGGCGCCAGCTCTGTAACATCGTGCGGGGTCGTCCCACTTTCGAAATTGTACCTGACGACGATAAAATGTTGTTTAAAAATATTTAAAGCTTCAGACAACTTACCACTATAGTATACCACTATAACCTCCATGAAGCGGACGCGCCAAAATAAGCGGAAGTGTTGACACAACTTCCGTTTCAAGTGAAATTAGCTCTCTCATCATCTACTGAAATCTTCACTTATTTCAGTTATGCATATGAATGAATTTCACTAAGGTCGATCAACGTTTTCACTCGTGTTTGTAAGAGGTTTTTCAGTTATGCATATGAATGGATTTCACTAAGGTTGATCATTGTTTTCACTAGTGTTTGTAAGAGGCTTTTCAGTTATGTGTATAAATGAATTTCACTAATGTTAATCAATGTTTTCACTAGTGTTTGTATAAGGTTTTCAGTAATGCATATAAATGAATTTCACTAAGGTTTATCAATGTTTTCACTAATGTTTGTAAGAGGTTTTCAGTATTGCATATGAATGAATTTTACTAAGGTTTATCAATGTTTTTCGTTTCACTAGTGTTTGTAAGAGGCCTTTCAATAATTAAGGCCTATACGGCCCCTCATAGTTTATTAGCATGCATATTACTAGAATATTGGCCATTAATTAGTACTAATTAGGCCTATATTAATGCCTTATTCTACATGACCTTATTCTACATCCCTAATCCTACTTAATACCTAAACTTAACAACTACCTTACAAACTATTAATAAGCAGCAAATTAGAAATGTATTGAGGGAAAAGCCGTAGTTAATAGTGAATAAGTGTTACCTATCCTAAAGTGTTACCGAAATTCCTAAATTTGATGACAGAGGCCTATTATGTGTATGATGTGTAAGTTTTGTTCTGTTTTATTTACGCATTGGATTTTGCAGGGCTGTTGACCTTTTCGCCATTTTGACTGATTGCAAGGAGTGATACCAATGCAGTGTTTGTTTGTTTTGTGTGTGTGTGTGTGTGTGTGTGTATAATAAATGAAAACTGTCCACCTCGACTGTATTGGCAGTCAAGGCAGAAGGATTCAATAAATATTGGTACTGATATATCTAAAAAAGTTTCAATACTCCTTTTCGCAGTATCGATAAACCAATTTAATTAATTAAATTAAATATTGTTATCTTGTTGATATTTCAAAATGAAAAGCACACAGCACTAAACTCTTGCATGTAATTTGTTTCATTCACACTCAATGCTGGTGGGCACCCTGGCAAAGAAAGTCCACAAGCAAAACTTGTAGGAGTAATAAAACCAATGACTTTCCAGGACATCCCTTGTACAATAGCATCCATCTATCGCTTGCTGTAGCTCAATAAAATGCTGATGGAAATGTTTTACTGAAATTTTGAAAGAATTAACACACCATTGCAACATTGTATTTTCTGTGTTCTTCAAGCCATCTCTGGTATTTTTATAAGGATAATGTATTTATAATGCAATGCTAATCAACAGCCTTCATCCCTGTATAAAAAAAGTAGATATCAGTTCACAAAAAGAGGTGATTTCAAAACCTGACTGTGACTAAAGCGAGTTTGAAGTAAATATATGTTGTTATCTACATATATTGGTGTACTTTGATGCTTCCCAACACTTCAAATCAACTGAACTATCTGCTTTGTGGAATGATTCACTGTTTCGAATCTTTTGAAACGCCACATGCTTGTGACGCCTCCAAGTCAAAATCATGCAAATGCAACAAAAACTTGTGCATAAATACATGCAATTTTTACTGAAAGTACAATAAATTAAATGCAATTAACAAATCATCAAATAATATGAAATTTGAAGTGAAGTGAACATTCTTTTATTAATTTGAATGCTTGTTTTGTTTGTTTTATGGCAAAATATATATTTAAAATATATATTCTCTAGATATTGCAATACATCATTGTCATGGATTTTTTTTGCATGCACTGTAATGAGACAAGCATGCAGTCACACCAGTTGCAGCACACTAAGGACGGGCCTGCTACTTATCACAGAATAAGGCCAGAAATGTATTATTTTACAGTATTGTATACTGTAATATTGGCTATGTCAATTGCCACTGCATTATAAATAGACTTTATTCTTGTGAAAATACCCAAGATGGCTTTAAGAACAAAATATAAACTGTAGTCATGTGTTTATTGTCTTCATGTTTGATCTTCTTTTTATTCAGCTACAGCGACAGCTAGATGACTTTGTCCATTTTAAGGATTTCCGAATTGTCTAAGAAACCGATATAAATTATTGGCCAGGGAGGGTTGATGTTGATAAATCAAATAATAATAAAAAAATAATATTAATGCTATTTATTTATACTTTAATGGTGACTAAGTATATTGAATAAATTTATTAAAAACAGAATCATACTGTGGCTATTTTAACTGTCATAACGAAACCAATGATCAAAGGCATATCATCAAAGATACATCATAGCTGATGTGCCAATAATAGTGTGTATCCCTATTTTTTGTTTTCTTAAAAGACATAATTTGTATTTTATGCTTATGAACACAAATCCAGATAATACTCTTCAAAATGTAACAAATTTATGTGTATATTTTCACACTTACAGAGCCTTTCTGCAGTTCCTCACAGCAGGTAACAGTCTCCATCGACCCTCTATTGATGTGATGCTGTACTTGTTGAGGTCTAACTCATCCAGCACCTCCTCTGACATCAGGATTATGTTTGCCAAAGTTGAGCATTGTGCAAGAGAAAGACTTTCACTTTTTGTTTTAGAGTTTAAAAACGCCTGCATTTCTTCAACAACAGAGTTATCCTTCATCTCAATCAAGCAGTGTGTCAGATTTAGCCATCTGTCAGGACTGGCATCGTTGTGTTGATCTTGTTTGAGGTTTTGAATTATTTTCTTTATGCTTTCTGGGTTGTTCTCTGTGTGTATCAGTACATCCTGTAATAGTCTCTGATTGGAATCCAGTGAGATGCCATGAAGAAATCGAAGGAAAAGATCCAGGTGTCCATTTTCACTGCTTAAGGCTTTATTCACTGCTTCCTTTAGAAACACATCCAGAGGAACATCCTCAGACTGAGTTCTGTCCTCTCCTAGGAACATATTCAGAATCTCACTGTTCTTGTGTAAATAGCAGTAAAACACATACAGTGCTGCAAAAAACTCTTGAAAGCTCAGATGTACAAAACTGTAAACCTTCCTGTGATAAATCACAGATTCCTCCCTAAAGATCTCAGTGCAAATCCCAGAATACACTGAGGCATCAGTGACATCAATGCTGCTTTCTCTCAGGTCCTCCTCATAAAAGATTACATTGCCCTTCATCAGCTGATTGAAAGCTACTTCAGCAAGTTTCACAATCACTTCTCTGTTGGACTGCAGGAGTTTCTCTGGATCTCTTTCTTCATATTTCTGGTTCCTCATTTGTGTTTGAATGATGAGGAAGTAGATGTACATTTCAGTCAGAGTTTGAGGGATTTCTGCACTGTGATCTAGTTTCAGGATGTTTTGAAGCACAGTGGCTGAGATCCAGCAGAAGACGGGTATGTGACACATGATGTGGAGACTTCTTGCTCTTCTGATGTGTGAGATGATTCTGCTGGCTTGATGCTCATCACTGATTCTCTTCCTGAAATATTCCTCCTTCTGAGGGTCATTGAATCCCTGAATTTCTGTCACACGGTTGATGTATTTAGAGGGGATTTGATTGGCTGCTGCTGGTCTGGTGGTGATCCAGATGAGAGCAGAGGGAAGCAGATCTCCTTTCATGAGGTTTGACATCAACACACTCACTGTTGAAATCTCAGTCACATCAGAAACTTTCTGACTGTCTGAAAACATCAGTGAAATTCTGCTTTCATCCAGACCATCAAAGATGAAAACAACTTTACATTCATCATAAATCTTTGAATCCAGATCTTGAAGTTCAGGATAAAAGTCAAGCAGAAGTCTGTGAAGACTGTACTGATGATCTTTAATCAAGTTCAGCTCTCGAAATGGAAGCACAAACATAAAATCTACATCCTGATTGGCCTTTTCCTCAACCCAGTCCAAAATGAACTTCTGCACAGAGACGGTTTTTCCAATTCCAGCGATGCCTTTAGTAAGAACAGTCTTTATTTTGTCTTTCTTCTCTCTTCTCTTCCCCTCATATTCTGGATCACATAAAGGATTAAAGATGTAATTGCAGTTGATTGGAGTGTCTTGGATTGTCTTGTAACTTTTTTCCATCTGTAGCACCTCATGTTCTTCATTCACCCCTTCACTCTCTCCCTCTATGATGTACAGCTGTGTGTAAATCTTGTTCAGGAGGGTTTGATTCTCTTGTAGTTTAATTCCCTCAAATACGCTCTCATACTTGTTCTTCATGCTGGTTTTGTGCTGGTCTTTGACTCTCTGCAGATGGCTGATATGATTCGGAAAGAACAAATATCTTAAAATTCTGAATAAAATATTTATGATCTGGCCAGCTCTTCCAACTCTGAAAAGACATTAAGATGAACAAATTAAAATCACCAATAAAAATATAAAAACAGAGAAAATATTTAAATGTCTCTTTACATGCTTTACTTAGCCAACCAACATACATACATACATACATACATACATACATACATACATACATACATACATACATACATACACACACACACACACACACACACACACACACACACACACACGTACATACATACATAAATTCCTGAGATCACACATTGAGTTCCTCAAAGTTCTGTTTTACAACAACATTGTTTCTGTAGACTAGGGCTCCACAATTATTTTTCACAGAGAGTCAGTTTTATAGACCATCATGGTCTATGTGCTCACAGTGTCTAATTTTTCTAATAAGTGATTCTGAAAGTAGAAAGGTGTAAAAGTCTGACATTTGATCTGATCAGCCCTCCAACAACTGAAACCAATCAGAAAATACAGAAAAAAAATTACATGTCTTCAGTATTAATTCCCTTTTTTGAAATCATACCACAACCCCATTTATAAAGAAAAGTGTAATTAATAGACTCATTTTAAATACACAATCTGTTGTGGCTATCAGATTTCCTTAGCACTATTTAACAAAGAGCTTATTGCAGAGGTTAAAGCAAAAATAAATCAATCTTTTGACTGGAAATATTTACTCGACCAAACACCATTCCACAGTCATACCTGTCACACACTCCCATTATAAGCAGTTTGTTTTCCTTCTTGTAAATAGGAGTGCGTTTCCACCCAATTAAAAAAGGTTCAATGGGGTTCTATATAGAACCCCATGGTTCTTAACTCAACTGCAAAGAACGATTTAAGCCAAAAGGGTTTTATATAGGGAGAAAAGAGAAGAAAGAACCATTTATGGCACAAAGGGTTCTTTGGGCTAAACAGTGATTTATGTATGTAATTACATTAGATATTTATAATGATTACACTACATTGTGTTTGTGTTTCTAGTTAAACTTTACTTTGACAAACCTTTCATTCCAAAGAAAATGTCAACACTTTTAAGTTGAAAATAGAAAATAGTTTAAACATGATCTTGTACACTGAAACAACGACACAATCTAAATTAACTGGTTTTACTTAAGTCTAAACTATTACGTAATTTCACTGAATCAACCTAAATACATTTATACCAACAAAACTATCAGGTACAAGGTATAGCCCTATAAATTTGTACTAGTAGTGTTTAGCAATTTCGACAGATTTATCTATTAATCAACAGGTACATGCTGTAGTCTGCTATTTAATATGCACACTAACAGGATTCCAAGTTCTTTAGTTATGCAAAAGATGCCATATGATACAGGTCTTATATTGACAGGCAACATGCTCACATTTTTAGTTTCACTTTTGAACTTACATTCAGAAAGTCAATTCTTATAACTCAACCCTCTAAACAGATGCCTAAAATAAAACCTGTTGCACAAAAAGGAATATTAGTTCTTTTAACTCATAGTATCAACTTTGGTAAACTCATAAATCTGCTAATCTGAAGTTACTGAAATTTTGTTTTTTCTATTTTATGCATTTAATGCTGGTTCATTTGCAAAATAAATAAAGACATACTGCTGTTTGGACTGTCACTGCAGGTGAACTCTGGGCTACAGCATTACTTGTTTGGTCATCTGCATTCAGATGAAAATGCCACACTCCTCCTCTCTGATTCAAGTAAGTTTTAAGATTTGATTTAATTGTGAGAGATTTGTCTCTGTTTCCTGTTGTACTGTACTCTCCATAGGTCTAATAAATGTTTCTTTGACTTATCTGTAATTTAGGATGTCAAGCCTCCTCATCGCAAAGAGAGTGAGCATCAAAATGGACGCATCACTGACTGACAACAGTTTGCTGTCTACTTTCTGTTCAGTATGGAACCAAAAGCCATCACTCAGTTTCTTCCATTAAGCAGTATTTAGCTCTTCCAAGTGCTGAAACTGCCAAATTGCTTTTTTTTTTTTATGTTTACTTGAATATAAATTTAGTTACCCTTAATTCAGTTACCCATTCAGTAGGGGTGCAATGGATTGTGGATGATCCGTAATCCGTACGAATCATCCCCCCGGTTGGGTATGCATGCGATTCATGGGTGAGGCGCGATTCAGACCTCTTTCACTTCTCTTTGAACGGAAACATACATACAAAGTTATGTATAAATACCCGTTTTGGTATTCCAGTAAACATAGTGAGTTATGTCTTCAGTGAACCAAAACAGCTGAGAAAGAAACCAGATGCATGCCAGTATTAGGTTTGTGCATTTGGCCTCAAAGAGACAGCAGCCTATAGATACCTGCAGTGAGAAGCACTAGTTATTTTACAATTAATTATTATATTTCTGCACCTGAACACTAGTGATAACTAATTTTACAAGTAACTTTATGTTCTATTCATCTACACTTGTCATCTGTGTAATTGTTCTTGTTTAATTACTGACTTCTTTAGTTCAGCTAGTATAGAAGTACTTAAAGTAAGCTTTCATCTATTAATAAAAAACAAACTTTTTTGTTTGGTTTTGCTGATCCAATAAAAATATCCAATCCGTGGCTCAAAATCCATAATATGATCCGAACCGTGAGTTTTGTGATTCATTGCACCGCTACCATTCAGGTTTTTGGGGAGGATCCTAGCAGTCAGCATGCATTTATGACTCTCGATTCATGCTCTTGAAAAGTGTGAATAAATAAATAAACATGGATTTGTGTTACATTGTTTGACAGACGCATTATGAATTGTGTATGTTTGTCATTGTAGATGCTAATAAAAGTGTCTTAAAATTATCACACAATACTTTGGTGTGTTACACTTAGAGTTATTTCACTTCTTCTAGTAATTAAGTATCTATATGGGCTGTTTAAGCCATACATTTTATTTAAAAGATAACAAAAATGAAGTCCACAAATTAGTTCCATGATAGGAACTCCTAAAGGCTATTTTTTCCTAGCTACAAAGAACCCTTAAAAATCATGGAGCACACCTAAACCAATCAATTGCTACTAGTTAAAGCGTGAAATAAACAAGTGTGAACATCAGAAGGTATGTTGAAAGATGCAAATTACTGAAATGTATCCATTACAGAACTTTCAAAAACTCTCTGACGCTCCAGAAGGAAAAACAAATTTCAAATAAACTGTTTATTTGCAAGTATTTTTTGACAGTATTATTAGCACAATTAAATGTGAAAGATAACTTAGTCTAGTAACCAGGTGATGTTTAACAGGCTTTTTAGTGTACATGCTCAGAAAAAAGTACTTGTCAGAACACCACCCAAATTAAATGTTTAACCAGCAAGGCTTTAAAGCACATGCAAATAATGTACGTTTGTGCGAATAAGTGCAGTGTCCCATGAGGTAATGTAAATTTCAGCTGAGTTATTTAATGTGAATGTATGTTGTGTTGTACAATATATTGAGATGGAGACACCAGAACTGTAACCGACTGTCTGTTGTATAGCACAATACTACAATATTTCTTCAAAAGCAGATTGTGGAGACATTTAAATAATCATGGATCAAAAATCGGCATATTGCATACCCCTAGTTTTGGTACAGTTTTTTTTTTTTTTTTTTTTTTTTTTTTTTTTTTTTTGTTATATGCTTGAAATATAAGGGTTTATTTTAGGAAAATAAATGTCTATGCCTGTAACCTCAGGATCATGAATCCTGAGGTAGTGATGTAAATTTTAGTTGTTGTTGTTTTGTTGAGAATAAATGTAATATTTTGTTCAATAATATTTTTTATTATAATTGTTAATTTTGAGGATATTTTATGATAGTATGCAATATTTATAAAAATTTCATGAGCTATTTTTACCAACTAAGTTAATTAAACTGAGAATCTTTGTTTTTTTGGGTCACACTTGGTGCTTGAAATATTATTATTATTATTATTTATTTTATTTTATTTTTTTGAAAATTTTTATGATAGATAGTTTTTTTTTGTTAGAAAAAATAAATATATTTTTGTGTGATACAATTTTTTTATTATTATTTTAAATATTAAGGAGATTTTATGATAGTATCCAATATTTATATAATTTGTATGAGATATTTTCACCATTATTATTATTTATTTATTTAATTTTTACCATTAATTTCACTGAGAATCTGAATTTTTTTGGGTCACACTTGGTGCTTGAAATGTAGTGATGTAAATTACTGATGGCTTTTTCCTTCTGGAGCATCAGTGAGTGTTTCAGTAATTTGCATCTTTCAACATACCTTCTGATGTTTCCACTTGTTTATTGATGTTATAGTCTGTTTGCTGCTGTATGTGATGAGAGCAGAGTGGTCTGTGAACTTTAAATTGTAAAGAAAATTTTATCTCAAAATAAAAGCTTTATGGGTTAATTTTAGTGTTACAATTATTGTTATTATTACTAAATGCTCAATTATTTTATTTAAAAATACATTACAGAGTGTTTTCAATTCATCATCTTTTTGTCCTTAGCTGATCACATGCCTGATTTTGGTTTCTCCTGAAGTAAGTTTCTTATCATATTTTTAAAGGGGACATTTGATGAAATCTTCACTCTTTTAATTTTTTTTTTCAAAAGAATACACACAGCCAGTTTGTCATGGGCTATCTTAGGGTGTTTTCATATATAGTTCATTTCAAGGGTGCCAAGCCCAGTTCACTTAAAGTGAACCAGAAATGGAAACCGAAAGTGACCTCAGATCTTTTGGTTTTCACAATATAGTGGACTCAAAAGAGAACCTTTTTTTTATTTTTTTTTTGTCCTCTTCAGCACTACTGAAGTGATCTCAAACCCTTTCTTGTTCATACCACAACTCAGAGCCCAGCTTACTGAGCAGCAGTGGAATGTTTGAGTCTGACCTACTAGGAAATTTGGAAAGTGGACAGGGAAGAGGGTGAGGAAGAGCTAGCAATCCCTGATCATGACAACGATCAAGACATTTGCAGAGCTTTAGCAATGCATTTCAATCAATTTTGTAACATTATGTATAAAGTTAACCCAACTTTTTTCCTCAGGTAAGATTAAAATCTTTATTTGCTACTTACTTAATATTGCTAGTATTTTTTTCGCTGCTTGCAATGACACATGCACTGCACACACACATCACTCGCAGAGACATACAGGTCAGAGAATGTTTGTTCACACAGAGATATTCATGAGCATTGTAGGGTCTCAGCGCGAATCAGACAATTCAGGAGATTCGATTAGAAGTTAAAACACTTCTACAGACTCAAATTCCACAAGAGGCCCAGCATGACAAGACCCCTGTTGTAAAATTTGTCATTTGACACCCTAGTGCCGGCCAGCTTGAAGCAAACCAACTAGGAACTTGCAACATTAACACAAAGGTAAACTTGTTGACCATCCAAAGGAAGGAGATTGTCAACTTTGGGGCAAATAACCAAGGTTATTGGTTGAAGAGATGCACATCATGAACATCAGATTTTGGTTGGTGGGCTCCCCCACCCAGAGGATACAGGACACTGAAATTCCTTCTACGCCCTTTTGACCTTTTCGTTCCTCACGCAACATATACACCTAAAATGATGCTAAAAAGGACTCATGAGCAACTCATCATTTCTATGCACAACTATCATTTATGTAACCCACACATTTGCATATTATGTTTAAATCACTTATTGTGTATGTCCTTTTTAATAACTAGTGAATAGCTTAATGGCTTATATTGGTGTTTGGTATGCCTGAGCTTGAAATTGCATTCTTGAAATGTTTCTATAATTCAATTCTTCGTAAAATGTATTATAGTCTTGCTATAGAAATCATGTACCAATTTACCTCTGCAAAGAGCGGGAAAATCAGGACCACAGGACTGATAAGATAACATTGTGATTTATGTTTCGGGAGGAGAAACTAACAGTACTCCAAGTTAGGACAATGTTTCAATTGGTCCAGACACCATTTGTGACCCTGGACCACAAAACCAGTCTTAAGTCGCTGGGGTATATTTGTAGCAATAGCCAAAAATACATTGCATGGGTTAAAATTTTTTATTTATTTTTTTTATGCCAAAAATCATTAGGAAATTAAGTAAAGATCATGTTCCATGAAGATTTTTTTGTAAAATTCCTACTGTAAATATATCAAAATGTAATTTTTGTTTTGTAAAATGCATTGTTAAGAACCTAATTTGGACAACTTTAAAGGTGATTTTCTCAGTATTTTGATTTTTTTGCAACCTCAGATTCCAGATTTTCAAATAACTGTATCTCGGTCAAATATTGTCCTATCCTAACAAAATTATACATCGATAGAAAGCTTATTTATTGAGCTTCCAAATGATGTATAAATCTCAGTTTTGTAAAATTTAACCTTATGACTGGTTTTGTGGTCCAGGGTCACATTTGGGATGTGTCCAAAAGCTGAGTTTAAATGCCATAAAATTTCGCTTTTTGTTCTAGCTTTCAGCTTGCTTTTAGCCATGCTCTCTCTTGCTCTCTTACTCTTCGTGCTTCTTCGTGCCGCTGCGTTTCGATGCTGTTAGCGTTCTTGAACACTCCCTGGCCGGCATGGCAGCTACTCCTCTATAGGAAACATTAGGAGATCGTCACACTTGTGTCTTTTACTTTAAGTCTTTTCTTTACGTTGAGAGTTTCGTGTTCTAGTTTCGTTTTGCCGCAAGCTGTGACCCAAACGTCTGTGCTCACCTGAACTTTAACCGGCGCACAACTCTGCATCACCAGCCATACCCAAGACTTCACAAATGACCACCGAACTTCCACCCAGTCAACAACCTTGGGAAAACCCCCTTTCTGGAACGACGCAACGAAAGGAATTCCCTCAACAACAAAGGCAACGCAAGTACAACCTCCAGATTCTAGCTGAACTGGTGCATTTGATAACATTAAAAACCTCATTGAGAGACTCAATACGAGGGTTAATTAAGTGATTGATGGTTATTCAGGTCTAATCAACTGCACATATTGCTATAAACTTGGGACTTCATATTTTCATTCCACTCATTGTTTCCTCACTTTCTCTTTCTGCAACCTGTGTGAATGCGTGTGTTTATGTTTTAGTCTAGTTTGTTTTAGGTTTATCCAATAAAATCCTATTTTTATTAGAAAAGACACACCCGACAACAGAGAGGGGTGAGGTGAGCAATGGCTCATTATCATATAAAGAGACATACTTGGAACAGGTTACTTTGAACAGAGCTGTTTTTGACTAGGTAAAAACAGCAGTCTTGCCCAAACATTGATCTAATTAGATCAACAACAAAAAAATCAACACTTACTACCACAAATAGATTTTCCTTTGACTTTGTTGAACAAACTTGAGCACTGCATGTTTTAGAGTCAAAATGCAGCATGGGTGTTTTTATATGTATCTTTGAAGGTTACAGACTGACTTCATAAACATTTATGTCATTTTCATTTAATTGTTCCTATAATGCCTGAAAACCAGAAAACTTCTATTTCTGCTGTTAAATCACTAAAACAAGGATTTCTTACTAATGCTAACATATAACTTTAATGAGTGAATTTTAAAAATTTCACATCAAATGTGTCATGATACTCACACAGGTACAGAAGTCACAGCAGGTGCATCACTAAGTTCAGGGGGCCTATTCATGGAGTTGTTACTCTTCATAGACACACAGCTGAATCCTGGAGATGCTGCTCTCTGAGTGTCAACATCACTGAGTTCAGGAGGCCTATTCATGGAGTTGTTACTCTTCATAGACACACAGCTGATTCCTGGAGATGCTGCTCTCTGAGTGTCAACAGGAATCTCCTGCTCTCTGTCCTCAAACACACTCATTTTAAAGGCTGTTCTTCTGCTTCTCTTCTTTAGAGACTTGATTTCAGGCCTATATGTGGAAATAGAGAACATACAATAAATTTGGACACTAATGAGGCACAGTACTGGCTGCTGATCAGAAGTGAGAAGGCACAGTGACCAAAGTGGCTGAGCATCTTGTGGTGAGGCTCAAGAAGACATGATTTACAGTGCACTTCCATAATGTGCTTAAAGTGTTCTGTTTTTTACGCCCTTATTTTGCACTTAAAATTGAAAGAATATTATTTGTTACTTCTAAAGATAACCATAAGAACATCTAAGTGTATTTGATAGTTTTATAGACCTTCATTAGCCTACGTAACTTTTAAATTGTGTTTAGCAGGCAGTGTCTGCTCAGTGCCGGCCCGTCCAACAGGCGATTCAGGCGGTCACCTAGGGCCCCGCCTTAATGGGAGAGCCCCGCGGTCGCAAGGTTGTCAACTGGATTTTTAGTGGTGTTCGACTTAAAGCGGACAGATCAGTGGACAGACCTGTGTTTAAAATCAAAGTACTGCAAGAGCTACATATAGCGTTCTGCATACTTTCAAATCACTCGCATGCACCTTCTAACGACAAACTAGGGTGACGCACCAGTGCTGTACAGTGCGGCATAGCCCAATATGTCAAACATATTAAAAAATTAGTCTGTGCGTTCAAATGTACCTCAGTAGAATGCGTGCATGGATTTAGCATGGTTTTGAGTCTGTTTACAAATCTGTTGTCTTTTGAGAACATTTCAATGACATGTTTTTGCTCCAAATTTATTTAATAGCATAAGTCGAGTGTTCTTATTTTATACAGGCCAGTATTCTATAACGTGAAGAAGGCTGTTAATTCGCATTGCATTGCATTTATAGTTTATTCATATAAAAATACCTAATATGGCTTAAAGAACAGAGATAAACCATTTAGTCCAGAAATGTCTTCATGTTTTATCAGTTAAAACGCCGAGTTTTTTTCCTCTCATTGAATACATAAGATTTTCTGGCAAAAACAAAAACAAAAAAACATTTAGAGTTAGGCCTCCTGCATGTTAACAGGACATGCTGCAGTTTTCTGTAAAATAAATTGATAATCATTAACAATAATCACTGTTTTGTTTAATGTTTTTATCTAATTACATCAATAAGAATTATATTGATAAAAATAATATTTTGTCCAAACTTCTTTATAATTTGTCTTGTTACAGTTCAGATTTTGTTAAGGTTTAGATTTTGGAATTCACTTAATATTGCCTCTTAGAATAGTCTCTCGAAATTAAGATTTGTTACACATTAATGCTATTTTTAAATTATTAGAAATAAAAGCATTATAGAGAGATTAAAGTGAAGTTATGGTAGAAAGGGAATCCAAACAATATCTTTCCAGAGCTGGACAAAGGGATGTTTTGACTGTTATATACATAATATTTATTGCTGTAGTACTTGTTTTATACATGCAACTATGTATAGAAATTAATCAATTGAAAGCCACAATAAAAAATAAAATAAATGTGCCACATTTAGCATGTTACATTAAATAATTACAGACCCAGATCCAATGTAAAATGCAATAGTTTTCAAAATGCAAGCTTTATTTTCTTTTTCTTTTTCCTGTGATCATCAATAGATCTTTAAAAACAAGCAGAATAGCCTGCATTTCTTATCTTTCACAAATATTAGTTGCTGTTTGTTTTAATATACTTTATTTATATTTTATTTATTTGTGTTTGATGTCTGATTACTCAAGCTCACTTGCACTATTTTTTTAAACATATGTTTGTGCAATGTTACAGTTGATACACATTGACTCTTAAATACTTAAATTGTCATTTATATGTGTCATTTTACTCTTGAAATTTTGTTGGGCCTCTTTCCTAGGGCCCCAGTAACCTTACAGGCCGGAACTGTGTCTGCTAGTTTTGTGCTGCGAGTCTGTAGAGTAGACAAAGGATTTTTCCCCCTCATTTCCCCCTTTTTCTTCTAACTCATGGACGCCTCGTGCTCACTCTTTAAATACCATTTTGTGATCGCGGCCTATGCGTCATTGTGAGAGTTTGTCATAGCCATTAGTCTGCATGTTTTAGTTGCCACTGTGACAGTATTACGTTAGCTCTCTGAAGAGTGAACAACTTTGACATGTTTAAGTTCGACATAAGATTAGACGCAGAAAAGTCCTCACTAATATTATAATGGGCCATTTTAAATAAACTTACCGTGACAAGTGAAGACATTCTTTAAATTTCGAAACCTCCGAAATGGCGTCTCTGATCTGACCACTTTCGGTTTCACGAACCAGCTCCTCCCCCATCTGTACGTGATGACGATGGGCTACGTGCTATACGCTTTTGTTCTAGAGACTAATACACACTGTTATATAATTAAATTAAATTGTTCTAGTGAACATATACATTAAGATTAAATTAGGTTTGTATTGCAAATTAAGCTCTTATTGTCAATGTTGAAGAACATCAAGAGTTATTTTATCTTCGGCAGGGTAACAGCTAATATAACATTCAATTATTAATGAGAGTCACAACAGCATTTAATAACCAAACTGACTCCACACTGCACACTGTTTTCATGAAGAGATCCAGAAACACATGTTTGTCATCTGATTATTTTACACCTTTGAATACTGTCTCCCATCAGATTATTGTTCTTGGGTAAAACTTCAAAAAAGCATTTAGAGACACTGTCCATTAATTAAGATTTGATAGATGAATTTGCTCCTCCTTGTCAAGTACTGAGATAACTTTAGTTACAAATGATATTCACACTATTAGGAGGACAGAAAAGGGCTTGATTTTACGGTATAGTCATTGATTCAAATATCAGCTTGAATACTGTATGTAAGCTACTGTGTGATCAGGTCAGTTTAAGAATTGCATCTGTTATTTAATACAGAACAAAACACTGAATGTGTGAATACAACCATAAAAAAAGATTATTTGTAATATCAGGTTAATATAATATTAGTAGCAGGTGATCTGGCTCAGCTGGGTTATAGTAAGCAGAATCTGGAAGTATCTTTATAATACATTGTTACTCTAGATTGATGGTTTGAGGATTTGGTGCAGATCATCTCACCTCCACCAGACCTCCAACTTCAAATCTGTCAGGATCTGCAGATGAGTGTCCAAATCTTCACTCAAGGGTTTCTTTTTTCATAGAGTAACACCTGAAAATGTGAAATGGCTTTCGACGAAGAAATGCTGTTGGAAGTAAATATCCAATGCATATAGTGGACAATTGAATATTATACAGCAGTATTTAGACCGGATCTATTAATCTACAGACATATCGTGAGATTATTGCAATTTTCGTAATGCAAGCTTAATAATGCTTCTGTGGGTTCCTACTCATATAAGAATGGAGGCTATGAAATGGCTGATAAATAAGCTAAGCAAGCTGTAAAACACACAGAGATAGATGTACAAACGTGGAACTTGCATGCAGCAACAGACAATGAGTTTTTTAATAACAGAATGGAAGATTCAATTACTTGCTTTCAAATAGAGCATTTTGGACTAAATAATTAATTGATTCATTGTATAAAATATGAAAAACCTAACGCAAGGCAGTGTAATTATTGTGAGCAAACAGAAACAATAGAGCATGCCATATGCTAATAAAATGTACTGTACAGTATATATAAAATAAAAAAGAAAGAAGGAAAAAAAAAGAGTGAAAAAAATATAATAATTTGCAACATAAAAATATAGTGTGATATTAAGATATTTGAAAATATTAGGATTATAAGAGAGAATGTAAAAGAATATTTATTTTGGTTTATTGTCACCTGCCTATTAATGCTTCACACTTCAGTCCAGCTGGTGGCGGTACTGCACCAGAAGTTGGCTGCCAACTAATATAAAATAAAAAATGGAGAGGAAGGAGAAGGAGGAAGACGACAAAGAAGATACAATGAATTTATGTAGTGAATTTAGTGATTTTTTTTTTTTTTTTTTTTTTTTTTGTAGTCATGGTACATTGTACACAGTCATTGTAGTTTACAAATAAATGAATACTACTATACAGCATGGGTGCTGAAATGTCAAGACTTTTACAAAAAAAAAAAAAAACTTATAAATGTTTTATATTTCAAATAAATGATGTCTTTAGAATTTTCTGTTCATTGAAAGAATACTGAAAACAAAATCTGAATTACACTGTAAAACCCAATAGTTTACCTTACTTGGATATAATTAGTTATCTTTACTTAGTTGCTATAGTTACTAGGTTGTATTGAGTTACAGCTACTTTCAATGCAAGTAAAACAATGTACTTACTGCATTGAGTGACGCTTACTTAAAATATTCAAGTAGCCACAAAGGAACCAATGACATTAATAAACCAGTGAGAGGCAGCAGTGCACTAATATGTTACTAATTTGCAAACTAAAAAAAAAAGGGAAAATAAAAGTTGTTGAGGTGGGTCAATAGTTAATCTGCAGTTATTTTTCACAAGTTACATTCACTTATTTCCCAAAGTCATCTTGAATGTTGTTTCAATACAACTGATTTATTTCAAAGAACATCACATAACCTGACTTCATAAATTGATGTTGATTTTCATAAAATGTTGTTTGTTTGTTTTTTACCTACTATTATAGTGATTAATGTTCCCTTTGGTTGGGCACTTGGAAATTTGTTTATTTTGTTGTAATTTTGTTCCTATTGATGCAGCAATGCAACATGGAATCATAATTTTTTATTTCAAGGGACAAAAAGTAATACGCAGGTTGCTTTTGAAGGTAACCTATTTATCTAATTCATTAGCTAATATATTTTTAATATTTATTAATGATTGTTTACAACTTCATCGTTCTTCATAAACAACTTGAGACAATCATTTAATATGTGTGGTAATGTGCTCAAGTCACACACAGACTTCAACATTCAGCACGCGAATCATAACAATGGTAACAATTAAATTTTGTTTATTTTTATTAATTGTGACAATAACCATTTTATTATTTTATTTGCTCTTTTTGTTGTGCTACTACGGACACAACACAGTAAATAAAATGAGCAAATAAAAACAACAGTAAAACAAACCAATTGCATAATTTATGCATGCTGCAATGCACTCTGGGAGTCAGTGAGTAGCTATACTAAGTCAAGAGTAAACCTTAAAGGTCCCATATTGTCAAAATCGAAATTTCCTGGCTTTTTTCAAGGTAACTGAGGTCTAGGGGTTATGTAACTACCATATAAGTTTCAAAACAGTCAGTCCACAGCAAACTGTACACAGCCTGAATAAAGTAGCCGTTCCTTTTCACGAGCCCCTGTTACTTCCGTAAAAATATGACGTCCGATCTACTCAGTCACCGCCTTCAGTCACCACCCAGAGCAGCAACCACCATCCCACCCTCCTTTTGTGAAACCTCGACAACTTCGCATCCATGCCATTGCTAAGCAACAACAACACGAAAACAAGTGGAGAAAACCCTGTTCAGTCGATAGATGTCAAGCTACATCATTACACAGGCTTCCGAACAACTTTAATAAAAAAGACCGGTGGCACGTCAGCTTCAGCCTCTTTCACACAGCCATTCCGGAAAATACACGGATGTGTCCCACGGAATTGCTTAATTAGGTTCATTCACAGTTGTTTTCTGGAATCTGTGCGTGCTTTACACACAACCCGTAAAGACGTGACATTTGGATGTGAGATGTAATGCGACACGTACATTTCACTAAACTGAAACTAACCTGATTTTCAGCGCTGATAGTGAGGGGCTGCCTGATCGCTGCTTCATTCCACTTGCACGTATTTTTTTCCGTCATAAGAGTCGCAGGGTAAAGTGCATCATCACTACAACACTGCCTTAATGGCATTTGGTTCTGGCTTTTGTTCACACAGCGCTCGTTCCCGTAATTTTCCGGAATCAGCGCGGATTGTGAAAGGGGCTTTACTAAAGCAACAGATACGTAGCTTACTGCATTCAGTGTTTGAAAAAGAAAAAAACATTAATGATCATTCTGAAATATCCTGTTGAGGATCACCAAGCCACAGCAGGCTAGGCTACAGCATACATGACCATAGTTACTTGTGGTTGGCTTGGATGTGCGTCAATCAGAAAACAACAGGCCAATCAGAAGAGAGGCTCATGAATATTAATTAGATGGGCCAAAATCGACCTGTTCTTGACAGAGCTCCTAATAAAGGAGCTGTAAAAATATATTGAGATGGATTTTGGCACTTATACCGCAGATATATATTCTTAAGGACATCAACAACTAAAATAAACCTCCAGAAATGTGTACAATATGGGACCTTTAATTAAAGGATCAAGTAGCCCCTACAGTTCTTTTTTAGTTGCTAGAACGCTCATGTAAGTAAACTATACTCACTAAGCATTTGTCAGTACAACATATTATTACCATTTCACTTTACTTAGTTTTTTTAAGGCAATCAGTTTCAATGCTTTTTTTAAGTAAGCCCAACTAATTAGATTTTACAGTGTAGAATCACTTTTGAAGGATCATATGAGTTTGAAGACTGTGTGACACAGCCACAAAATAATGTTCATTTCAAATATTAAACAAATCATTTCCAATGTTTAAATAAGATGGTGATAGTTGTGTTTGTTATTTGTATGGGTATATTTCTGCCTGAGTTGATACAACAGCTTTTGCAGGCATGGCCTTCTCTTTGTTCCGATAAGTTGGGTAGAACAAGGGTGGTCACTCACCAGATTATAACCACAGATGCTATTCCAGTAAGGTGCAAAGCTTATAGAGTCTCACCTCTAAGGAAATAATTCGAGAAGAAATTGAAAGAATGCTTCAAGATGGAATTATTGAGCCTTCGCAATCTCCTTGGGCTTCTCCAGTTGTACTTGTACCTAAACCTGATCAAAGCCTACGATTTTGTGTTGATTACAGGCGTCTAAATGCCAAAACACCTCTAGATGCATATCCTATTCCTCTCATTCATGACATTTTAGAATCTATGCACGGAGCACAATATTTCATAGCTTTGGATTTGAAATCAGGATACTGGCAGGTAGAAATGGAGAAAGGTATCCAGGAGAAGACAGCTTTTATTACTCCCTTTGGCCTATATAATTTTTTGACTATGCCTTTTGGTCTAAAAAACTCAGGAGCTACCTTCCAGAGGCTTGTGGAAAGGGTATTGGGAGAATTGAGAGGCCGCATCTGCTTTGTAAACATTGATGATATCATTGTGTATTCGCCGACTAAACAGCAGCATCTTCAAGATCTTGAAACGGTCTTTTGTAGACTCCACCATGCCAACTTGACCCTGAACCTAAAGAAATGTCATTTTCTCAAGACAGAGTTACGATTCCTAGGCCATGTAGTCTCAGGAAAAGGGGTGGAAGTGGATCAAGAAAAAACAGCTGCTATTACCAACTATCCCATTCCTCATGATCTTCCTTCATTGCAGAGGTTTTTGGTTATGGTTGGATGGTACCATAAGTTTATTCCGCATTTGGCTGAGCTTGCCACTCCTTTGTATCATTTGCAAAGGAAAAATGTTGTCTGGACCTGGACCGAAGAATGCCAGCAGAGTGTGGAGAAGCTGAAAGCTGCTCTGCAGCAAGCCCCTGTGTTGGCCCAACCGGATCTCCGACATCCCTTTCAAGTACAAACCGATGCCAGTGCTACTGGATTGGGAGCCGTACTTACGCAAAAGATTGATAATAAAGAATATGTTATTGCTTATGCCTCTAGATTTCTAAGGGGAGCAGAACTAAATTATTCGACGTCAGAGAGAGAGTGCCTGGCTGTTGTATGGGCAGTAGAGAAATGGCATCACTACTTGGAGGGGGTACTCTTTGTAGTGTATACTGACCATGCAGCATTATCATGGGACTTTAATACTCCAAAGACAACATCTAGACTTACCAGATGGACCTTGAGACTGCAACGATTCCAATTCCAGGTTCAGTATAGGAAAGGCAGAATGAATGTTGTACCTGATGCCCTATCAAGGTTTTGGTCAAGATCAAGGACTTGTGGCCACATGTGTCGCCAAAAGGACCCCCCTATGGAACTTTGAGTTGCCTACCTCACTGGCTGTGATAGCAGGAGCTCAAGAACAGGATGAGCATATATAAGAACTGATGGCTAAAGTAGATATAAATGATGAACCAAGTAATCGGATAAGATGGGAAATCCAACAGGGCGTGTTATATTGAGTTATCCCACATGCTGGGGGTGGCAAATACCAGTTGGTGGTGCCCAAGTCACTCGTCCTCACTTTTATTGACTACTTTCATAATAATCCATTGGGGGCTCATCTTGGGAGGATGAAGACCTTATGGAAAATCTTGGAGGTGGCGTGGTGGCCTGGAGTTCAGAAAGATGTGTGGCAACATGTTAAAGAATGTGCTGTATGTCAGAGATACAAACCTTCCAATACAAAACCCTCTGGGTTTTCTTCAATCAACTGAGGTAAATGAGCCAGGTAACATGCTTGGCATTGACCTCATGGGACCATTGCCAAGAAGTAAAAAGGGCAATATCTTCTTCTTGGTAGTGGTCGATTATTTCACGAAGTGGGTGGAACTTTTTCCATTAAGAGACATTAAAACACCCCGCATCTGTCAAAACTTGAAGGATGAAATCTTCAATCGATGGGGAGTGCCCAAGTACATCCTTTCAGATCGAGGCCCACAGTTCCTCAGCCAGCTTTTAGTAGACTTGTGTAAGAATTGGGGTGTGACTCAAAAATTGACTACTAGCTATCACCCCAGACCAACCTTACAGAACGGGTTAATAGGACCCTAAAAACCATGATGGCTTCCTATGTGGGGGATAACCATAGAGAATGGGACAAGTGGCTGTCAGAGTTTTGTTTTGCATTAAATAATGCTAAGCATGGAACCACCAATATGACTCCTGCAGAGCTTACTCTGGGAAGATCACTGCAAGTTCCTCTTAAGAGATTAATTCATTGGGCACCAAATCCCTCCCAAACTTCATATTCAATAATCGAAAGACAACACCGACTTGCTGAAGAGGTGAGAAGGTCTATAAAGAAAGCACAACTGAGACAAGCCAGGTATTACAATTCCCACAGGAGAGAGGCACAATTTCAGGTGGATGACCTAGTCTGGGTGAGGGCCTATCTTGTTTCGAAAGTTGGTGAATATTATTAGCTCCTGGTTGGTCTGGGCCAGCCAGGGTCAAGAGTAGGTTAGGGCCAGTCAATTACCGGGTGAAATGGAATCCTCCAAATGATAAAGAAGAAACCATGAATGTGGTTAATCTAAAACCTTTTTTTGGGGAAAACTCACTCAATAGTGTTGCATGGGGGGAGGGACTCTGTGACACAGCCACAAAATAATGTTCATTTCAAATATTAAGCAAATAATTTCCAATGTTTAAATAAGATGGTGATAGTTGTGTTTGTTATTTGTATGGGTATAATTCTTTGTTGGTGGTGGGAAGTTAATTTGTGGAAGTGGAATATAAAGGACTTTTACAGCAAAAGTAGAAAGGAGGAAAGGATAAGAGCGGTGGCTATTTTGTTTGACACATGGTGTGACAGGGAGCATGTGCTGAGAGGCTAGCAAACGCTTTGCTCTCACAGGGCCTACACCATGGACTAAAGTTTTAACATGGTCCTTTGATGAAGAGGCTACCTGTTTCGTGTTAATGTGTGTTTTCTACAAACAAGGACGTTTTCTCTTTCTGTGATCATTTATGGATTGTTTTTCCTTTTTGCTGTGGCGTGGCTGGGGAATCCAGGAATCCCTATCAAGATAACGTGGGTGAGACTGATCAGGTTTTTCTACCTTTTTTGCACCTTTGCCTTTTTGCTGGGAGTTTTTAGACTGTTTTTGTTATGGACTTTGTAAGACTGTATTTGGCTACACCTGTATCCATTGGACTCATGATTGCACAACCCCTTGTGGCTTTTGGACTCAATTTGCTTGTTTACCATGCATTGTATTGTTCATTGGGCTGGGGAGAGGAACTATGTTTGCATTAAGTGGGTATGAATACATTCATTGTGTAAAAAAGTGTCTTATGTTTGGCCCATGCTTTATAGAATTATTGACTTTAAGAAAGAGGATGCCCTTAAAAGAACTCTTTGGTAACAACTAGACGCAAAGTAAGAGCCGTTTAATTTGTTACAACTGGACTAATTACGCTGAATATTCAGCTTGGTATCAAAAAAATAAATTACAATTTAAAATATATTACAATATAAACCTGTATTTTAAATTTAAATACTTTTTACCATTCTATCAAAAAATGTAGACTTGGTGAGCATAAAAAATAATTATTTTACAAACATTAAAAGAATAAAAGCAAAGAATTATTTATTTTTGATTTTGGGGTGAAAATCTTTTGTGAGCAATTTTAAATAATTTGGCTTGACAGTACTTATGTATGTATATGTATATGTATTAGGGGCAACACAGAGCAATCTCATCGCTTACACAGATGTAAAACAGCAAAGTTCAGGAGCTGAAGGTGTATCCTGTGTGGGGAAGTAAATCTCCAGGGCTCACTGCAGCTCTACAAAAGAAACTTCAACAACTCATGAACTTCAGAACCTCTTTAAGAGCTTTATTTAAAAAAAGAAAGTTGAACTATTTAAACACACCAAATCAAACTCTAGTCAAATTAGAAGTGTAGACTACAACTCACATAAGCATTTGCAGAGGAGATTCTGTTCATCTCAGAATATCATCATGTTCAAACCACAAGTTGTTTGTTTACAAGACTTAAAGATTTACAACTGAAACCACAGAAACTGTTTTAAGCTTTATCAAACATTTAATCCTAGTAAATACTTCTGCATCTGTCTGCTAAGAGTAAGGCACTGAATGATGTTCTTGACAAAAAAAAACGTTCTTCAGCTTTATCACAAATCAGTGCTATAATGAGTGCTTTTGTTTAATACATCTTTAGGCGTTGTGTTTCTATTGTGGCTTATTTAAACATTTTTACTCAGATGAGTTACTAACATATTGTACGCTGAGGTAAAACAGTGCCTCTTCTGCTGTCATGAAAATACAACTACTAGGTTTTTTTTAAGCATTTTAAACCTAATATATTGGAGCAAAATGTCGTTTTTTAGCAGATTTAAACCATACTTTATGCACAAAGGAAATATTCATTTGTTTTTCTAACATCTACAGATGAGGATACAACTGTAACATGAAACAACACATACATCTGGAAAGGTCGATTTGACCAAAATCAGGTTCTGCCAGGCACTCAAGCAACAGTTAGAGACCACAAGATGGAGGGACGGCCATTAATATGTCAACTGGAAAGCTGTTTTTCTGCTCTAATTACCCTGAACATTTACATATACAGCAGCACTTTGCATTGGCAGTTCATGCTTCAGTGCTTTGAAAGTGTTTATAGGTCTGAGTTTAACACAGAACAGAATCATCATCAGTGTCACAGAACAACAATGACTTCCATCGCCATTTTTATCTTGATGCTTGCAGTATTTTATCAGGGTTTGTATAATTAGCCTAGATCTTTATTGCATAAACTAACTTGTGTCATACTTGATATTTCATGGCATATGTGACTCTTTTAGAGTGCCGAGGACAGGTCGTCATCACTCACACACCTTTAACAACAGCAGCCCAACCAGGACAAGAAGTACGATTAAACTGCAAAGCCAACAGGCCGGTGCATCTTAATGACCACATGGCTTGGTACTTCAGGGAACCTGGAGGAGCTACAAAGCTACTCATATACCGTGCCACAAATCGATTCACTGGAACTCCATCTAGATTCACAGGAAGTGGGCATGGAGCTGACTTCACTCTGACCATCAGTGGAGTCCGGCCTGAAGATGCAGGACACTATTTCTGTCAGAGTGACCACACTGGTGCAATATTCACACAGTGATAAAGAGCCGTACAAAAACCTCCGTCACACTACACTGATACAGCTTTGATTTGAATACTGAAAGCCATTTGAACACTGAACCTGTTTTTTTTTTTTTTTGTTAACAACAGCAACGCTGATTACTCAATTTGTAATCGACTGCAGGTGTTGTCATGCTTCACTGAGAGAAGCTTATTTGAGTATCTGACATGAAATACTTTAAGGAAGTTAATGTTTCGCACAAGGTCACAGAACTCATTCTAGAACATTTTTAAGCATTACAAATTCTTTTGTAACTATTGAATTATAATTCATTTAGACTTCATGACCACCCTGTGTTATTTGAGAGGCCACATGATATTAGTAGAATATTTATTGTAATATTTGTACTTTAAACATTTATTTGTTAAAGCAGAACCAAGACGAGAATCAAAGATATAAAGGCTTTTATTACAGATAAAAGAGACAATTAATTAATGCTCTTGTATGAATTAAATCAGAGAAGCAGAAGTGAGACATGAGCAGGAAGGCAGCAGCAGATCTACTGTGAGCACTGATCTCTAGTCAGTTGTTGAGTGACGGCAGGCTGGCCGCTGCGTGTGGCCTCACAGCTCACTGAGACGCTCTCCATCCACTGCTGCTCAGAGAGAGTCAGGCTGCTGCTCCAGCTGTACAGACCGTCCTTCTGCAGGAGCCCAGCGCTGCTGTCCTGAGACTCACTGCTGCTGCTGCTGCTGTCCACCTTCAAGCTCAGACTCCAGTCTGACGGGAAACCCTCGCTGGCCACACACACCAGTGTCGCTGTGCTCTTTGATGAAATCTCTGCGCTGGACGGGGGCAGGATGCTCACTTTAGGAGGAGTGACACCTGAGAAACGAGCAGAACAGTGGGGCAACAGAGAACTCTCTTAACAGACACTTGAACACATTTTATTACAGATGAATGTAACACACAACATTACTACTATCTTTTAGATAAAGCAAAACATGATGAACGTTTTTCAAGACTGATTAAATGTAATCATATTGACAGATGTTTAATACAAAGTTTGGAAAGCCATGGAGTTAGTAACTATAAACTTTTGCTCTGCTTGGATGTTTTCACTAACATACATGCAGAACAGAGTCAATAATGAAGGTTATTGAAAAACGGAATGTGCTCTCAGCCTTTGTGGAAAAGGAGTACACTTATTTTGATGTGTTGACTAACACTAAAGCACATGTAAAATATTTTATTATTAGTTTAAACTATAGTGTGTAATATGATATATGTGACCATGGACCACAAAACCAGTCATAAGGTTAAATTTTACAAAACTGAGATTTTATACTCAATAAATAAGCTTTCTATTGATGTATGGTTTGTTAGGATAGGACAATATTTGGCAGAGATACATCTATTTGAAAATCAGGAATCTGACGGTGCAAAAAAATCTAAATATTGAGAAAATCACCGTCCAAATTAGGTTCTTAACAATGCATTTTACAAATCAAAAATTACATTTTGATATATTTACAGTAGGAATTTTACGAAAAATCTTCATGGAACATGATCTTTACTTAATTTCCTAATGATTTTTGGCATAAAAGAAAAATCAAAAATTTTGACCCATGATATGTATTTTTGGCTATTGCTACAAATATACCTCAGCGACTTAAGACTGGTTTTGTGGTCCAGGGTCACATATTTTAAACTTACTAAATTGCAAAACACTTCATCATTACAAATAACATGTAATTAAGTGTTAAAAAATATATTGCAGCCACTAAAGATTTTAGTATATTATTTTAAAGTGAATTGTTCCATAATAAGTACCATAACTCTATATACTATAACTGTAGTCCTGCCAGTGAGGAGTAAAATACATTTAATGTCAAGTTGACAAGTTTAAATTATACATTTGCACACAAATCCATTCAAACATCTTTTGGCCAAAATAATGTCGCTTTGATATTTTTTTGACTGTTGCTATATTCCACATATTATGAGAAATTGATCTATAGTCAGGGGGCCAATTCTGAAAAGGGCTTCCGTTAAGACTTTTGCGGACATGTTTTGGTACAAGCTGTCACCCTATTTTTTTAGTTAGAAGACACACATAGGTAAGATATTAGGGTGGTTGTCAAGCTGATTTTTTTTTTTTGTGACTTGTACAAGCAATTTTAGGCCAATTTTGTGGTTTCCTGCGCAACACGACATGCCAACAATAAATGTTGAATATCTCCACAACCACAAGGCCCATATACATAAAAATGGTATCAAATGAAAGCTAACACTCATGGGATGTCTGCTGAAGTGTCAGAATGAACATTTATTGTAAAGTGTAAGACACAACAGAACTAGAACAGGAAAAAAACAATCTCCGCCTAAAGATAACCAGTTTTCAAATAGAATATCAGCTTGGAAACATAACATTATATCCCAAAACCTCTATCAATCAGTACCCCTATCTATGGGAATGAGTCAAGCCAAGTTTAAAGATTATAGGTGGAGACAGTGCAAGGCTGCACAAGTTATACTTTAATGTCAAGGCGGAAATGTAGCCAACAGAAGGCACCCAGGGACCATGTCCATGTGCTCAGTCTGAGTCCTGGTCAGGGACACAAAAGAAGAGTTTACTGTTTTGATAATGAATAGCTTCCCAATACAAAACATGCATGCATGCATCCAAAGGCATAATATAAATATAATCTACAAAACAGGAAAAACAATATCATGCCAAATAATCTAAAACAATATAGTTGCATATAATGTGGCAAAACTCAATAATAATGATGTGAGTACCTCAGTATTCTTGCACCAAGCTGCACAGGCACACCCACATGCCCCACTGCAAAATATTCCACCTTTTCGACATTGACACTGCCTGGTACTGCACTGACTTCCACTTTCCTTGCATCCACATATTTTCAGCTCCAAGCACTTGGCCAGTACAGGTTCTTTGGTCAAAAGCTGGGGGACAAGCATTCCATCCTTCATGTGCCAACCACAATTGGTTGGTGAGGGCAACTGTGGATGGGTCACCAGTGACTGTTTCCAAATCTTTGTTTGATAGTGGGCCCTCATGAGGTGCAGAGACAAGGCATCCTGAGTTGGTGGCAAAGTATCCACATTGGCTTTCACTTTCCGAAACAGGGCACAGCGAACATCATGGATTGAAGTGCTGGTTGTTTTTGGATCATACAGTTTGCAGACAAACTGTTCGGCTGAGGATAGAACAGCTGGACTTGGTACTTCTTCCTCACCAAAGTTGTGGAGAAGTTGAGGGCACTGCTGGAACACTTTCCACGCCGTCCTTTTTCCTATTCCAGTGAACTGACTGGTAGTGTCACATCCAGTAATGGCATGAAAAGCCAACAGACCATCCAAAATATCATTTGACATTTTAATGTCATGCACTTTAATGTAGCGTGGTTTCTTGGCAGTTCCTGCTTTCATCCAAATTTCTGGGCTCAGCAGGTGTGCAAACACAAGAAGCAACAACAGTACATCTGTGTCTCTGCACTGAATGATGAGCCTCTCATACCCTTTGGTTGTGGCATCAACAGCATGTAGCAATATGCGGGTATCTGCTTCTTCATGTGCAGCCCGTAGGTGGGAAACATCAATCCCAGCTGCCGTTGCCACTTTTTCAGGATCATCAAATCCCCCACTTATTACAATTTCAAGACCATAATGAATGACATGCCTTTCAAGTTCAATAGAAAGGAATTGTGTCAGGTTGGCCTTGTTTTCATCCATTTCAATGAAGCTATTCCAGTTAGCTGGCATCTTTACATCATTACTTACAATGGTGCGAATTTTTCGCTGCGTGGTGCTGCGTTTTTCTCTTGTTCCACCCTTTATGGAGTTCTGTAGGTACTGATCAAAGACTAGATCCACTCTAGTAATGTTACCATGTAGATTGCCAGTCACTTTCTGTATGAAAATATCAGCATAATCCCCAAAGGTTGATGCATTTTGAGGTTTTCCTATTGCTCTTACTAAAGCCATCCCATCAATGATAGTGCATGTTCTCACAAGAGATGGACTTAGCCCGGTCTCTTTTGCACCAGCTTGTAGTATGGTGGCTAAGTCAGCTTTGCTAGTAGGTCTGAGCACTGACTCTGTTGTGGCAAGTGAAAGGGGGACTTCACACAGTTCCTCTTGGAGAAGCCCATCTATGTTAACCTTTCTGCCACTATCCATTGATACAATGATGCGACGGAAAATATCCCTGTCAGGCTTCACACACTTAGATTTGAGTTTGCCAAGTTTGCTGTCTGTTCTGTAAAGATTTGAGAATGTTTTGAGTTTTCTCTTAGTGAGGCTGTTATGGAAGTTTGTGTTCATTGTGCTCATTCTTTTTTTCACCAGCTCAGTTACCATTTGTTTCCCAGACTCTGCAGCATGTGTTAGGTCATTCAGTATATCTTCTGAAGCAACATCACCGGTTGTCAAAGACACCAACTCATACATATTCTCCAGCTGGAAGACATGGTATCTCTGGAATTGGTCTACAAGTTGAATGACATCATCATTATCCCTTCTGAGTCTTGATGGAAGGCAGTCTTTGTGGTTGTCTTCATCATCTTCTCCATCATGTGTCAGTCCAAATAAGGATCTAGTGTCCTGTGCTAAAGATGCACGTTCATTGTAGGTGATAGACCAACGGTTTCTAGCTGTCTCATTTCTAGTGATGCCTACCAATCCTCCTGCAACCTTTCCGGTTTTGTTGATATGCTCAAGGCAAAGATCAAATGGCACCTTGTTGAAGCTGTGTTTCGCCTCTTTGGCTACAAAATCACCATCAAGGAAGCCCTGGTAGACACATGGTGCTGTCTGTGCCAGATGTTCCATGTCTGCTATGAATACAGCACCCCATCTTGTGTAGTGGGTGTGATCATATGCAGCAAACCAGGGCATCATGCTCTTGAAGGCTGACATGTAAAGATTCCAGTCACCAGATCTTAGTGCCCGTGTGAATGCTAGGAGAATAGACACAAGATCCATGTATTGTCGCCAGAAGGTAAATGTTGGTTTGTCTTCATTAGCCTGGTCAAACTCAGCAAGGAGATCTTGAACCTCTCCAACTTTCAGAACAAGATCTTCATAGCATGCTGCAGCTGCCTCAATTTCTCCACATCGTATGTGTTCGGACAGTGTGTCTGCCAACTCAAAGCAACTTTTGTCTATTGTGCTATCATTGTCATCCACCCATTGCAGAAAGGTTGGCCACAGTATTCTCCAAAGTGCTTCAAAGGCAAGTTTGTGTGCACGGGCTACACGGTTCCATCCCTTTCCCTTCATGATGTTTTCAGCTGTGTTCTTTCCGAACACACCACTTTCCTCAAGAATGTCCCTCAGTCCAGAATCAGCAAGATGCTGTCCAATGACCTTTGAAAAGTTCATCTGCACATGAAAGCCACCCAAGAGAATAATAATATCCTCACACTCTTTTTGGTAGTGCCACTGAAGCATCTTTGCTTTACAGTAGAGCTGCTCATCAAAGGTTATGATTGTGTACCTTTGACCCAGTTTTGTAGTCATTTTGTGGCAGTTCTGTAACACTGTCCAGATTGTGTCATAGTCATGTGCTGGAGAATTTATGATAGGCATCATTCCAGCAACTGTTTTTTGGTGATCTGATTTTGACACAAGGTGGTTGAAGCCACTCCAAGATGGAACAACCTGATCATCTGTGTTCTGTAGTTTGCATATAATCCATGCAAGATCTTGGTTCTTTGATTGTTTAATTAGTTGTGTGTCTGGATAATACATCTCAGGTGTAACTGATCCATGAAATTTTGGAGGGGGCTTCTGCGATTCAATGTTAGCATCTTTGAGTTCGAACACTCCTGGTGGAACTGCGACTGACTTAGATCTTCCAGATTTCAGCATTATTTTTGGTATTTCTTCTTCAGGATTACTTCGTCTGAAAGCAGCAGTCTGGGAAGCATGAAAGGTTCCTTTCCCATCAAGGGTCTCCTCATTTATGTCGATGTTGTCATTTGCATACATTATGTATCCAGGGAGACTAGCATTGACAAAGTTCAGTGGAATGTATACTTCATCATTCTCAAAGAATCGTTTCATAGCCTCATTTGCCATGGTAGTATCTGCTCTCAACACTGACTCATAGCTTATGCTGTGCCCAGCAGCATGAAGTAACTGCACTAAGTCCTTTGAGCGTGTAGCTTGGTGTACAGCAACTCCAATTCCAATGTGTTTTGGTGTTGGTCTTCGTCCACCAGATGCCAGGAAAACAATGTCTTGAGCAATGCTGAGTAGCTTTGTGTGACGGGATTGTTCATTCTCATTTTCTGAGTCATCATCATTAACGCAAAGGAGCCGTAGGAGGATGTACAGACTGTCAGGCACAGTTTTTTCTGCATGATGCTGATCTATCCCTCCAATAACATCATGTCTTGGGGACTCCCTGATGTCTGCCTTGACCTTTACCGACACCCGATACAGCCAACTCAGTATCTCAGTGTCCTTGTCTGTTCCACAGCTAGCCATTGTCATCCCTTTAGCGTCATCTTGTTTGTCATCCATTAATTTTTTCATGTTAAGAAGAGCAGTTTCAGCTGTAATTTCAGGAAATATCATGATGGAATCAGTTGGTTTTAAGGATTGAACAAATAGTGCTTTTCCCTGAAGCAACTTTTCAAGCTTTGTCTTGAAACGCTGACCTTTGTATATTCCTGGTTCCAAATCAAAGTCTCCCAGAAATTTACAATACCTTTCCCAAACTGTTTTCAATGAGTATATTTCACCTCTGGTAAGTCCTGCTCTAAGCTCATCTGCCACATTGTGTAAGCAAATAGAATATGGATCAACTGCTCTTGATGAAGTGCTCTGATACTTCCTGAGGAACTCCCTGTAGCAGATAAGATGATACTTGCCTTCTGCGGCAATCAAGTCATTGACTCCTGCAAGCCTCGGTCGCAATTCTGTGTCTTGTTTAGCTAGATCAAGAATCTTTTTGGATGTAGTCAAGACTTGGATGTTTCGAAGTTTGTCCTCAGGCTTGTCTATCTGACAGAAAATACATTTTTCCCAAGACATTGAAGGCATCGAACTCCTAGTGGTGATCGGTTGGGAGTTGCTTGCAAGATTTAGTGACTTCTTTTCACTTTCAAAGCGTTTCTTCAGGCGGGAAATAAAAGTCACATTTGTGAAAGCTGCATAGCATGTTTTGTGCCATTTTATCTTTTCAGTTTCTGTGTCCAGAAACTCCTCAATTCTCTCCAGGGTATCAGCATACTCCAAGTCTTGGTATTTTGCCCGTTCATTTGCTCTCAATCTAATACACTTTAGCCCATTCTCAGAAGGATTTCTTAGAGTTTTATCTTGGCTGTATTTTCCATATTTGTCTTGACAAATGAAACATTTTTCCCAATCAATATCTCTTCCTATTTGTTTTTCTTTGCATGCTAGGCTTACAGCTCCCTCTGGATTCATGTTATCTCATCTGAAAGGCAAATAAATGTTTTACTACACTAGTCTGACTCTAAGTCTGTTTCTGAGTGGATCACTACAATGTCCTCTGACATAAGCTGAGGGCTTGGCTATCTAACAAACTGGTTAACACTTTTAGCTAGCAGAATGTAAAATAGGCTGCTGTGAAGCAAATTAATTATAAACATAATATTTCCTTTACACATCTGCACAAAAAATAATTTACCTATTAGTAAGTAAGCTAGTAATTATAAAAGTAAATTAGCCTAGCTATCTGTCTGGGAAGTAGGCTATAGCTAGTTGGAAAACAGTATACCTGTTTCTGGCAACATTTGATGGTAGAATCTTGAGGTAAATGTTGTAGATAAATAGACCAAGATCTGTTGTGTGATTCACTCCTTTATAAAGTTTTGTTCAGACTGTTGAAACCAGCTGTGATCATCTTCTCTGGATACTGCCTCATGCCAAATCACAGCTGTGCTGTCACAACAGTGCCCCTTGTGGTGTGATACCCTTGTGGTTTTTATTGATTATTATTTTTTAATTATCATTCTTGCACATAAATTGGATTATATTGCACATTTGCCCAAAATTACAGTAGGTAACATGGAAGAGAATGGAAGCACTTTGGGAAACAAAATCCGCTTTTAACACTTTTAAGAATATAGTGTTAAAATGGACAAAAAAACATTTTCTAAGCTGACAACCTGGCTAGAACAAATGTTGAGGGGTTAAATATTAATATTGGATAGGTTGTATGCTTGTACCAAAAAGTGTCCGACAAAGTTTTAATATCAGTTTTGGCCCCCTGACTACTAATAGCATATCGGTAGTAAAAACTTTTATAGTAAGTAACTTTTATAGTAACTTTTAATTTTGTAGTTTGACTCTCAAATATAAATTTACACTAAGAAATATTTTGCTGTGAGCATATCAAGTAGAAAAGTACTTTTTTCCCCCTAATACAAAGGAAAACATTCAAATTATAATGTCAAACTTTTTTGCAATATGACTATATTGTATTGTTTTAAAAAGATTTAAATATTTACTTACTGCCAACATCCAGTCTGGTGCCGCCGCCGAAAGTTAATCACAGTGATACAAACGAATAGAGCAGCTGAACAAAAACCTCTGCACGCTTCAGCAGCTGCTCTGTTCACTGCATCTCCAAAACAACTGCTTTACCTCTACTTGCTATTGTGAATAAATCTATTTCAATAATAAAAAACTATTAATTGTGTTTTTAAACAGGAAAAAACAAACAAAAAAAAATACTGTAAAATATGATTGCACTCTTAAACATTGCAATCTAAGCTCCAGCTGATTCACTGATGGTAAACTAATGAATGTTCATGAAATATCATCAAAAAATAGGAAACGCTTGAGAAATATCAGCTGATACTAATACAAAGTATTTGTATTTATTGAAAATGTACATTAAATAACTGTTCAAATTAATTTATTTTAAAAATGCAATATCTGACACATATGTGAGACATTATCTCCTAAAAGGAAGCAGCTTTGAATAAGTGCACCACCCCTCTGTTTAAAACTGACTGTCATCGATCAGGACTGAAAACAGCAGCTCTGGTCTGATCTCACTCAATCTTAGCAAAGATGACTGCAAACGCTCTGATGATCTGCTCTCTACTCCTTTCTATTGCTGGTAAGATTAAAGCAAATATTTAATGATTTTATGAATGCTTTTATCATGTTTCTAATGTGTCATCTGTTTGCCAATGTTAACAATGATGGCAGGTTGTTTTGCTGAGATCATTCTGACTCAGAGTCCATCAGTGGATTCGGTGTCTGTGGGAAGCAGCGTCACTCTCAACTGCAGGTCCAGCAGTACTAGTTTAACATCCAGTTTAGCCTGGTATCATCAGAGACCCGGACAAACACCCAAACTCCTGTTCTCCAGTCTTGGTAGCAAAGTGTCTGGAGTTTCTGAGAGATTCACTGATGGGAGATCAGGAACAAACTTCATGCTCAATATCAGAAATGTCTAGTCTGAAGATGCAGGAGATTATTACTGTCAACAGCATAGTGAATGGCCATTAACACAGTGAAACAGAGCCGTACAAAAACCCCTCCAGTGAAAGAGGAACTACTGATTTAGACAAACACTGCACACATATTGCACTGTGACTGGACTCTGTTTTTAAAACTCTGAAGAGTTTATATCGGACTACAAAATACCTGATGTATTGCATTTTACTAATAGTTGAGGATTAGATTTGGCTATGGGATACTAATCATACACTAAAACGAACAATTGCAGCTTTAATTAAGCATTCATAATGAAAGAAGGCTGTGGATTGAATAAGATGTTTCCATATTCTTCATGTGCAATCTGAAGTCATACCAAATAAACAGTCAACTATCTTAGATACATGAAAGCAGAGCAGCTGGGACTGGAGCAAACTCAAAAAAAGCTAGCCTGACTAAAACGTAAGAACCACAAAACACAGCCTCCCTTTGAAAAAGTATTGAGCTTAAGAACAATTTTATTGACATTCAGTTTCACTTTAGCTTCAAAATACCACCACATTTATAGTTTTCAGATTTAGTTTAATTATAGTAATATTATTGTTTCAATTTGCCTTTATATGAAGAATTTTATTGATCAGTCTCGTTACAGCTGTACAGTACTGTAAAGTATAATTTTCCATAATCCTGACAGCAAAAAAATTACATTTGCTGCAAGTATTGATAAAAACCCTGTACTGACTTCAAAGGCAAACTGACAATATAAAACTAGATCATTCACAACTAAGATTAGATACGATTTGTAACTCATTACCAAAGGCTACAGTATAATGTTATGCTTAAATTAATCCTCCTAGAAAACATCTGCACAACTCAAAACAAGCATTCAGGCGACTTCAAAGACAAAAGAAGTGATTATGAAATGACACATACATTCCAAACCTGTATGAGATTATTTCTAGTGTTGAGCACAAAAAAAGATATTTTGAAGAATGAACCAAACAGTTTCTGGTCTCCATTGACATCATTTCACACTATGGCAGTCAATGGCTACCGTCAACTCTTTGGTTACACATGTTCTTCAACGTTCTTCTTTTTGGGTTTAGCAGAGAAATGAAACACATACAGGTTTGTAATAACATCCTGCTCACAGTGTAATCGATTCATTTGTTGATGTTCTCTTAAGTTTTAGCAATTTCATTATGTGCTTTTGTTTATTTTTTTAAACTTTATTTTATTTTAGTTTTAATTTGATAAATTTTAATACTTCATCTTTCCATCTGATTTTATAGTTATTTTACTTCGGCTTTGTTTCAAATACTGAAAACCAATTGGAAACTGAAATTTATTTTTTGTTAGCAATAGCAACACTGATGCAAATGCTGTTTGGAGATGACTCAATTTGTAATCGACTGCAGGTGTTGTCATGCTTCACTGAGAGAAGCTTATTTGAGTATCTGACATGAAATACTTTAAGGAAGTTAACGTTTCGTACAAGGTGACAGAACTCAACTCGTTCTAAAACATTGCCTTTCAGCATTTTAAATGATTTTGTAACTGTATTGAATTATAGTTCATTCAGACTTCATGACCACCCCATGTTATTTGAGAGGCCACATGATATTAGTAGAATATTTAATGGACTACATGTACTTTAAACGTTTATTTGTCAAAGTAGAACCAAGAAGAGAATCAAGGACATTAAGGCTTTTATTTCAGATAAAAGGAAAATCATTGCATGCACTTGTATGAATTAAATCAGAGAAGCAGAAGTGAGACATGAGCAGGAAGGCAGCAGCAGATCTACTGTGAGCACTGATCTCTGGTCAGTTGTTGAGTGACGGCAGGCTGGCCGCTGCGTGTGGCCTCACAGCTCACTGAGACGCTCTCCATCCACTGCTGCTCAGAGAGAGTCAGGCTGCTGCTCCAGCTGTACAGACCGTCCTTCTGCAGGAGCCCAGCGCTGCTGTCCTGAGACTCACTGCTGCTGCTGCCGTTCACCTTCAAGCTCAGGCTCCAGTCTGACGGGAAACCCTCGCTGGCCACACACACCAGTGTCGCTGTGCTCTTTGATGAAATCTCTACGCTGGACGGGGGCAGGATGCTCACTTTAGGAGGAGTGACACCTGAGAAACGAGCAGAACAGTGGGGCAACAGAGAACTCTCTTAACAGACACTTGGACACATTTTATTACAGATGAATGTAACACACAACATTACTACTATCTTTTTAGATAAAGCGATATATGATGAAAATCAAATGAGTAATTAAATGTCATCATATTGACGGATGTTTAATAACAATTTTGGGACACAATAATGTTACTTTACGCTTTTTTACTGTATTTTTTTATTTTATTTTTTAACCTTGGGTGACAAGTAAACACTAAAGGTTAAAAGGATATTAAAAACAACAACTATACTTGCAGATAATGTAATATTAATTAAATAAAAGACTACTTTAAGTGTACTTAAGTGTAACTCTTATTCAGTGAAAGAGGAACTTAGACGCACACTGCACACATATTACACATTAAAACTCTGAACAGCTCATTAGTATCTGGATGTTGATATTCAACAGTGTTTTTTTTATTATTATTTTTTATTTTTTATTTTTTTTTACAGAATTAAATTTTGCGGTGGGGGAGCCTCATGAATCCTTTGTTAGGATGTAAGCAGTAATGTACTACACACTGTGAATGGGACTCAATAAATACATGGACATAAAATACTGATTCATGATGTCTAGCATCCAGCTGAAGAAAGTTACAACGTCGTTACACTACCTTAAAAAGTCAAAAAATACATTTCTTAAATAAATAGATTTAGAACAAGCAAGAGGCCTGATCTAGTGTCTGCTTATCCCATTTCACTAATAGTTATAATTTAGATTTGGCTTTGGGATACTGATCATAGACCAGCACTAACAAGTGTAGCTTTAGCTGGAGTTTAAAATGAAACCAGGCACAAATTAAAATATTTTTGATAAATTCCGAGAGCTTTATGATCTTATGAACCACTGACAATGCCTAAATAAGTGGTCTGAGAAATGATGGATTGATCCTTAATTAATTATGAAAATACAAACATTCAAACATCAAACACATAATCGATATGCTCATAAATCAAGAACCAAGCAAGGTAACACTTAATTTCAAGAACCAATTCTCACTATTAACTATTAGAATGTCTACATTAGCTGTTTATTAGTAGATATAAAGCACATATTAATGCCTTTTTCTTCATGATCATATTTTAGATCTCTTAATCCTACCCGATACCTGAACTTAACAACTAATTAACTAATTAACTAGTTATTAATAAGCAGCAAATAAAGAGTGTGTTCAGGAAAAGCTCTTAGTTAATAGTGAACATGCGTTCCATACTTTAAAGTGTTACCCAAAGCATTTATAGTTGTATGTATAAACTGATAACTACTGTCTATTATGCAGGGACAATGCTTTATAAATGATGAATTCATTATTTACTAATGCTTAACTAATTGTTTATAGTGTGCAGTTATCTAAAGTTTCACCAGAAAAAAAAAAAAAAAAGTTTTTGAGACTTTAGCCATGTTTAGCATGAGAATCCAACTCTTTAACAGTGTAAATAACTCAGAATGCATGAAGTAGCATTAGACGCCCTCCTTTAAGAGCCACAAAACAACCTCCTGCTCCAGCCCCTTCCTGTCACCTCCTTGGCTCCTCCCTCCGTCATCACCTCCATGGACTATTCAGTCACCACCCTGGACTCCATCTTTTGCCCTCCTCCCGGGAGTCCGTCCTCCGCCGAAACCCCCTCCTGAGACTGTTTGCTGTTTCCCATTTGTCGGCGCAAGGACACGCCTTCCGGGAGGGGGAGGTAATGTCACACCCCCGGACTTTCATGTTGGTTTCTCCCATTTTCCCCCGCAGTTCTGAGTATTTTGGTTTCTCCCTCATTGTTGTCACCTGGATGTTGTAATCAGTCTGTCTATTTAAGGTGTGTGTTTTCCCCTGTATTCTTGTCGGTCTTTAATGTTATATGGATGTTTTCCCCTGGTGTTCCTGTGTCTGCTTGTATTCCGTTGGATTTATTAAATATACGTCTTTTATTTACGTCGTTGTGCGTGTGTTCCTGCCTGCATCGTGACACTAGTCATGTTAAAACCATGCTAGCCATGTTAAAATCATGCTAGTGACTTGCTAGTCATGTTAAAACATGCTAGTGACTTGCTAGTCATGCTATTAGCATGCTAATTATGCTACAAACATGTTAGAAAAATACTAGCAACTTGCTTTTAAAATTTTTATTCTTTTAAACTTCTCTAAACTTCATTAAACTTTTTTTAACATCTTTAACTTCTTTAAACTTTTTAAAACTTCTTTAAACTTTTCATACTTTCCCATCCGGGGTAACACTTTAAATTAAGGTACACATATTCACTATTAACTAATTGCTTATTAACATGATTAATACTAGCATATTGACTGCTTATTAGTACTTATAAAGCACATATTAATGCCTTACTCTGCACGACCTTATTCTATGCCTAACAGACCATTAACTATGAGTTTTTCTTTAATTAACTCATAGTTACTGCTTATTGGGAGTAAGTAAGGCAGTTGTTGTATGAGAATTATGATCTTAATACGCTTTGCTTATTATGGGCTTATTAAGCTGGTAGTAGGAGAAGAATAGTCATTCTCTCTTAATAACACTTAATAAATATGGTCTATTCTTTTGTAACAACACACATAACTACAAGTGTTAATAGTGTCCAATTAAGTCTAAATTAAGTCTTTATAAGTCTGAATATGTTACCCATTCTAAAGTGAGGTTTTGCTCATTACTAATTCACTAGTATTTGGAGACTTATTAACCCTTACCCATTCCCTGTTCTAAAGCTGCCTGCTCTTCACAATTAACAAATCCATTACAACACACAACTTTCTGGGTTACTTTTCAGTAACCTTGTTCCCTGAGAGAGCGGAACGAGATGCTGCGCTGCTAAGCGCATTGAGAACGTCTCTATTCGTGACCAGCTGTGAATAATGTGTGTAACACGTCAACAGAATTGACCCGGAGGTATTATAGCCTCAGTTGATGACGTCATCAGAGGGCACCGTGGCACGAGGCTATAAATAGATGAGCCACAGGTGCATCGTCAGGATATTTTGTCTGAAGAGCAGTCCTGCTGGACATCTTCAGCACGGCATGATAGCGCAGCATCTCATTCCGCTCTCTCAGGGAACAAGGTTACTGAAAAGTAACCCAGAAAGTTTTTGAGAGCTACAGTCGATGCTGCGCTGCTAAGCGCATTGGGAACGAGAATACCCACGCCGCCGTGCTTGAACATGTCTGGACCCCTATGGCTGTGCAGGTGTGTTTCACAAGAACGCAAGGAGGCCTAGACATTAGCTTGTGATGTTGACTCAAGGACGTGAGAGCCCGGAGTGGCATGAACATCCAAACTATAAAATCTTATGAAAGTGTGCGGAGAGGACCAGCCCGCCGCATCACAAACTTGTTGCAAGGGAGCACCCCTTGCCAACGCATTGGTAGAGGCGACCCCTCTGGTGGAGTGAGCCCTTAGACCTATAGGCGAAGCTTGACCGCGCGCCTCATAGGCAAGAGCAATAGCATCCCTGACCCAATGAGACATAGTCTGCTTGGAGGCAGCTGCCACTCTGTTATGGACACCATAACAGATGAAAAGTTGCTCCGACTTACGCCACTGGCTAGTGCGGTAGATGTAAGCCTGAAGAGCACGGACTGGACACAGTCTATGAGATACCTCCTGCTCCGGCGTTACAAACGGTGGAGGACAGAAGGCTTCAAGAATGACCGGATGAACAGCCGAGAATGGAACCTTGGGCAGGTAATCAGGATGAGGATGCAGTCACTTTCACCATTCCTGGGGTAAAGTCTAAACAGGATGTCGAGATAGACAGAGCCTGCATACCCCCAATTCTCTTCGAGGAAGTTATTGCCATCAGAAAAACCATTTTCAAAGTCAGAAGTTTATCAGACGCTGACTCTAGAGGTTCAAAGGGGGCTCGAACTAGACCCTCAAGGACTGTAGATAAGTCCCAAGAAGGGATCTTAGTCTTAGCTGGAGGCCTCAGTCATCTGTCTCCACAGAGGAAGCGAGAGATCAGAGGGTTTCTCCCAAGTGGTGCACCATCAATTAAGGCGTGGCAAGCCGAAAGAGCGGCCACATAAACCCTAAGAGTAGCAGGACATGTGCCTGTTGATAACTTACCTTGCATTAAGTCCAGTACTGAAGCAATCTGGCAGTTAACTGGATCTACATTGTGTTCTGCACACCACCTTTAAAAAACACCCCATTTAATGGCATAATTTCTCCTAGTGGAGGGAGCCCTAGCACTTAGGATGGTCTCAATAACGGCAGGTGAAAGCCCAGTGTCCCTCAGTTGGTTCCCCTCAGGGGCCAAACATGAAGATTCCACAGGTCGGGCCTGTGATGGAATATCATTCCCCCCGCCTGAGATAGAAGGTCCCTCCTCTCTGGAATCGCCATGGCGAGCCGTCGAGGAGAGATATTATCTCTGAGAGCCATACTCTGTTCGGCCAACATGATGCCACCAACAGGAGGCAAATCCCTTGTTGGCGAACCCTGGCTAGAACCCCTGGGAGCAGAGAAAACTGGAGGAAACGCATACAGGCGCAATTTGCGCCATGTGTGCGACATCGCATCCAGACCCAACGGAGCTGGGTGACTCAGAGAGAAGTAGAGGGGACATTGCGCTGTCTGAAAAGAGGCGAAGAGGTCCACTTCCGTCTGATAAAATCTGTTCCAGATCTGATTCACTATCTCTGGGTGGAGTTTCCACTCCCCTGATGGTAGTGTCTGTCTGGACAGTAAATCTGCTCCCACGTTCAGGTGCCCTGGAATGTACACTGCCTTGAGTGACAGGAACTTCCCTTGGGCCCAGAGAAAAGTCTATCTCGCTATACTGTTCAGGTTGCGAGAACGTAGACCTCCCTGGTGATTTATGTAAGAGACTGCCGCTGTGTTGTCCACCCGCACTAGGACATAACAGCCCCTTAATTGAAGGAGGAAATATTTCAGAGCCAGAAATATAGCCATCAACTCGAGGCAGCTGATGTGCCAAACGAGCTGACGGCCCTCCCATGCCCCTTAAGCTGGACGACCATTTAAGGTCGCTACCCAGCCCATCAGGGAGGCATCCGTCGTTAGCATTTTGCGACGACAAGGAGCCCTTAGAGTGGGACCCAAAGTTAAAAACCGGGGTCTGAACCACAGAGTTAGTGTACGAAGCCTGCGGCGCGTCACTTTTATTTGCCTTAGAGGATTGGCTCTTGGATGAAATCCTCTGGCTTTTAGCCACAACTGAAACGGTCTCATGCGTAACAGCCCCAGAGGAGTTACCGTGGATGCTGACGCCATGAAACCTAACATTTTAGTACTGTCGAACAGTATGCTCTTGGCCTAACCTGACTTTGCTCATGTTATGCCGAATGGTCTCGATTCGAGCGGGAGACAATTGTGCCCGCATTGTGATCGAATCCCAAACGACCCTAAGATAAGTCGTTTTCTGGGCAGGAGAAAGAACACTTTTGCTGGTGTTGATTCTCAGCCCTAGAGACAACAGATGAGCTAACACGATGTTTCTGTGTTGGAGCGCCACCTGCTGCGATTGTGCCAGAATTAGCCAATCGTCGATGAGGTTCAAAATGCGGGTACCCTGGAGTCTTAAAGGAGCCAGTGCTGCATCCATGCATTTTGTGAATGTGCGGGGTGACAAGGCTAGGCTGAATGGAAAAACCCGAAATTGGTACGCTTCGCCCCCTAAAGCGCACCTCAGGAATTCCCTGTGATGTGGCAATATTTCTATGAGAAAATATGCGTCCTTCAGATCGATTGTGACAAACTAATCGCAATGTTGAATTTGATTCACAACCATATTGATAATTAACATCTTGAACTTGAGTGCTTTGACTGAATGGTTTAAGCCTCAAAGATCTAAGATTGGACGCAGTCCCCATCTTTTTTGGGAACCAGGAACTATCTGCTGTAATAGTCTGACTTTCTCTCTGGCAGAGGAACATGCTATATGGCCTCTTTGCTCAGAAGAGATTGTAGCTTCTTGTGACAATACGTGCATCAGCTCCAGCTTCACGGAAGTGAAAAACCACGCCGTTGAAACGCGGAGGATGACGACAGAACTGTATTCTGTATTCTAACTGAACTGTCTTTAGCACCCAAAGGGAGATGCCTGACAGAGATTTTCATGCTGCCAGACTCTCTAAGAGTGGTATAATTTTGATACTTCCTTTTGAGTGGGTGTCAGATGTTCCGCGTCCAGGATGACAGCTGGAAGCAACGGAACATCTAACATTTCGCTGGAAACTTCTGCCCCCCGAAACACACGAAGTGGCGGGGAAGGAGAGTTTTTATGATGGTATCGGGAAGGGGCGACAAGATCTAAACTGCGCCCCATCCCGCGGGGGGCTACCCCCACTGGGTGCCGGACCATCTGGACTTCTTTCTATTAATGATAGTCCTGAGGTCCGGCTTGGGAGTTTGCTGAACGTGGCGAACCCTCCAGTTCCCACGAGGGGGAGCACGCTTAGCCACGCTCAGCTTTTGAACTTCCCTGGGTTTTGAAGGACCGGGGCGAGGCTGGGTGGCAGACAGCCCCTCCCCTTGAGTGCGGCGAGAAAAGAATTTCTGAAAAATTCTACATGCTTCCTCATGTTTACAAATGTTCACAAACTTTAAAGCACTTAAAGTCACATTAGCGACTTCCGGGGCGAACGCTGGCGCTATTAGCAGCCGCTGCTCTGAGGAAGAAAGATTTTAGATTAGTTTTTAAACTATTTTTAGATTCGATTTTAAACTATTTCACTTTATACAAATTTGTATGCTGGACGAAATTTTTGCTGGTATCTGGAGACTGCACGCGACATTGCACGGACATTGTTGGATCGTACCTGTCTGGAAGTCGTCCATTTGTCGGATTTCTTCTCAGCCGCGGCTATGGTGATCGTGAAGATACTTTTGTGGCTTGCAGCTGTGGGGATTATTCTTTCTTCAATTCTTCGACCTGTGTCTTCTCTTTATCAATACTCGGCAGCGGAATTGTTGCAGCTACGTATTCATTGCGGCCAACCTCCACCTGCTTTGTACTTACATCAGGATATTGTTTATATACCTCGCCGTAAATATGTCCACCGTGGATCGCGCCGGAGCTTTCAAATTGACTCTACGAGTTCAGTTCCATCCTTTTGGTCTTCGAATCCTCGTCCTCGAAGGAAACATACTCGTACTGTGGATTCCAGTCTGTTAGCAAAGCTAACTAAGGCGACTACTATAAACACCGGTAAGAACGATCTTTTATTTGGATTGTGGAATATTCGATCATTGTCCAACAAAGGGCCTTTTGTGTATGACCTGCTGACTGATCGTAAGTTTGATTTCCTTTGCTTAACGGAGACTTGGCAACAAAGTAATGACTTTTTTCATTTAAGCCATTCTATTCCTCCTGGATATGTTTTTACTAGCAAACCACGACATGTTGGACGGGGCGGGGGGCTTGCAATATTACATAAGGAGAAATGGAAAGTTACAACTATTCCTGACATAGAATGCACATCATTTGAATCAGTTGCTTTGCGAATTAAAGGTGTTGTTCCAACCATTCTTGCTGTGGTGTACAGGCCTCCAAAGGCCAATCCTGTATTCTTTCAGGAATTTTCTACATTTTTAACTTCTCTCTGCTCCTTGTCCCCTAATGTGGTCCTGGTTGGTGACTTTAATATCCATGTCGACGATGCAGAAAGTTCATATTCAAAGGAGTTTTTATCATGTTTGGATAGTTTTGGATTGCAGCAATTCATTAAGGTGCCTACTCATTCAAAAGGTCATACTTTGGATTTGGTCTGCTGTTCAGGTGTGATTCCAGATAATTTTATTATTTCCGATTTGTCACTCTCTGATCACATGTTGGTGTCTTTTAATGTTGTTTTATCTATGTTCAAGTCTAATCTGAGCCGTACCATTACTTTTCGCAATACAAAGAACATTGATGTCTCAGTGCTCTCAGAATGTTTTTCTGCACTTCCATGTATTAACTATCCTTGGACTCTTGATGATCTAGTCAAGCATTACAATAGTAATTTGCAAATGATCCTTGATGTGTGTGCTCCATTGAAAACCAGGAATGTTTCGTTTGTTAACTCTGCACCCTGGTATACATCCGAGCTTCGACATCTGAAAGTCAAGGGTCGTCGTTTGGAGCGATTATGTGCTAAGACTGGACTTGTGGTTCATAAAGATTTGTATGCTGACCATATGAAAATTTACAAGTCTGCACTTTCCAGTGCAAAAATGAATTATTATGCGGGTCTAATAGGATCTGATGCGGGAAACACAAAATCACTTTTCTCTCTGATTAACTCTATTTTAAAGCCAACTGAGTTTTCAAATTCTCATACTTACTCTATTGAATTGTGTGAAGAATTTATGCTCTTTTTTAATAAGAAAATTGAATTAATTCATCAGCAAATGGTTTTACCTAACTCTGATTCTCACATTCCCCTTGGTCAAGTGCTATCTTTATCTTGTGGTTCTAACTTTTCTACCTTTAAATTACCTACTGTAGAAGAAGTATGTTATATTGTACAAAAATCAAAATCCGTCACGTGTCAATTAGACCCATTACCGACACATTGGGTTAAAGTTGGCTTACCTTTTCTCTCTTCTGTAATCACAGACATCATGCATGCTTCACTTTCTTCTGGTATTGTTCCTACTGGTTTTAAAACTGCAGTGATAACCCCTATTCTTAAGAAACCAGGGCTTGACTCAAGTAATTTTGACAACTATCGTCCAATTTCCAATTTGCCGTTTTTGTCTAAAATCCTTGAAAAGATTGTGGCTTCCCAGCTTCGTGGTCATCTTTCCAGTAATAGTTTATTTGAACAGTTCCAATCTGGATTTCGTTCTCAGCACAGTGTTGAGACTGCACTTGTAAAAATATCAAATGATTTATTATTAGCTGCCGATTCTGGACTTTTATCAATTCTTATACTTCTCGATCTTAGCGCAGCATTTGATACTGTATCACACACTATATTATTAAACAGATTGGAATCTATTGGAATTACTGGTACAGTCCTCTCTTGGTTTCGTTCTTATCTTACAGACCGGACACAATTTGTACAACTTAAACAGTTTCAATCAACCACTTCTCCAGTTGTCACTGGCGTTCCACAGGGCTCTGTTCTGGGACCTCTTTTGTTTCTTATTTATCTCCTTCCAATAGGCACCATCTTTAGGAAACATGGTATTCAATTCCATTGTTACGCAGATGATATCCAACTTTATCTTTCCTCTAAACCTTCTTCAACGTTCCTCTCTTCTGCCCTTGTTGAGTGCCTCGAAGAATTAAAAGTTTGGTTTTCAAGTAATTTTCTCAAACTGAATAATAGTAAAACAGAAATTCTTCTTGTTGGTACAAAAACGTTATTAGGTAAATCAAACATTTCATCCGTTTTAATTGATAATTTTAACGTTCCGTTGTCCAACCAGGTTAAAAGTTTGGGAGTCATTTTTGATCAAACATTGTCTTTTGAAGCTCATGTTAATAGTGTTACCCGTTCTGCATTCTTTCATATTAGGAATATCAATCGTCTACGTCCCGTTCTTTCAACGAAGAGCACAGCTACTCTTGTGCATGCTCTAGTAACATCAAGGATTGATTACTGCAATGCTTTGTTTTACGGGCTTCCTTCTAAAGCACTCCATAAATTACAGTTGGTACAAAATGCCGCTGCTCGGGTTATATCCAAAACTTCCATTTCTCAACATATTACTCCTGTCTTGCAGGATTTGCATTGGCTCCCAGTTAAATTCCGTGTAAATTTTAAAATATTACTTTTAACCTATAAAGCACTCAACAACTTGGCACCCCCATATCTTCTGGATCTCCTCCATGTACATACTCCATCACGTAACTTACGGTCTGCTTCGGCAGTTACTCTTGTGCTTCCACGTACACGGACAGCTTCTATGGGGTCACGAGCTTTTGGTTATGCGGCACCTTTTTTATGGAACGTACTTCCTGCTGAGGTTCGCAATAGTCCAAGTCTCCCAGTCTTTAAATCTCGTCTAAAAACATGTTTGTTTAGGCAGGCTTTTATGTGATTTTTATTTTGTTGGTTGTATTGTTTTTGCTTGTTTTTTTTTAACCAATGTAGTTGTTATATTTTTGATTGTAAGGTGTCCTTGAGTGCCATGAAAGGCGCCTTAAAATAAAATGTATTATTATTATTATTATTATTATTATTATTATTATGTTTTTTAACCCCCTAAAATCTGGTGACTACTGAGTCAACAGAGTCAACAAATAAGCCAGAGGAAAACACAAGGGAAAAATCCAACAGGAATAAAGTATCTTTCTCTTTAATTCCTGTTAGATTTAGCTACAAATGCCTCTCTGTGCTGACTAAAGCACTCATTGAACAGCCGATGGTTTACACGGGCCGTCTGCTTGGTCGCACAGAGAGACAGATCTTTGCTCAACGGAGCTCCGCCCACACTCAATTCCTTCAATAAGTCGGTCTGGTATGCCTGCATCATAGTTCTTTCATTATGTGCAGCGCAGTACCAGCCTGACTTGCAGCTTAGTAAGCTTTACCCACTAACGTTGATGTAATACGATTGGTTTCACTTTCGGTTTAGTGGGGAAGGGCTTTTAACCGAAGATGCCGAGTGGGCGAGAGATAGCTCACGAGTGTCTTTTCAACCTGAGGCATCTCCGTATGCCCCCGCGAATTTACACCCACGATAGTCGAAAAAGTCGACGTCGAAGGCACAAAGACGCGAGAAGTATATGGTTTAATTCATGATTAAAACAGTTTATTATGTTTGGGGGTCTTTTGTTTGCATGGCCAGTCAAGCTGTAACCTGGCAACAGCACGAGCAACCACCTCTAGCAATTCCGCTACAGATTCTTTCGTGTGAGAAATGCTCAAAGGCTGGCTGCTCGAACAAAGAGAAACGTCATCCCCCTCATGAACCGAAGAAGCAAGAGCGCGCTTCGTGATCACGAGAGGGAATGTTAGGATTTGGTGACACGGCAAGCGAAAGGGACAGACCCGTCTCTTGCTCATAAACCAAATCCATATGAGAGCTCCACAATGTTAATGTGGGTGCGGACTGGAAATAGTTTAGACGGGAGCGAAGCATTTTAACTGTGAGTTGATCACAGTGCTCGCATCCGCCTTACTCTATCGCCAGAACCGCGTGCTTTTCCCCCAAACAAACAAAGCAGTAATCGTGTGTGTCCTGCTCACACATAGGGCGAGAGCAAGGAAGCACACAGCGCATACCGCTTTGTTGACTCATTTTCTACTTTCAAACTGTTAAACACGTTGAACAAGAGAGAAAGAAAGAGAATGAAAAGTTCGGCACACTGACTGCTGAAAACTAACTCCTAACAAGATCGATAGTTTGATTTGAGAGAGAGAGAGCGTTCTTGCCACACACATGCACAGAATGATCTGAAGACAAAAGACCTGACAATGCACCTGTGGCTCATCTATTTATAGCCTCGTGCCACGGTGCGCTCTGATGACGTCATCAACCGAGGCTATAATACCTCCGGGTCAATTCTGTTGACGTGTTACACACATTATTCACAGCTGGTCACGAATAGAGACGTTCCCAATGCGCTTAGCAGCGCAGCATCGACTGTAGCTCTCAAAAGGGAACTACTATAACTGATGAACCTTAGTCTTAAGGTTGCATCTAAAAAAAAGGTCTTTGGTTACGTATGTAATCTTGGTTCACTGAAATGTGGGAAACAATATGGAAGCTGCTGGCAATGTCAGAGTGACTGGTGTCTACTAGAGTTCACAGGTTTTATGTCCATTCAGTAGCAGACCAAAGACACAAACACAGCACAAACATAGCCTTTAATCTAAGACAAACCTATTACAACACTTTATTTGCCAAGAACAAATATGCTGACAAATGTAAACTGTATGGCCCACTAATATTTAGCACTCTAAATAAAACAACACAGGCAAATATAAACTTCATATTTTTAATCAAATACATATTTTAAATTCTTCATACAGTACATCCAACATATTAAACTGAAAGTTGAAAACTAGCATTTCAATACTCCATCAGTGGCAGAATTTGACTGTATTTCATGCCCGTCTTTTTTCTCAGGGTCTCAATCTTTGATTTAAAATAAATAAATGTTGGGTCAACTTCACTATTAGTATTTTCCAAAAATGAAACCTGTTTAAGCACATTTAAGGCATTTAAACATGAAACCAGTCCGTTCAGTGTGTTGGAACGTATAATAAAAGTCAACTTGCTATCTACAGCATATGCAAGTACATTTCATGTAGACCTCATATATTTTTTCTTGATGTCATGCAAAAGCATTCCAAGTGGTCCATTTCTGTGATTGTCCCCACGCCAGTAAGTCCACTCAATTACATCCAAGTGGTCTTTCAACATATTTTGTGTGCGGTTTCCTCTTAGTCTCCAAATTGCTGACTTACAAACACCCCAAAGTCTCTCCAGGTTTTGTGTATGCGCACCTGTAACAGGGTCAACAAAATTTTCTTTATGGTTGACAATCCGGTGATCATAACCTTCATTCTGAAGATTGCGGTAAGACCTCCATCTATCTGAAATGACTGAGCTTTCCTGGCGAATGTGCTTCTTTATGAGGGGCATTAGGTGTCTGGTTGAACGACTTTAAAAATAGGTCTTCTCCTCTCAACCTTGATGCCTAGCATTCCGAATACCCAGGTGCTCCTGTTGTTTGCTCCTCCTCTGTTGTACTGGAATTCACAAGAGGCAATTATGTTAAAATGAGGATAGTGACACCCACAATTAAATGTTTCTGCAATCATGGTATAACATAAGGAAATAAATTCAAAAGTTCTATCTAAATTGAACATCTTTAGGATGAACAAATGCTTGAATAAATAAATTAAAAAAAGAATAGCAGTGAACAGTGCCTATTAACAACATAATTTAAGGAATGTAATAAATTGTTTGACCTGACCTTGTTTGTGTGTGTATAAATATATACAGTCATGTGAAAAAGTTAGGACACCCTATTGAATTCCATGTTTTTTTTTTTTTTTTTTGTATCAGGAAATAATAATAAATAAATAAAATATGGTCCTTGGCAGGTCTTAAAATTTGGAAAATAAATCCTCAGATAAACATCACATGACATATCACACATTGTCATTTATTAAAAAAAAAAAAAAAAAAACAGCCAAAAGGGAAAAGCTATGGACTTCCACTCCTGGAAGGATAGGTGTCTGTGTCTGTAATAATCAAAGGCATTTGATTAGCAGTGCTTGACTGTTACTTACCCTCTTTATTTCAATGTTAACAGTAGTGTCCTCACTTTGTTACACAAGGCTTTTCCATTTTGGCTTTATTTTTGTTGAATAAATAATGACACGGTGCAATTTGTCATGTGTTGTTGTTCGTTTACATGATGCACATGACATCAGGGAGGTGACTACCGAGTGTAAATCGAGTTATCACTCCCATTTAATTTAGTATTATGCCAATAATATTACAGACACCATGTCATACAGGAGAAATTGTATTGTGTATTATATTGTCTCTTACATTAATGGATCTACAGTGAATCTCAGTCTGTGTTTAGGTGTATTTAACATAATTGTAAAATTATGCAATGGACCCAAGGGGGAATTCTAAAGTGTTTAAGCAACTCACATACCTTTCTTTTATGGCCAAATTTGCTTTCATCTATCAAAACTATTTCTCTTCTTCTTCCAATAGTGTGCTTTCCTCTTTTTCTAATTCTTTTCATTGCAGATTTGCAAACTCTTCTCAGCTTGTCTGCCATTTTACTCAGAGTTGCAGAGCTCCGAGTATTCCCCTCCTGTAGCATGTCCACCTGTCGCAGTCGAAGACCTTGGGCAAATCTGTACCGGACAAACCAAAATAATAAGCTACACAATTTAGAAGTTGGGGTGGAAGCCATTTTTCCAACATGACAACCACAATTTCCCATTTGCAGATGCAGCACTGCCCAAACATGCATGCACAACAGATGTCAATCCACCTAGATTCAAATACCTGAGAGACCCAAGTGGGTTCAGTGCCTCAGACATGGGCCTGGACTGATATTAGTAGCCCAAGATGTTTGGTAATTTTAAACCAACATGCTTTTACCAAATATACCTGGGAAGACCTTAATTCTTTTAAACAACTGGATTTAACAATATTTTATTTTAAACAAATGCATAGTAAATAAGAATTTAGGCTGCATGATAAATCGCACGCAATATCCAATGTGCATCTAGTCACTAAAGCCGGTCCTGTAATCAGTACTCAAACTAAAACACACATGATGGTGATTTACTACTGATTACAGGACCGGCTTTATTGACTAGATGCACATTGGATATTGCATGTGATTTATCGTGCAGCCCTAATAAGAATTATATTAAACTACCAAACATCTTCTATATACGGTTCCTATAAAGCTTACAGGCTTTTATGTATAACAATTAAAACTTTTACAAGTTAGGTTCAGGTAAGAAGCGATTGGGGCCAGATGGTCCGGTACAGACCTTAGGACCTGAGAAGACCATAGTATGGATGGAAATCAATTTAATTCTAAAAATGAAAATGAAAACCACATTAACAATTTCATTATAAAAAGCTATATGCAAAATATGTGCCAAAATCGAAAATGAGATTAAATGATTTCATTTTAATTAGCATTTTCCCTGACAAATTAAAAAAAGCTGGTGCAGTTGTGATTTGACATTTAATTTGCACTGCAATCTCGAGTCAAAGCTGCCAATCTTAAATTGAAAAGGTAAACGTGAAAAAGAAAATGCAAATCCAGTTTTTACAAAGCTTTTTATTAATACTCACGCAATAATAGCGACACAATTCAAATCAAAACTTAATAGCTCATAATAATGACTGACGTCTCTCGTATCAATGAGAAGCTGTCTATTACTTCTTCGCATGTGCCAAGCAACAGAGCAAAAGGGAGCAACGTGCTAGCGGCACCCACTGGACAAAGTCGTGTGGTTTGAGAGAAGTCAGTCATTATTATGAGCTATTAAGTCATTAATATGAGAGC
>NC_133361.1:63436147-63514902 GCF_049309525.1 Garra rufa
CTGGTTCCCTGAGGGAACGAGACACTGCGTCCTGAGACACTTTGGGGAACGCCATTGGCGGGCCGCACTCTGAGTCATGTCCAACGTCCAATGAGAAACGGGAGTGACGTCACCGCGCCTGTGACGTCACTCCCGTTTCTCATTGGACGTTGGACATGACTCAGAGTGCGGCCCGCCAATGGCGTTCCCCAAAGTGTCTCAGGACGCAGTGTAGAGTTCCCGGAAGGGAACTGCACCAATTTCACAAACCAGCCATAAACATGCAAATGGGCCATAAAATAGAGACAAAGAAACCTCTCCCGCTCAAAAATCCAAGCTTTGGATTGGCCAGTCAACCTAAATGTCAGTGTGACAGGGAAACTTTAAAAAGATCCTAGCTCAAGCAGATTAACGCTGAAACCTTCGAGACACTCATCGAGACTCATCACTGAGTTTAACTTTCCAGTAGTTTTATCTTCAAATAACTTTGTAGACTCACTGTGGATTTCCCTATCTTCAGAAGAACTAGAGAAAACCTCCAGCTTGCTCTCCTAAAATAATTCAAGAACTTCCATTGTCTGCCGTATCAGGACTCTTGTTCAGCAACAAAGCTAATGTAAGTAACGTCTCGGTTACGTATTGTAACCCTCGTTCCCTGAAAGAGGGAACGGAGACGTCTCGTCGAGAGCCGACGAATTGGGATATCGCCTGGATAGACCAATCTACTTTGTGTGTAACTAAACGAGCCAATGAACATTGGCATGCATGATTGCAGCCATCTGCAGCTGATTACAGCGTGAGCATATAATGCGCAGCAGGTGCCATGCATAGACATAGTTTCGCTGGGGGCTCGTCCAAACCCCTGAAACTGCCTGTCCGTTGTACGTGGCTCCCCAACCGGTGGTGGAGGCAGCCGTGTGTACTACAGCATGCCTGGAGACCTGTTCCATGGGCACTCCTGCCCGTAGGAATGAGAGGTCTGACCACGGGATGAAGGTTTGGCGGCAAGCCAGTGTTACTTGAACCCGGTAAGAGCCGCGTAGCCACGCTCTCCTCGGGACTCGGCCATGAAGCGGTCTCATATGGAGCAGGCCTAGCGGTGTAACCGATGCTGCTGCTGCCATATGCCCCAGGAGCCTCTGAAACTGTTTCAGTGGGACCGCCGTCCTGCTATTAAATGTATTCAGGCAGTTCAACATCGACTGAGCACGTTCCTGCGTGAGACGTGCTGTCTGACTGACCAAGTCCAGTTCCATACCGAGAAAAGAGATCCTCTGCGTAGGAGTGAGTTTGCTCTTTCCTCAGTTGACCCGAAGGCCCAACCGGCTGAGGTGTGTAAGCACCAGATCCCTGTGTTCACATAACTGGTCCCGAGACTGTGCCAGAATAAGCCAGTCGTCGAGGTGAGAATGCAACTTTCGTAAAGACAGGGAGAGAGGGACATCCAAAGGGCAGGACCGTGTACTGATATGCTCTGCCTTCGAACGCGAATCGCAGAAAGGGTCTGTGGCACGGAAGGATTGAAACATGAAAGTACGCGACCTTCAGGTCGATCACTACAAACCAATCTTGGGGACGGACACATCTGAAAATGTGTTTCTGTGTGAGCATCTGAGCCCAACCTCATATCGGCTGGAGGGACTGGCTGTATCGCTTCCTTCGCCAGCAAGGTTGCGATCTCTGCATGCAAGATGGGAGCATCACCTCACTGAGGTGAAGTGAACACCTCTGAACTTGGGAGGGTGCCAGGCGAACTGAATCGCATAGCCGAGTCTGATGGTCCGGAGCAGCCAGCAAGATGGGCTGGGAAGCTCTGTTCAGGCTCCCAGGTAGTGTACAAGGGGCACGAGGGGGACCACCGACGTACCCGCGGAGGGGCAGCGAAAGATGGCGCAGGGACCCCGCCCGGGCGTCTCGTAGCCGGTCCGAAGCGGGGTCAGAGCGTCTATGCTGTGTGTGTAGACGCTTACCTGTGTATGAGGCGATGGTGCGTGAGTAGTCTGTTTCGCAGCACTCTCGAACCGCCCATCGTCGCTTGCTGGTGAGTGGGGAGGGTGGGTGAGGTGCAGGGATGACCCGCGCACTCCCGCCGTCCCCTCTGGGGACCCAGAGATAGAGAAAATTGCTCTTTTGTCGATTATTTGGGTGAGGAAAAAACAATCAAAAGATTCTCCGCCCGGCCCTTCTCCGGGGGAGGGAGTGATGCGGTCACCATCTCCCGAAGAGCAGCATCCTCCATCTCTGGGTCGCCCGTCTCAGGGCCTCTTGTTCTTACGCTTGCCACTGGTCTTTGTGGGGGCCTGGACGGGCTGAGCGGCTGCCCTGCGTGAACTTGCCACGGACCTCGCACTACGTGTGACGAAGGTGACCGCGCGGTCTCTGGGTCATGACATATCCTCCATGGTGGTCCAGGAACGCCATCAAACTGCTGGGCAAAGTTTTCCATCGCGTTGCCGAAGAGGCCGGTCTGGGACACCGGATCGTCGAGGAGTCTGGTTTTCTCACAGTCCCTCATATCAGCCAGACACAGCCAGAGATGGCGTTCCTGGACCACCATGGTGGACATGGCACGACCCAGAGGCCGCGCGGTCACCTTCGTCACACGTAGCGCGAGGTCCGTGGTGATATGAAGTTCACGGAGAACTTCTGGGTCATGACCACCCTCGTACAGGTCCTTCAGTGCCTGAGCCTGATGAACCTGTAATAACGCAATTGCATGTAAGGCGGAACCAGCGGCGCCACAGGCCGAGTAGGCACTGCCGATCAGCGCCGACGAGTGCCTGCAGGCCCTGGAAGGGAGCGACGGGCTGCCCCGCCAAGTGGAAGCAGCGCCGGGACACAGCTGCACCGCGACAGCGCGCTCCACCAGCGGGACGCCCGTATAGCCCCACGCTGGCCCGCCATCAAGGGTGGTGAGGGAGGAAGTCCCACTCGAGTGGTTTCGGGCAGTGAAAGGTGCCGTCCACGTTCGGGTGAGCTCTTCATGCACCTCCGGGAAGAAGGGTGGGACACTGAGAACCAGCGCGAGCCACCCCGAGATACCAATCATCCAGCCGGGAGGGATCAGGACGTGATGGAGGTTTCCATTCAAGCCCTACCCTCTCGGCGGCCCGGGCAAGCATAGCCATTATCTCCGGGTCGGTATCCGGCACCGCTGACCGCCCAGCGGACGACAGTGTGCCGTCATCCTACCCAGAAAGGTCAGGCTCTCCTTCCGATGCCGCGACCGACATCTGTTCGTCAGGGGGAGCCCCAAAGGTAACGGGCGGTACCCCTAAAGAAGGTCCAACCCGCTCCCCTGAAAGCTCCAGTGGCGACGGATTCCTCACCATCACCGTCAGACCGGACAGCCCCCTGCTTCCAGAAGTAACGCCCCCCCCGGCGTTTGCCTGGAGGAACGCTCGATCTGGGCAGAGGGACTGGAACCCCGCCCCTTTGCAGGAAGCGGAGTCTGGTCCACAACTCTGTGATGGTCATCCTCACGCAATGGGAGCATGACTCATCCACGAACGCTGCCTCAGCGTGTTGAGTGCCCAGACACGTGAGGCAGTGTGCGTGGCCATCACCCGGCGCCAGGAAACGGCTGCATCCAGAAACGCACAGGGAAAAAGGCATGATGTAAATGCCTCGTCTTTATAAAGACGTTCACCCGTGGAGCTCTTTTAGAATTCACTCTTTCAGGAATTTGCTCTTTTAGTGCTGAAGCGCACAGGGGAGATGGCCGCAGCAACACAGAAGGTGGGTGGTGCAAACCAGCTGTGTGCTTCCACTTGACACGGAAGACCACCGCCGCTGAAGCGCCGTGCCACCAACACAAAAAGAAAAAAAGAGACGTTGGTTTTTTGAGAAATGGCTTCGTTGACTCGTCAGAAGACTGGTTCGGCTCCGAAGCGAAAGCTTGTCTATGCATGGCACCTGCTGCGCATTATATGCTCACGCTGTGATCAGCTGCAGCTGGCTGCAATCATGCATGCCAATGTTCATTGGCTCGTTTAGTTACACACAAAGTAGATTGGTCTATCCAGGCGATATCCCAATTCGTCGGCTCTCGACGAGACGTCGAAGAGACCAACTGAGAGGGAACCATTTACAACTATTTAGATGTGTGTTTAATTCTTTCCTTATTTTCTTTCTTTATGCATATTTGTGTTTTGCTTAGTTTAGTTGTATGTTAGCTGGAGTTCTATTTTACCTTATATTTCACAATTGTGTTGTCTCAGTGTGCTGCTCACAATTCGAAGTCCCTGAATGTTTGATTTTGGTACATGCTGATTTTGCTACATGTTCATTTTGTTATTTAGTTACTGCTGGTGCTGACTAAAGTAGGAAAGTTACTCTTTCTTGGCCAGAAAAATAATCTTTCCAAGAATTGATAAATTAATATACTGTCTATTCGGTGGACAAACAGATCACATAATTGTAATATTGATTCTGCTACAGGTAATTCTGAGATCTGATCTAAATATTCATAATTAATTATAACCTGTTATAAACAGGTCCCACTTTAAATTAGGTGGCCTTAACTACTATGTACATACATTTAAATTAATAATTTGGTACAATGTACTTATTGTGTACATACATGTTTTTACATTGTACTTATATATTTTTAAAAGCCTACATGTAATTAAATCTGTAATTAATTTCTGTAATTACCAGTGTTGACCCATTCCTTACATCCTAAACCACCCTTAAACCTACCCATACCACCAAACCTGTCCCTAACCTTACCCATATCCCACCTTAATAGAAGCAAAAGTGTTTTGCAATGCAATATGACCAAATTAAGTACACTGTACTTATTTTTTAGTTTAAGTACATAATAGTTAAGGCCACCTAGTATAAAGTGTGACCTAAATATCTTCCCTTTTGAGCTAAATTGCCACACTTAAATACATATATAATAGCAATGAGGCAATAATAATTGTTTTAAAAAAAATATCAAAAGAAAGTAATCATATGGTTTTGTTGAAGAAAATAATATCAAAATAGATGTTTTGGACGCTTTAACTTTTGTTTTCAAATTTGTGATCTTGGTGTTTTCTTTTACAAACCCGATTCCAAAAAAGTTGGGACACTGTACAAATTGTGAATAAAAACATAATGCAATGATGTGGAAGTTTCAAATTTCAATATTTTATTCAGAATAGAATATAGGTAACATATCAAATGTTGAAAGTGAGACATTTTGAAATGTCATGCCAAATATTGGCTCATTTTGGATTTCATGAGAGCTACACATTCCAAAAAAGTTGGGACAGGTAGCAATAAGAGGTCGGAAAAGTTAAATGTATATATAAGGAACAGCTGGAGGACCAATTTGCAACTTATTAGGTCAATTGGCAACATGATTGGGTATAAAAAGAGCCTCTCAGAGTGGCAGTGTCTCTCAGAAATCAAGATGGGCAGAGGATCACCAATTCCCCCAATGCTGCGGTGAAAAATAGTGGAGCATTATCAGAAAGGAGTTTCTCAGAGAAAAATTGCAATGAGTTTGAAGTTATCATCATCTACAGTGCATAATATCATCCAAAGATTCAGAGAATCTGGAACAATCTCTGTGCGTCAGGGTCAAGGCCGGAAGACCATACTGGATGACTGTGATCTTCGGGCCCTTAGACGGCACTGCATCACATACAGGAATGCTACTGTAATAAAAATCACAACATGGACTCAGGAATACTTCCAGAAAACATTGTCGGTGAACACAATCCACCGTGCCATTCGCCGTTACCAGCTAAAACTCTATAGGTCAAAAAAGAAGCCATATCCAAACATGATCCAGAAGCGCAGGCATTTTCTCTGAGCCAAGGCTCATTTAAAATGGACTGTGGCAAAGTGGAAAACTGTTCTGTGGTCAGACGAATCAAAATTTGAAGTTATTTTTGGAAAACTGGGACGCCATGTCATCCGGATTAAAGAGGACAAGGACAACCCAAGTTGTTATTAGCGCTCGGTTCAGAAGCCTGCATCTCTGATGGTATGGGGTTGCATGAGTGCGTATGGCATGGGCAGCTTACACATCTGGAAAGGCACCATCAATGCTGAAAGGTATATCCAAGTTCTAGAACAACATATGCTCCCATACAGACGTCGTCTCTTTCAGGGAAGACCTTGCATTTTCCAACATGAAAATGCCAGACCACATACTGCATAATTTACAACATCATGGCTGCGTAGAAGAAGGATCCGGCTACTGAAATGGCCAGCCTGCAGTCCAGATCTTTCACCCATAGAAAACATTTGCTGCATCATAAAGAGGAAGTTGTGACAAAGAAGACCTAAGGCAGTTGAGCAACTAGAAGCCTGTATTAGACAAGAATGGGACAACATTCCTATTCCTAAACTTGAGCAGCTTGTCTCCTCAGTCCCCAGACATTTGCAGACTGTTATAAAAAGAAGAGGGGATTCCACACAGTGGTAAACATGGCCTTGTCACAACTTTTTTGAAATGTGTTGATGCCATGAAATTTAAAATCAACTAATTTTTCCCTTAAAATGATACATTTTCTCAGTTTAAACATTTGATATGTCATCTATGTTTTTATTTACAGTTTGTACAGTGTCCCAACTTTTTTGGAATCGGGTTTGTACAAGAAAAGATAACTGTCTTTACACCTTTCATTTTTAAGATTAAAATGAATGCTTGAAATGGATTCATTATTATTATTATATTAATGGATTCATTATTATTCTTAAAGGGGTCATCGGATGCCCATTTTCCACAAGTTCATATAATTCTTTAGGGTCTTAATGAAAAGTCTCTAATATACTTTCGGACTGTTTCAGCTCGGTGAGGGCGGGTCTAAGTTAAGACGCTTATGTCAATCAAATGTATCACAACGACAAGAAGCTAAGAATGAACTGATTTTAAAAAGGGGATATTACTTTTAAAGATTTAAAAAAATACCACTGGGTGGATTTTTATCATTGTAGCGTGGTCGTGTACACAAACTACCAACACACATTAATGTTCAAACAACTTGGAAAAGTTAGTTTTGCACCGATGACCCCTTTAATGAAAAGCACACAACAATAAAACAGTACAATGAAAAACTAGCTTATAAAACGTTCATCAACAAAAACGAGGTATGGCTTGCACCACATGAAGTATTATTTAGAAAGTTCAGCAAACACTGTGGAATCAAATAAAAAAGGCCTTGTAGCGTGACATAATGTGAATGCAAAGACAACAGGCTTTTCAAAATGAAAAAAAAAGAATAAAGTTACCACTAAACTAGCTGTCAGTGACAGTGCTTACATGTTTTTTGCTAAAGAAAACCAACATGTTCACCATGTCTGGTTTAAGAAGAGGGTTTTTACTTTACTTTTACGTTTCGCTTGAAAACCAAATCCTCTGTCTGCTATCATTTTCTCATCATTTTTGCTGCACGCTCCTTCGCACTTTTATAGACCCTAACCATTCACACTGAAAAAGCCCCTCTTACTTTCCCTCTCTCTTCACGTGATCAGTGAAATCTGACTCCTGCCGCACTGTGTTGTAGCTCTGCAGTGCACGCTGGATGGAGCAGAGCAGACGCCTTTAGTTTACAGTTGTAGTGTTTAATGTTCAACTGAACTAATTGGTCTTTATTTCTATAAAAAGCAAAATGACAGTGAGGGCAGTACCTCTGTGGGCCAAACAACTAAGAACGAGGGTTTAAACCAGGGGTGTCAAACTCAGTTTAGTTGTAGAATTTAGTTCCATCCATGCTTCAAACACACATACCTGTAGTTTTCAAATAGACCTGAAGGACTTGATTAGCTGAATCAGGTGTGTTTAATAAGGGTTGAAGCTAAACTCTGCAAGGGCTGTGACCCTCCAGGAACTGAGTTTGACACCTGTGGTTTATTTATTTTGAAGTTGCGATGAACAGTTTAGCATATTTAGAAAGACAATGATTTATTCTCCTGTGTTGGCATAGGTTTATAAATGATTTACCTTATAAATCTGAGAATGGTGCACATTGTTCCCAGATGATCATTACAAGCAACTCAGACTCACAGCATATGCAAAGATTGAATTTGAGATGGTCTGTGCATGTAAATGATAACTGTTTGTGTGAAGCAGCATGAGATGCACGTAGCCTACACACATAAATAAAGTGCATATTAAACCCGTAGCGCATCAGCACTATGCTTTATTATGATTTTTAAATATTTCGTGCAGCCTTAGAAAACAATATGTTGGTATATAGTTGTTTTATTGGGCACAAATTATATTATTCTGTGATTTTAAATCAGTATATGTAGTGTATTCAAACTTTATTTAAGCAACAATGGCATAGTTTTAATTGAAAGAGCTTGGTATGTAGCTGTTTTTTTTTATTAGATTGATTTATTTTGGAAATAAAAAAAAAAACTACTACTTACTACTCATGTAGTAGTGCTCATTTACTACTCGTTTATGAAAAAAAAAATGAGGTCTAGAAACTATAACTATTGTCTTTATTTTTTCCACTGTCAAAATCTTTTTTAAACACAAACAGATAAAAATAGATTACATAGTCTGGGTTCCATTAGCTGATAATAACGGGGTTTTAACTGGTATTATCAGCTAACTTTTTTCCCCAAAGTTCAACAGACAATGTCAGGTTATATTACCAAAAGATGACAATTCTATTTTTTGTGTATTTTATACAGGTGAAATCCCTAGTTATGTTTGTTGATAAACTGACATTCTAATGGCTAAAGACAGGCCTAATATCATTAAATGTTTTTTTTTTTTTTTCTATGATCATTGAAAATGTTTCTAATAGCAATAATTAAATCATATAAAATCTAAATAAACACAATAAATTGGCATTAATCTTATATCCACAGTCAAATGAAACTAAACACGACGGATACAAAGAGTCAAACAGATAACTCTGTCAGAGTGACGCATATTTTAATAATTATCTATTTACAGTGCAACTTCTCTCTCTCGCTCTCTCTCTCTCTCTCTCTCTCTCTCTCTCTCTCTCTCTCTCTCTCTCTCTCTCTCTCTCTCTCTCTATATGGCTATATATATATACAGAGAAAACCATATGGCTACTCTTGTATTCATTCAGGCATTTAAGTTTTACACTGTAATGTAATGCAAGTCACCATGCATTCATGAATCATGATGAGAGCTTTAATTATTATAATGTATTTTATAATTCACATTCAACTTCACGATACTCACCCAGGATCAAAAGTCACAGCAGGTCCATCAATCAGATAAGCGGGCAGATACATAGAGTTGTTACTTTTCATAGACGCACAGCTAAATCCTGGAGATGCTGCTTTCTGAGTGTAAACAGGAGCCTCCTCGTCTCTTTCCTCATACACGCTCATTTCACAGGGTGTTCTTCCACCTAGATGAAAGACACGATTTCAAGCCTGTGTGTGCAAAAACAACATAGACTTAATTTTGACACATTTAAATTTCAGTACTGGTGAGCAGAAGTGATGAGGCACAGTGACCAAAGTGGCCAGGCAACTCAAGCCACTTTTGGCGCAGTTAGACTGTAATTTTATATGGTGTCAAACTTACAGCCAAAAATTAGTGGTGTAAATCCGATGTTTCATTACAATATGATCTAATGTAAATTGTCTGGGTCAGTGATATGATATTTGCAGATATCTCGAAACACGCAGCAATGATAATAATAAATATTTCAAGTGATAATTATTTAAATGTTTATAGAGAATACAAACTGCCAGTTAATTTCTGTTAACAGAGTCATCAGCAATTTCAGGAGAGCAGCGCCAGGACCCCTAGTGAAAAAACCAGCTAAAACCAGCCTAGGCTGGTTGGCTGGTATTAGCTGGTCAACCAGCCTGGTTTTAGCTGGTCATAGCTGGGAGGCAGGCTGGTTTTAGAGGGGTCTTGGCCATTTTTCCAGCCTGGCCAGCCTGGTCAGGCTGGTCTTAGCTGGTCAGGCTGGGAAACCACCAGCTAAAACCAGCCTGACCAGCCTGGCCAGGCTGGGAGACCAGCTAAAACCAGCCATTTCCAGCTTAAACCAGCTAAGACCAGCCAACCAGCCTAGGCTGGTTTTAGCTGGTTTTTTCAGCAGGGACGGAAGACAGAGATACAGACAACAGAAGCATGACGGAGAATACATCGAGCCTGATATATTTGTACCATGATGTGTTGAACACATTTATTAATTGTGTATCTGTAAAAATGACTGAATCTGTTTCTTTTGCGTTTTATTATTAAAGCTTGATTTTTAATTTTTTTTTTTTTTTTTTTTTTTTTTTTTTTGCTCGGTGGTCAGTTCAATGAAGAATATGTTGTCAGTTCATTCTCTTTAACCTTTATTAGTACAAAGTGTGTTAACAATGTGCCACATCAATGACATTTCACGGAACGTCCTAACTTTTCTGGGTTGTATAAAGGTTATATCACAAACAAACAAACTTCCGCCCTGCGATGGTGGATTCACAATGTGGGTTTGCAGTTTGCAAAGTATCAGAGCTGACAAATGTCTTTGGCAAAGTGTGTTTTACCCCTTAACCCTAAATTTCAAAGTCTCTATGGTCATTATTTATGTTAATTTTTGCCTATGGCGGCCGGTGTGTCGGTTTGCCTATTGCGGCAGGACAATGAATTTGTCCTGCCGCTTCTCATCCTCATAATAGTAGTGCCATCAGAGCAGCGAACAACTTTGACGTGTCTACGTTCAACACCCAATACTGCTGATAGCCTATTACAGCAATAAAACGTTTTAACAAACTTACCGTGGCAAGTGAAGACATTTGTTCCATTTCGAATCCTCCGAAATGGCGTCTCTGAGACGATCACTTTTGGTTTCACTTTATGAGACACATAGCATAGGTGAAAACAGCCCTCCCCAGACTGAACGTGATGACGTTGGGCTACGTGCTAAACTCTTTTGTTCTGCACAATTAACCATTACACAGACAGTTGTATAATTAAATTGTAAGTGTAGACATCACAAGAAAATACAGTAATATTATATCGGGTTTGTATCACGATAAATTAAGCTCTCTTTGACAAGAACAATAAGTTCTCTTACGAGAGGGAACGAGTACTGCGTAAGAAGTATCTTACGCTAGGGGAAAATCCTTTTCTGCGAGATATTGAAGCCAAAAATTATCCTTAATTTTGAAATAATGTAAAGCGCGTTGCAGCAGCATACAGACATAGGCGAAACAGCTTGCGCGCCTATTGGCTGCTCTGCGGCAACTGCAGCAGCCTATTAGAGCGAGGCCTGACGCGACGCCAGATCCAATGGGGGCATTTCGCGCCCTTTGCGTCGCTTCGCGCCCTTTTCGTAGCTTCCCGCCTAAAAGGGCGTGGTCTAGACCTATAAATATCGCTCATAGGCAGCTATTATCTGATTTTTCATCCTTCAAGCGAAGCACACGCATCGCTGGAGCCGGATAAGAAGCCGCCGTTTGACTGCAAGCATCTCAGCGGGACGAGCCACTGAAGCTGCTGGCCACGCCGCCTTCCGTGCCTACCTGCTGCGCTTTCCGGCGCCTATATCCTTTATAATCTACAGTGTGTTTCGCCGCTGCGATACACACTGTTTCTCTAAAAAGAGCAAAGCGTCTTTTTAAAGATGCCTCCATACGGCTCGTGCAGATGCCAATGGTGACTCTGAGGACTTGCCTTGCCTTCTTCACTGAGACTGCTCCCCCGCCCGCCGCGGTGTAGCGCCGTAAAAAGCGCCGTGCCCAGCGGGCCCCGGACACTTCCCCCAGCCGACAAAGCTCGCCGGTTCGCCCGCCTGCTTCATCGACCTCGTCAGCCTCTGTTCCGGACGTAAAGCGGCCGCTGTCTGCCACCGCTTCCATCGACGCCGCTGACGAGGGGGGCCATGAAGGAGGAAGAGGATTTCCGTTTCCCGCCAAAGCGGGAACGCGCATGCTGCTCAGAAGAGGCGATAGCAGCCCACTTATGTCTGCCCTCCGCTGGACGGCGTGCTAAGTCGGCCCTCCCCTCTAAAGCTTGCCGTCAGACGTCAAACCTGCTTCGCCGCGCTTTCGCCGCCGCCTAGCCGCGTCAGCGCTGCGTAACATGGTCTCTCACCGTTGCTGAGAGGCACCCGTGGTTAACGCTTTCTGACGTTTTTCTCGTCCAGGATTGAGTTGAAACCTGAGCCTCCGAAATCGTCCTAGCACAACTGGGAAAACGACGGTGTACGAGTCCCGCTGTTGCCGGACCCCCACCAAAGTTATTCGCTCGTCCAGTTCCAGGAAATGTGACTGTTCCAGTGTTTTCTGCAGCCAACAAACCGGCTCCGTCGCCCGTTTGCCTGCACACAAAAGTCGTTCCCACGGCTACACAGATAAACCCCCAATAAAGTGTATTGTCTGGTGTCCCGGCCACGGCCGATGGTGTTTCACGTGTAAGAATGCCCACTAGCAGTGCTCATCTCTACACACAAGCACAGCGCACATAAAATCGACACAGATCGATTGCGCTTCACAACCGGCCACGGCCGATGGTGTTTCACGTGTAAGAATGCCCACTAGCAGTGCTCATCTCTACACACAAGCACAGCGCACATAAAATCGACTCAGATCGATTGCGCTTCACACGTGGTAAATATGCCCGCTTCACAGTGGCCACAGACACCACATTATGCACGTCAAACGGTTTCTGTGAAAACGAAACCAAAAGTGCATTCGCTCTACGCAGGCGAACGTTGTTTGGAGTGTGTTAAATGTGCCCGCTGCCCCACAGCCACATCCACACACAGACATAATAGTTCCCGCTATCAGCGTGCCCCATGCCTCAAATATCACGAGCACGTTTTGCATGAAATCAGCGTGCATTCGCTCCATGCAAGCGAACGATGTTTGGAGTGTGTTAAATGTGACTGTTCCAGTGTTTGCTGCAGCCAACAAGCCGGTTCTGTCGCCCGCTTGCCTGCACACAAAGGTTGTTTTCACGGCTACCCAGATAAATCCCCAATAGAGTGTATTTTCTGGAGTCCCGGCCACGGCCGATGGTGTTTCACGTGTAGACAAAATGCCCACTCCTCCAGTGCCCATTTCTACACACAAGCACAACCTGTCATACACCCTGCGCGCATAAAATCGGCTCAGATCGATTGCGCTTCACATGTGGTAAACGTGTCCACTTAACAGTGCCCACAGACATCACATTATGCACGTCAAAAGGTTTCTGTACAAACGAAACTAACGTGTATGCAGGCGAACGGTGTTTGCAGTGTGTTAAATGTGCCTGTTGCCACACAACCACATACACACACAGACATAATAGTTCCCGCTATCAGCGTGCCCCACGCCCCGAATGTCACGAGCACGTCTCTGGTGCCACAGCATACCGAAACCACTCCGTTAATGAAAGAACGGAGCGCGCTTCGTATTCAGCCTCTAGCTATTCATGCAAACGCATTGGAAAAGCTTCCAGGGGTCTCGAAATGGGTGCTGGACATTATAAAAGGAGGCTATTCGCTACAGTTTCACCGACGCCCGCGCCGCTATACAGCGCGCGTCGAGACCACAATGCAGACAGAAGCAGCACACCTGCTTCGAGCCGAAGTGGCGAAACTATTGAGCAAAGAGGTCATAGAGCCCCTTTCTCAAGCTCAAAGGGAAGGGGGGCTGTACAGCAGATATTTCCTGGTACCGAAAAAAGACGGGGGTCACAGACCCATATTAGATCTAAGGCAACTGAACAAAGCGCTGGTGAAGCGTCGGTTCAGGATGCTCACGACCAGAAAAATCCTCGCGCAAGTTCGCCAAGGAGACTGGTTCGTGTCAGTGGATCTGAAAGACGCGTATTTTCAAATACAGATAGCGTCACGTCACAGGCGATTTTTGAGATTCGCCTTCGAGGGCCAGGCATATCAGTACACAGTCCTGCCGTTCGGTTTGTCCCAGGCACCCCGTACATTACGAAGTGCATGGACGCAGCGCTCGTTCCTCTCAGACTGAAAGGCGTGCGCATACTGAACTATTTGGACGATTGGCTGATTCTAGCGCAGTCTCGCTCAGTGCTTGTACAGCATACGACCATGTTACTCGATCACCTCGAGAATTTGGGTCTCAGAGTCAATTGGGCGAAGAGCTCACTGTCCCCCAGTCAGAAAACTTCCTTCCTGGGCACAGAATTGGACTCGCTGTCAATGATAGCGCGGCTGTCACCACAGCGCGCAGCAGACATTCAGCGCACAGCGGGCTCGTTCCGCTGCGGCGCGTCTGTCCCGCTCAAAAAAAAAAAAAAAAAAAAAATCAGAAAATGCTGGGTCTCATGGCCTCAGCGTCATCAGTTCTGCAGCTGGGTCTGCTATGTATGCGCCCACTGCAGCTCTGGCTGAAAGCGCGCGTCCCGCGTCAAGCGTGGGCGCCCGGTCGGCTTCGTATCACGGTCAATCAGTAATGTGTCACAGCCCTGAATCCGTGGAGAGCAATCGACTGGTACCAGTTAGGTGTAAGCCTGGGGACTTCCTCGAGAATAAAAGTGGTGTCTACGGACGCGTCCACCTCGGGATGGGGGGCTCTGCTCGAGGGCAGACCGTTTTTTGGCCAGTGGTCAGAACGGGAAAAGCTCCTGCATATCAACTGCCTCGAAATGTTGGCAGTACAGAACGCGCTGATGCGCTTCTGTCCCCAAATAAAAGGAAACCATGTATTAGTCCGCTCGGACAACATGTCAGTGGTTTCCTATATAAATCGCCAGGGCGGTCTCAGGTCCAAAAACCTATACAGACTTGCAGAACGCCTCCTGGTATGGGCTCAGCGCAACCTGCGCTCGCTGAAAGCAGCGCATGTGCCGGGGCTTCTAAACATAAGGCCAGACAGACTGTCCAGGAACAATGTTCCAGCAGGCGAATGGTCTCTACACCCACAGACAGTACAACTACTGTGGAAGAAATTCGGCAGAGCGGAAGTAGACCTGTTTGCGTCTCCGAACAACGCTCACTGTCTGGAATTTTACCCAAAAAGCAGAGACGCGCTGGCCCACGAATGGCCCCGCCGTCATCTCTATGCTTTTCCCCCCGTCTCTCTCCTACCTCAGGTGATAGAGGGGGTCAGGGAAAAAGGATGTTCAATACTGCTGATAGCGCCGTTTTGGGAAAACCAGCCCTGGTTCCCAGCGCTGATGCAGCTGACGAGCACTGTCCCGTGGCCGATACCAGTGAGGAGAGTCCTTCTCTCTCAGGCCAGCGGCTCGATTTGGCATCCTCACCCAGAGCTGTGGTCCCTTCATGTCTGGGCCACCAGCGAATATATGATGAACTCCCTAAAGGAGTATTAAACACGATCACGCAGGCTAGAGCCCCGTCTACGAGACGGCTCTATTCCTCAAAATGGTCAGTGTTTTCGGGCTGGTGCGCAGCTCGCGGCTCGTCACCCACTAACTGTGGTGTGATGGAGGTGCTTTCCTTTCTACAAGAGCTGCTGGACAAGGGCAGAACCCCGTCCACGCTCAAAGTCTATGTGGCGACCATAACAGCGTTCTCGAGCACAACGCTAGGTCAGTCAATAGGAAGGAACGATTTAGTTATTCGCTTCCTGAAGGGAGCTAGAAGACTAAATCCCCCCATACCTCCCACAGTCCCCGTATGGGACCTTTCTGTGGTACTAGAGGCCATGAAAGGTGGACCATTCGAGCCTCTGCAGACGATTGATTTGAAATACCTGTCTCTTAAGACCGTGTTTCTGCTGGCTCTCGCTTCAGTGAAGCGCATAGGGGATTTGCACGCACTCTCTGTGAGCGCGACGTGCATGGAATTTGGACCTAATGACTCTAAAGTCATACTCAAACACAAACATGGTTACGTTCCAAAATCACTCAACACACCGTTTAGGGCACAGGTCATCGCGCTGTCAGCCCTACCGGTCAATGATGAGGAAACGGACGCGAGCCTCCTATGCCCAGTCAGGGCATTACGAGCTTACGTGTCTCGCTCGTCTGCTTTTAGGCAGACAGAACAGCTTTTTGTTTCGTTTTACGGGCGTCCCAAGGGACTGGCCGCGTCGAAACAGAGCTTATCCAGATGGATAGTTGATGCTATTGCGTTGGCATATGCTTCCAAGGGCATGCAGTGTCAGGTGTCAGAGCACATTCCACGAGGGGCGTGGCCTCATCGTGGGCGTGGTCGAGTGGGATTGCCTTGCAAGATATTTGTACGGCGGCGGGCTGGGCCTCTCCGTCTACATTTATAAGGTTTTACAACCTGGAGGTTCCCGCCTTACAGGCCAGATTGCTGTCAGTCTAGATGTTCAGTGTTGTCTGACCTGATGTTATCAGCTCGGAATGCTGCGTCTACTGAGCACAGCTCTAGGGTAGACAGTGAAAGTGATAGCACAAGATGTGTCTGAGCAAACTGTGTGATGACCCTTATTCTTACGTCAGCTCAGGCCGTAACCCCGCCCTGTATGTACGTTTACTTAGCGTCTGAGTGACGCTGCACTATGTGGAAGAGTGCGGCGTTGCCCCTCCCTCTTCCCCGGACTCCCTGTGAGTTCTATAGGTGATTATGAACTGTATGAACCCCGGGCTTTCGCCCTTGGGTCTTTGGTGTCAGATCTCAGCATGCACGGCGTTTTACACTGGGTCCCCTAGCGTAAGATACTTCTTACGCAGTACTCGTTCCCTCTCGTAAGAGAACGTACTCGGTTACTAACGTAACCTCGGTTCTCTCTAGAGAGGGAACGAGTACTGCGTATCTTGCCGTGCATGCGCACGCTCTGGTTGCTTTGATGATGAAAAACCAGATAATAGCTGCCTATGAGCGATATTTATAGGTCTAGACCACGCCCTTTTAGGCGGGAAGCTACGAAAAGGGCGCGAAGCGACGCAAAGGGCGCGAAATGCCCCCATTGGATCTGGCGTCGCGTCAGGCCTCGCTCTAATAGGCTGCTGCAGTTGCCGCAGAGCAGCCAATAGGCGCGCAAGCTGTTTCGCCTATGTCTGTATGCTGCTGCAACGCGCTTTACATTATTTCAAAATTAAGGATAATTTTTGGCTTCAATATCTCGCAGAAAAGGATTTTCCCCTAGCGTAAGATACTTCTTACGCAGTACTCGTTCCCTCTCTAGAGAGAACCGAGGTTACGTTAGTAACCGAGTACGTTTTCTTTTAACTTCGGCAGGGTACAACAGTTCGTAAAAAAAAACAGAAATATATAAACATTGTCATAAACAACAAATTGAACAGAAAAGAAACACAATAAGATGCAAAAAAAAAAAAAAAAAAAAAAAAAAAAAAGTTCTCCTTTAATACCCCGAAAATTTATTGACTGACTCATACATACTATACTTTAATTTGAAATTTATTGGAGTTAATTTTAAGGCTCAATTTACCTGAACATAAATAAATAAATAAATGAATAAAATATTATTGTCTGACTGGCAACATTTAGCTTTGCGAAGTCACATGACTGCACAGTATGATTAATCTACAGTCTAAATTACATGATTACATGGTGTATCATCTTGCTATATGTATTTTATATACTTTTTTTAACAGGATCAAATCTGTTATTCCTCTAACTTTTGTGACGCTTATCCTGATTTATTTATTGCAGCAGAATCACACATGCTCCATTAAAGTATGAGTCACACTTTTCACAATTTCCATCTTTCCAAAGACTTTTCAGAGCATTTCTATTTTTGTTCTTTTTTACAACATTCAACTTCACTCATTTCACAACTTTCACATTATAACTTATACATGTGGCGATATTCACATTGCTGCAAAATATGGTTGTCTGTTCTTTTATAAAGAGACAAATACATTAATGTTCACAAGCTGTTCAGTACAAGTGACAAAAGCATTCAGTAACCAAACTCTGTTTGTCCACACTGAATATCGGAATATTTTAGATCTAGTCACTGTCTTTCACTAGCGTCTCCCATCAGTTTATCTGTGCTTGGGTAAAACTGTAAAAAAGCATTCAGAGACCATGACCATTAATTGAGGTTTGACAGATGAACTTGCTCCTCCTCATCATGTGAACTTGTTTTTGTGGGTTCATGCTCATATAGGAGTGTAGGGTAATGATCTTTGTTTGATAAGTGAGCTAAGCAAGCTGTGAAGCACACAGAGATAGATGTACAAATGTGGAACTGTAAAAGAAAGGGCAGACGTCTGTATAGCATGCAGCAACAAACAGGCAATGGGATACAAGTTCTTTTTTTTTTAAACAGGAAGGAAGATTTAATTACTTGCAGGGCATTCTAGACTAAACCATTCATTGTATAAAAATATGATAACCTGAAACACATGCAATTATGTGATCAAGCGAAAACAATAGCGCATGTACCAATAAAATGAAAAAATAAATAAATATTTAAATAAATAAATAAGAATATAATTTAAGTAATTAAAAGACAATTGGTGATGTTTTTTATTTGCAACAAAAATATAGTGCAATATATCTTAAAATATTAGGATTATAAGAGAGAATAAAAAATATTTATTTTTGTTTATTGTCACCTGCCTATTAATGCTTCACACTTCAGTCCAGTTGGTGGCGGTACTGCACCAGAAGTTAGCTGCAGGCTGCCATAACAAAATAAATTATTTAAAAAAAAAACGGAAAAGAAGGAGGAGGAGGAATGGGAAGACAAAGAAGAAGAAACAATGAGTGAATTTATTCATTTATTTATTTATTGGTAGTTATGGTATACACCACTGTTCAAAAGTGCATTTTGCACAAAAGTTTTTTCCCCCTCAAATGAAATGGATTCTTTTATTCGGCATTAGTGCATTAAATCGATCAAAGGTGACAGTCAATACTTTTACAAAAAAGTTATATTTCCAATAAACGATGTTCTTGTGAATTTTCTGTTCATCAAAGAATACTGAAATATATAAGACTGGATTAGTGATACATTACATTTTAAAATATAGTACAATATAAACAAGTATTTTAAATAGTAATATTTTACTATATTAGTCATATCACTGTTTTTTTTTTTTTTTTTTCAAAAATGCAGTCTTGGTGAGCATAATTTTTTTTTTTTTTCAAAAACATTAGAAATATAAACAAAATATTTCTTTCATTTCACATTGATTTTGAGTTTTTTTTGTGACAATGTTGCAATAATTTGGCTTGACTTTAGCTACATACAGTATTTATGTATTATAAATAAATCCATGTTTTTATGTATGTAAAGAGAACACAGAGATAGCTTTTCATTTACACAGATATAAAACGCAGTAAAGCGCAGGAGCAGCAGGTGCATCCTGTGTGTGGAAGAAAATCTCCACGGCTCACTGCAGCTCTACAAGAGAAACTTCAGCACCTCATGAACTTCAGAACCTCTTTAGGAGTTTTACCTGTAACCTGCACAGAGCTGAAACATTTATACACACCGAATCAAATAAACTCTAGTCAAACTAGAAATATGGCCTAAAACTCACATTAGCATTTGCAGAGGAGATTATGTTCATCTCAGAATATAATCTTGCATGTGCTGCATGTTCAAACCACAAAGGGGTTTGTTTACAAGAAATAAAGATTCACAACTGAAACCACAGAAACTGTTTTAAGCTTTATCAAACATTTCATCCTTAGAAATATTGCTTGCATCTGTCTGCTAAGAATAAGGCACTGAAAGATGTTCTTGACAAAAATGATCTTCAGCTTGATCTCAAATCAGTGCTATAATGAGCGCTTTTGTTTAATACATCTTTACGTGTCGTGTTTCTATTGTGGCCTATTTAGACGTTTTTACTCTTTTACTATGAGTTACTAACATATTGTACGCTGAGGTAAACCAGTGTGTCATGATCTGGGCTGTGGGGCTCCCCTCAGCCACCTGAGGTCGCTGTTTTCCCTTCCCTGCACACACATCCCTAATTGTACACTCCTGTCTAGTCGTTATCACTGATTACACGCACACCTGTTCACAATCACATCTGGTCTATAAGAACACTCATTTCCCACTACTCATCCTGGCTGCATTGTCTTTTGTCTTGCATGTTATTTTGTGTGTTCTTGATCTTGGCCCTTGACCGTGTTTCCTGTTTTAGTTTATTTAGTATTCAGTTTATGTCGTGTTGTGCCGTGTTGGCCTTTTTGTTTGTTTAGTTTGTTTTCATTTCATTAAAAATACTCGCCTGCATTTGGACCCAGATCTCTTCCATCTTCTATCGTGACAGAATGCAGCCAGCATCGATGGGTCCAGCGGGGAGTAATTTTTTTTTTTCTTTCTGAGGAGGCGGCGTCTTTTGAGGCAGCGTCGGCCGCTCGGTTCGAGGAGGTTATCTGCCGCCAACTGGCCGAGATGGAGGCCTGTAGGGCCGAGTCGGCGCGACGGCGTTCCCGCTTTGCGGTGGGGGTGGAGTGGCTCTTCCGTGGGAAGGCGGAAGTGTCCGTGGTCTCTGTTCCTGACGCGCAGGTGACCACGCTCTCTGTTTCGGACGCGGCGGTGACCGCTCTCTCTGCTCCTGACGCGGCGGTGACCGCACTCTCTGTTCCGGGACGCGGCGGTGACCGCTCTCTCTGCTCCTGACGCGGCGGTGACCGCTCTCTCTGCTCCGGACGCGGCGGTGACCGCTCTCTCTGCTCCGGACGCGGCGGTGACCGCTCTCTCTGCTCCTGACGCGGCGTTGACCGCTCTCTCTTTTCCGGATGCGGCGGTGACCGCTCTCTCTGTTCCGGACGCGGCGGTGACCGCTCTCTCTGTTCCGGACGCGGCGGTGACCGCTCTCTCTGTTCCGGACGCGGCGGTGACCGCTCTCTCTGTTCCGGACGCGGCGGTGACCGCTCTCTCTGTTCCGGACGCGGCGGTGACCGATCTCTCTGTTCCGGACGCGGCGGTGACCGCTCTCTCTGCTCCGGACGCGGCGGTGACCGCTCTCTCTGCTCCTGACGCGGCGGTGACCGCACTCTCTGTTCCGGACGCGGCGGTGACCGCTCTCTCTGCTCCTGACGCGGCGGTGACCGCTCTCTCTGCTCCTGACGCGGCGGTGACCGCTCTCTCTGCTCCGGACGCGGCGGTGACCGCTCTCTCTGCTCCGGACGCGGCGGTGACCGCTCTCTCTGCTCCGGACGCGGCGGTGACCGCTCTATCTGCTCCGGACGCGGCGGTGACCGCTCTCTCTCCTCCGGACGCGGCGTTGACCGCTCTCTCTGCTCCTGACGCGGCGTTGACCGCTCTCTCTGCTCCGGACGCGGCGGTGACCGCTCTCTCTCCTCCGGACGCGGCGTTGACCGCTCTCTCTGCTCCTGACGCGGCGTTGACCGCTCTCTCTGCTCCGGACGCGGCGGTGACCGCTCTCTCTGCTCCGGACGCGGCGGTGACCGCTCTCTCTGCTCCGGACGCGGCGGTGACCGCTCTCTCTGCTCCGGACGCGGCGTTGACCGCTCTCTCTGCTCCTGACGCGGCGTTGACCGCTCTCTCTCCTCCGGACGCGGCGTTGACCGCTCTCTCTGTTCCGGACGCGGCGGTGACCGCTCTCTCTGCTCCGGACGCGGCGGTGACCGCTCTCTCTGCTCCGGACGCGGCGGTGACCGCTCTCTCTGCTCCGGACGCGGCGTTGACCGCTCTCTCTGTTCTGGACGCGGTGGTGACCGCTCTATCTGCTCCGGACGCTGTGGGGCTCCCCTCAGCCACCTGAGGTCGCTGTTTTCCCTTCCCTGCACACACATCCCTAATTGTACACTCCTGTCTAGTCGTTATCACTGATTACACGCACACCTGTTCACAATCACATCTGGTCTATAAGAACACTCATTTCCCACTACTCATCCTGGCTGCATTGTCTTTTGTCTTGCATGTTATTTTGTGTGTTCTTGATCTTGGCCCTTGACCGTGTTTCCTGTTTTAGTTTATTTAGTATTCAGTTTATGTCGTGTTGTGCCGTGTTGGCCTTTTTGTTTGTTTAGTTTGTTTTCATTTCATTAAAAATACTCACCTGCATTTGGACCCAGATCTCTTCCATCTTCTATCGTGACACAGTGCCTCTACTGCTGTAATGGAAATACAACTAGGTTTTTTGAAGCATTTTAAACCTAATCTATTGGAGCAAAATGTCGGTTTTCAGCAGTTTTAAACCATCCTTTATGCAAAAAGGAAATACTTGTGTGTCTTTCTAACATCAACAGATGACTATACAACTGTAACATGAAACAACATGTGGATCTGGAAAGGTCGATTTGACCAAAATCAGGTTCTCCCAGGCACTTAAGCAACCTGAGTGATGACGCACTGTCGAGTCCACAAGATGGAGGGAAGGCCATAAATATGTCAACTGGAATGCAGTTTTTCTGCTCTAATTACCCTGAACATTTACATATACAGCAGCACTTTGCATTGGCAGTTCATGCTTCAGTGCTTTGAAAGAGTTTATAGGTCTGAGTTTAACACAGAACACAATTGCCATCATCAGTGTCACAGAACAACAATGACTTCCATCGCCATTTTTATCTTGATGCTTGCAGTATTTTATCAGGGTTCGTATAATTAGCCTAGATCTTTATTGCATAAACTAACTTGTGTCATACTTGATATTTCATGGCATATGTGACTCTTTTAGAGTGCCGAGGACAGGTCATCATCACTCACACACCTTTAATAACAGCAGCCCAACCAGGACAAGAAGTACGATTAAACTGCAAAGCCAACAGGCCGGTGCATCTTAATGACCACATGGCTTGGTACTTCAGGGAACCTGGAGGAGCTACTAAGCTACTCATATACCGTGCCACAAATCGATTCACTGGAACTCCATCTAGATTCACAGGAAGTGGGCATGGAGCTGACTTCACGCTGACCATCAGTGGAGTCCGGCCTGAAGATGCAGGACATTATTTCTGTCAGAGTGACCACACTGGTGCAATATTCACACAGTGATAAAGAGCCGTACAAAAACCTCTGTCACACTACACTGATACAGCTTTGATTTGAATACTGAAAGCCATTTGAACACTGAAACTGTTTTTTTTTTTTTTTGTTAACAACAGCAACGCTGATTACTCAATTTGTAATCGACTGCAGGTGTTGTCATGCTTCACTGAGAGAAGCTTATTTGAGTATCTGACATGAAATACTTTAAGGAAGTTAATGTTTCGCACAAGGTCACAGAACTCATTCTAGAACATTTTTAAGCATTTCAAATTCTTTTGTAACTATTGAATTATAATTCATTTAGACTTCAAGACCACCCTGTGTTATTTGAGAGGCCACCTGATATTAGTAGAATATTTATTGTAATATTTGTACTTTAAACATTTATTTGTTAAAGCAGAACTAAGAAGAGAATCAAAGATATCAAGGCTTTTATTTCAGACAAAAGAGAAAAATCATTGCATGCTCTTGAATTAAATCAGAGAAGCAGAAGTGAGACATGAGCAGGAAGGCAGCAGCAGATCTACTGTGAGCACTGATCTCTGGTCAGTTGTTGAGTGACGGCAGGCTGGCCGCTGCGTGTGGCCTCACAGCTCACTGAGACGCTCTCCATCCACTGCTGCTCAGAGAGAGTCAGGCTGCTGCTCCAGCTGTACAGACCGTCCTTCTGCAGGAGCCCAGCGCTGCTGTCCTGAGATTCACTGCTGCTGCTGCTGTCGTCCACCTTCCAGCTCAGACTCCAGTCTGACGGGAAACCCTCCACACACACAAGTGTCGCTGTGCTCTTAGATGAAATGTCTGTGCTGGACGGGGGCAGGATGCTCACTTTAGGAGGAGTGACACCTGAGAAGAGATCAGAGCAGCAGGACAACTCACTTAAGAGACATCTGAACACATTTTATTACAGATGAATGTGACAGACAACATTCCTACCATCTGTTTAAGTAAAGTAGTATATGATGAAAGTTTTTCAAGACTGACTGGCAGGCACTCTGTGAACCCCACGGTCAGGACATTGATGGGATCACAGAGTGCATTACTGGATACATAAACTTTTGTGTGGACACTATTGTACCAGCTAGGACAGTAAATTGTTACCCTAATAACAAGCCATGGGTGACTAAGGACATTAAAGCCATTCTAAATAGGAAAAAGAAGGCATTCAGAGAGGGTAACAAGGAGGAGGTGCATGTTATACAGAAGGACCTGAGAATAAAAATAAGGGAAGCTAAGGACAGGTACAGAAGGAAGCTGGAGTGGAAATTTCAGCAGAATAACATGAGAGAGGTGTGGAGTGGTATGAGGACTATCACTGGTTACAGGTCAAGCAGCAGCGGTGGAGTAAATACCAGCGTGGAACGGGCCAATGAGCTGAACCAGTTTTTTAATAGATTTGATACAGTTACCCCGATTCTCCCTGGTAGTGACTCAGCAGCTGAGCAACAACGACTAGCCACTTCACCTGCCCTCTCTTCCCTCACAGCTCACATGGATGGCCCTGCTTGTACTTCATCCTCTGACCCCTCGGCTGATAGTCATCACCTGAGAAGTACTGGTTCTCAACCTCCAGTGATTATATTTACTATTGAGCAGGTGAGAAGACAGCTGCAGAGACTTCACATAGGCAAAGCTGCAGGCCCTGATGGTGTTAGTCCCAGGGTCCTGAAAGTCTGTGCCCCCCAGCTGAGTGGAGTACTTCATCATGTCTTCAACATGAGCCTGAGTCTTCAGAGAGTCCCCGTCATGTGGAAGACATCGTGCCTCGTTCCTGTTCCAAAGATACCACGTCCCAGCTACTTGAAGGATTATAGGCCCGTGGCTTTGACGTCACACATTATGAAGACTCTGGAAAGACTCATTCTGGAACAGCTCCGGCCCATGGTCAAACCACTTCTGGATCCCCTCCAGTTCGCCTACCAACCCCGTTTAGGAGTGGAGGACGCTGTCATCTTCTTGCTGAACAGAGTCTACACCCATCTGGACAAGCCGGTAAGCACTGTGAGAATCATGTTTTTTGATTTTTCAAGTGCTTTTGGGACCATCAGGCCGGCCTTGTTGGCAGAGAAGCTGACAGCGATGCAGGTGGACGCCCCATTGGTGTCCTGGATGGTGGACTACCTGACTGGCAGACCACAGTATGTATGCCTACAGAGCTGTATGTCAGGCAGACTGATCAGTAACACTGGGGCGCCACAGGGGACCGTCCTCTCTCCCTTCCTCTTCTCTCTCTACACCACACATTTTAACTACCGCACAGAGTCCTGCCACCTCCAGAAATTTTCTGATGACTCTGCAGTGGTTGGATGTATTACTGGTGGCGATGAGAGGGAGTACAGGGCTGTGGTGGATAACTTTGTCACTTGGAGCGAGAGCAACCACTTACTGCTTAATGTGACAAAGACAAAGGAACTGGTGGTGGATCTGAGGAGGACAAAGGCTTTAGTGACCCCTATAAGCATCAAAGGGGTCAGAGTGGAGGTGGTGGAGGAGTACAAATATCTAGGAGTGTACTTGGACCACAAACTGGATTGGTGCAAGAACGTGGACACTGTGTACCGGAAGGGTCAGAGTCGCCTCTACTTTTTGAGGCAGCTGAGGTCCTTCAACATCTGCAGGACGATGCTGAGTCTGTGGTGGCCAGCGCCTTCATGTATGCTGTTGTCTGCTGGGGCAGCAGTCTGAGAGTGAGGGATATCAACAGACTTAATAGAATCATTAGGAAGGCCAGCCATGTCGTGGGAGAGGAATTAGACTCTCTGACAGTGGTGTCTGAGAGGAGGATGTTGTCCAAAATAAAGACTATACTGGACTTTCCCTCTCACCCACTCCACACTGTGCTGACCAGCTATAGGAGCTCGTTCAGCAACAGATTCCGACTCCTACGATGCACCACTGAGAGTCACAGGAAGTCATTCCTGCCTGTCTCGATTAAACTACTGAACTCTGAATTATAATAATCACTTTGTTACTGCATATTCACTTTGGTACATTGATGTCATTCTCTTTACTATGTAAAGGTTTTTATACAAATAGAAAATATGTTTTCTTTTAGATACTCTTTAGATATAACTCAGGGATTTAAATGCAACCTTGGTATTTGATATTTATTATAATTTTAATTTTATTGAGACTTTTTATCGTCTGTAACGAAACAAGAATTTCCCCTTGGGGATTAATAAAGGAATTTCTGATTCTGATTCTGATTAAATGTAATCATATTTACAGATGTTTTATAACAAGTTAGTAACTATAAGCTTTTGCACTGCTTAGATGTTTTCACCTAGTTGGGTAACAAGTGAACTCAATATTACCACATCAACATACATCCAGAAAAGACTCAATAATTAAGGTAGGTGTTATTAAAAATGTTCTCAAACTTTGTGAAAAAGAAGTACACTTATTTGACTACACATCAAAGCTGAAATACACAGAAGTTTCAATAGAAATTGCAATACACTTCAGACTTTAGTATATTATTTTGTAGTTTATTTTTCCATAATAAGTGCTATAGATCTATATGCTGAACTGTACTCCTTCCAGCAAGGAGTAAAATATATTTCATAAATGTCAAGTTGGCAAATTTAAATAATAGATTTGTATGCAAAACCATTCAATATATTAGTATTTTTGCCTTTGATATTGTTGCTATATCTCACATATTATGACAAAATTATCTAATAGCATGTCAGTTGTAAAGATGTTTATAATAAGCAAATTTTATAGTAACTTTTTGTTAAAAGTTTGTAATTTGACTCTCAAATATAAACTTTTACTTAGAAATATTTAGCATATCAATTAGAAAATGTTTTCCCCAATACAAATTAAAACATTCAAATTATAATGTCATACATTTTAGTAAAACAACTGCTTTACCTCTACTTGCTATTGTGATCAAATCTATTTCAATAATAAAACTTGTGAATTGCTTTATTAAAAAAAGGAAAATTACAATCTAAACTCCAGCTGATTCACTGATGATAAACTACTAAATGTTCGTGAAATATCATCAGAATATCCTAGTAAACTCTTGAGAAATATCAGCTGATATCTGAGTCTTTGTATTTGTGGAAAAGGCACATTTAATAACACTTTAAAATTAATTTAGTTTAAAATTCAATATCTGACACATATGGGACACATTTTCACCTGAAAGGAAGTAGTTTTGAATAAGTGCACCACCCCTCTGTTTAAAACTGACTGTCATTGATCAGGACTGAAAACAGCAGCTCTGGTCTGTTCTCACTCAATCTTAGCAAAGATGACTGCAAACACTCTGATGATCTGCTCTCTACTGCTTTCTATTGCTGGTAAGATTAAAGCTAAATATTTAATGATTAATGAATGCTTTTTATCATTTTTCTAATGTGTCATCTGTTTGACTGTAACAATGATGGCAGGTTGTTTTGCTGAGATCATTCTGACTCAGAGTCCATCAGTGGATTCGGTGTCTGTGGGAAGCAGCGTCACTCAGGTCCAGCAGTACTTGTTTTACACAGAGTTTAGCCTGGTATCATCAGAAACCCGGACAAACACCCAAACTCCTGTTCTCCAGTGTTGGTAGCAAAGTGTCTGGAGTTTCTGAGAGATTCACTGATGGGAGATCAGGAACAAACTCCATGCTCAAAATCAGAAATGTCCAGATAGAAGATGCAGGAGATTGTTACTGTCAACAGCATTATGAAACACCACGAACACAGTGATACAGAGTTGTACAAAAACCCCTCCAGTGAAAGAGGAACTACTGATTTAGACAAACACTGCACACATATTACACTGTGACTGGACTCTGTTTTTTAAAAATCTAAATAGTTCATATCCCATTGCAAAGAACCTAATCTACTGCATTTCACTGATAGTTAAGGTTTAGATTTGGCTATGTGATACTGATCATACACCAAAACTAACAAGTACTGCTCTTAGAAAACATCTGACCAACTCAAAACAAGCATTCAGACTTTAAAGACAACAGAAGTACAGTAATTATGAAATGACATATACATTTCCAAACCTGTATGAGATTCTTTCTACTGTTGAGCACAAAAGAAGATACTTTGAAGAATGAACAAAACAGTTTCTGGTCTCTTCTGACTTCATTTCATACTATGGAAGTCAGTTGTTCTTCAAAATATCCTTTTGTGTTTAGCAGAAGAAAAGAGACTCATACAGGTTTGCCTGCATCTGTTCAAATATTATATATTTTTTTCTTTGTAAACTTTTATTGCAATCCAGTTGTGTGACTCCTTCCTGTGGCCACCTTGTGACGTCTCATCAGTACATGCTCTCTTAAGTTTTAGCAAATTTTAGTATGTGCCTGTATTTATTGATTTATTTATTTGTGAACTTTATTTTATTTCAGTTTTAGTTTAATTATTTTAATACTTTTTAAATGTTTATGTTGTTTTAAGTTGAGTATTTTTATGTAATATTTATATTTTAAGTTTTGTATTTGTTTTTAAATCTGATTTTTATAGTTACTTTAATCCAGCTTTGTTTCAAATACTGAAAACCATTTGAAAACTGAAAATTACTAGTTCCGGTTTTGTCAACATTAGCAACACTGATGCAAATGCTGTTTGGAGATGACTCAATTTGTAATCGACTGCAGGTGTTGTCATGCTTCACTGAGAGAAGCTAATTTGAGTATCTGACATGAAATACTTTAAGGAAGTTGATGTTTCTTACAAGGTGACATTCTCTCAACTCGTTCTAAAACATTTTTTTTTTCAGCATTTCAAATGTGTTTGACCACCCCATGTTATTTGAGAGGCCACATGATATTAGTAGAATATTTAATGGAATATATGTTCTTTAAACATTTATTTGTCAAAGCAGAACCAAGAAGAAAATAGCTTTCAAGGCTTTTATTTCAGATAAAATAGAAAAATCATTGCATGCACTTGTTTGAATTAAATCAGAGAAGCAGAAGTGAGACATGAGCAGGAAGGCAGCAGCAGATCTACTGTGAGCACTGATCTCTGGTCAGTTGTTGAGTGACGGCAGGCTGGCCGCTGCGTGTGGCCTCACAGCTCACTGAGACGCTCTCCATCCACTGCTGCTCAGAGAGAGTCAGGCTGCTGCTCCAGCTGTACAGACCGTCCTTCTGCAGGAGCCCAGCGCTGCTGTCCTGAGACTCACTGCTGCTGCTGCTGTCGTCCACCTTCAAGCTCAGGCTCCAGTCTGATGGGAAACCCTCGCTGGCCACACACACCAGTGTCGCTGTGCTCTTTGATGAAATCTCTACGCTGGACGGGGGCAGGATGCTCACTTTAGGAGGAGTGACACCTGAGAAACGAGCAGAACAGTGGGGCAACAGAGAACTCTCTTAACAGACACTTGAACACATTTTATTACAGATGAATGTAACACACAACATTACTACTATCTTTTTAGATAAAGCAATATATGATGAAAATCAAATGACTAATTAAATGTAATCATATTGACGGATGTTTAATAACAATTTTGGGAAGCCGAAAAGTTAGTAACTATACGCTTTTGCACTGTATATATTTTTTAAATATTTTTTAACCTAGTTGGGTAACAAGTAAACACTTAAAAATGTTAAAAGGATATTAAGAACAACAACTATACTTGCAGATAATGTTATATTAATTAAATAAAAGACTACTTTAAGTGTACTTAAAGAGGGAGTACATTTTCATGACTGTTTTTTAACAATATCACATTAAATGTTTTACTTGAAATACAATCTAAATCATTACATTTTAATAATCTGTTGTACTTCAGAGAAGTACATTTCTTTTGATGTATTGACATTAACATATTAAAGCACATAGATATTTGATAATCATTTTAACTATAGTGCGTTATTTGATGAATTTAAAGTTTTAAACTTACTAAATCGCAATGCATTTCATCATTACAAATGTGAAATTGCATCTATATTAAAATACATACGTTTCAATAGAAATTACAGTATATTTCAGTTTACTATAATATAATTGTGAAATTACATATACAGATGTACTTTTGTTATACCTAAGTGGGTCAGCAGTCTACTTTTCAACTAACTGCATTTAATATACATTTAAACCTTAGGAGATTTTTTAATAGCATGCAATTAAATGTGCAAAAACATTACAGTCACTTCACACTCTAGTATATTATTTTAAATTGCATTATTTCCATAATAAGTACTATAACTCTATATGCTGAACTGTATTCCTTCCAGCAAGAAGTAAAATGCATTTCATAAATGGTCAAGTTGGCAAGTTTAAATGATAAAATATCTTCTGGCCGAAATAACAGTTTGATATATTAGTATGTCGCCTTTGATATTGTTGCTATAACCCACATGTTATATCAAAAAGATCTAATAGCATTGCAGTAGTAAATACTTATATAGTAATAACTTTTATAGTAACTTTCAAGTTTGTAGTTTGATTCTTAAATATAAACCTATACTGATTAAAAAAAAATCCCCAATACAAATTAAAAGATTCAAATTATAATGTCATAAATTTTAGTAATATGACTCTAATGTATTGTTTTAAAATAATTTGAACATTTACTTACTGCCAACATCCAGTCTGGTGCCGCCGCCGAAAGTCCATCACAGTGATACAAACTAATAGAGCAGCTGTACAAAAACCTCTTATTCAGTGAAAGAGGAACTTAGACGCACACTGCACACATATTACACATTAAAACTCTGAACAGCTCATTAGTATCTGGATGTTGATATTCAACAGTGTTTTTTTTTATTATTATTATTTTTTTTTTTTTACAGAATTAAATTTTGCAGTGGGGGAGCCTCATGAATCCTTTGTTAGGATGTAAGCAGTAATGTACTACACACTGTGAATGGGACTCAATAAATACATGGACATAAAATACTGATTCATGATGTCTAGCATCCAGCTGAAGAAAGTTACAACGTCGTTACACTACCTTAAAAAGTCAAAAAATACATTTCTTAAATAAATAGATTTAGAACAAGCAAGAGGCCTGATCTAGTGTCTGCTTATCCCATTTCACTAATAGTTATAATTTAGATTTGGCTTTGGGATACTGATCATAGACCAGCACTAACAAGTGTAGCTTTAGCTGGAGTTTAAAATGAAACCAGGCACAAATTAAAATATTTTTGATGAATTCCGAGAGCTTTCTGATGTTCAAGGCCCAAAAGGTAGTAAGGACATTGTTAAAATAGTCAGTGATTCAAACATAATTTTATGAAGCTACGAGAATAATTTTTGTTGCATGAAAAAAAACAAAAAACAAAAACAAAAACAAAAAAAAACAGCAAGATGCCTGATCTAGTTTAGATGACTACTTTAGATGAGCTCACAATAATCATTAACTGACAACTACTAAATAATTTACTACCTGAATTAATAATGAATTATATAGGAAAACTTTGTAATAAAACATTTATTAACAAACTAATACTATATGTCTGAATATGTATAAATGCTTTTAAATAGTTTATTAATCATTTACTTACACTGTCTAAATGATCTTATGAACCACTGACAATGCCTAAATAAGTGGTCTGAGAAATGATGGATTGATCCTTAATTAATTATGAAAATACAAACATTCAAACATCAAACACATAATCGATATGCTCATAAATCAAGAACCGAGCAAGGTAACATTTAATTTCAAGATCCAATTCTCACTATTAACTATTAGAATGTCTACATTAGCTGTTTATTAGTAGATATAAAGCACATATTAATGCCTTTTTCTTCATGATCATATTTTAGATCTCTTAATCCTACCCAATACCTGAACTTAACAACTAATTAACTAATTAACTAATTATTAATAAGCAGCAAATAAAGAGTGTGTTCAGGAAAAGCTCTTAGTTAATAGTGAACATGCGTTCCATACTTTAAAGTGTTACCCAAAGCATTTATAGTTGTATGTATAAACTGGTAACTACTGTCTATTATGCAGGGACAATGCTTTATAAATGATGAATTCATTATTTACTAATGCTTAACTAATTGTTTATAGTGTGCAGTTATCTAAAGTTTCACCAGAAAAAAAAAAAAAAAAGTTTTTGAGACTTTAGCCATGTTTAGCATGAGAATCCAACTCTTTAACAGTGTAAATAACTCAGAATGCATGAAGTAGCATTAGACGCCCTCCTTTAAGAGCCACAAAACAACCACAGCCTCCCTTTCAAAATGTTCAATCTTTATAACAATTTTATTGACACCAATTTTATTACTAATACAACTTTAATGCATAGCTTCAGATCACCATATTATCACCACATTCATATTTTTCTGATTTAGAGTTTTATTATAAATTATTGATATAAGTATGTTATTGATTCACTTTGCCTTTATATGAATAATTGTATTGTTTAGTCTCTGTACAGCTGTATAGTAATTAATTTGCTGTAATTATTGATTAAAAGCCTTCATTGATTTTAAAGGTAAACTGACAACATACAACTGAATCATTTATGACTAAGATTAGATATGATTCATAACTCTTAACCAGAGACTAGCGTAAAATTTCATGCTCAAAGCCTTCCCCAGCATTACACACGCTTTGCCTATGCTTGTGCTCTCTTTATTTCAGTTATTTTGCATTTAATGTAAATAAACGTGCAAACAATATACTTGCTCTTGCGAATGTATTTTGGTGTTAATTGCTTTTACTTGGACCAATTGTGTGAGCTGTCTCTGTAATACCACATGGTTTATACACATGTTGCTGCTGATTGGGCTGACATTTTTGAAACACCCACCAAACAAGAGAAAACGTTTCTTAAACCCCGTTGCACACCATTTCCAGGAAACATGTCGTTCAACCTGGAAACCATAGCAAAAGGTTGCACACCGGTTTGAGCTTGAATGTGCCCTTGTTCACAAACAACAAGGGCACTTGTCAGCTTCTGCAGAAAAAGGTGAAACCACAATGCCTTGAAAGTGGACAATACAGGCTAATGTTGCTTTCGTCAATGAAAATCATGACTAAATATTTTTGTCAACGAACCTTTATCACATGACGAAAACGACATGAGACAAAACGTAAATGCTGGTCATGTGACAATGACTATAATTAAATGTATAATGCAATATTGTTGACAAATAAAAACGGGACTAGATGTGGTTTACAAAATAAAAACTGCTAAAATGTCTTAATTTTCGTTGACGAAAACGAGACAAAACAAAATGTTATAACGTTATTTCATTTTGTTTAGTCGCGTTATTATTATTTTGCAGTATTTCTGTTTCCTTGTGTTTCACTTCAGGGGCTGGATCATAGACTGTAAGAAAAGATGGACGACGCATCTCCGCTTCATTTCACTATAGAAAAGTGAAGCCATTGCGTCTAAATATGGCCGCTGCCATATTGGGGGAAATGACGTAATGAGCCAGAGTCTGCGCAGTAGAGATTTGTTTGGAGCCAGAGTCTGCACAGTAGTGTTGTGAGGCGGAGCCGCGATATCAAAGTCCCGCCCAAACTCCCGAAGACCCAATTGCAAGATCACAATCATGACACCACACCCCATTTTTATAGCATTAAATAACTACCTAAAAGCGAACTTATTAGAAAAACGAACAATTGAACATGAATAAGCAGTATATGAACTACCTCACACGATGGAAACCATCTTTGGAAAAAAAATTATTTGAAGTGTAATTCGATTATTTAGTTTGGCTCACTTCTCATTAGATTACATGGAGAGGGCGGGGTTTATGACTTATACTGCAGCCAGCCACTGGGGGACGATCAAAAACTTTTGGCTTCACTTTTCGGGACTCTGGATCAGGTCGCACTACGCTGATGCAGGGACGTCACTTCCTCAAGCACCACTCGCGGCATTATTTAGAAGACAGCAACAAACAAAGTTAAGTCTGACACAGAGAAAGGGACCGTTGCAACCTGGAGTCTCCAGAAGTGAAATGTGTCAGGTTCTCAGAGAGTTTTCTTGGGCAAAATATCCTAAAAAATGACCCTCACTTAATAAGAATAACATGCTAAAGTATTGTGAAATACATGTAGACTGTTTTTTTTTTTTTATAGGCTTTATAGACAGGTGAGTTGAGAGTAACTCTTGAAGGACCAGCATCACATTCTCTTGTAGCACTCTTTCGAGAGTTTATCCTCCAGAATCTGACAGTAAGTTTTGGGACTTTAGTTTTGATCTATTTCCAATCCTAAACAGTCTGTCCTACAGAGATGTACTAAAATGAACTCCCAGAACTTACTACCAGATTCTGGAAGATAAATTCCTGAAAGAGTTGTATAAGAGGGTCCTTCAAGAGTCACTCTTCTCTGTCTATAAAGCCTTTAAAAAACAGTCTTCACGTATTTTACAATACATTAAATGAGGGTCATTTTTTAGGATTTTTTTACCTAAGCAAACTCTGAGAACCTGACACATTGCACTTAGGTTGCAGTTGTGGAAAATGGTGGCACTGGAGACTAAATGGTTTATGATGGTTTTTACACCTAATTCTTAACCTTAATTCTTAATTATTTTGCAGTTAACGTTTGTATTTTGTCCTCCGCCTGTTTTTCTGACTGTGCTGACCCAACGAGCATTTAGCTGTCAAATGGTCATGCCTTAACTTTGCAAATTCCAGTAGCGCATTAGTATCCTTCTTATAGGCATTTAACAGTTTTTGACTCTTTAATCTGAGTTAAATCTCTTTTTTGGCTCATTTTATCTGTAAAAGAAAACATGCCTAATAATTCTGCACACCTGAATATAAGGAGGTTTTTCACTTCCAGCCTTAATGGACAATTATATATCACATGATTAAATGATTAAATACAAAATTAATAGTAGTTATTAGGATTGATGTGGTTTGGGACTGGTAAAATATGCTTAGAAAACAAATATGACCAAAATTTCAACTTGATTAATAATTATGCACACAGTGTATGTCAGTTTTAATAGTTAAATACTGTTTACTATTAAAACAATATACCACAGAAAACAATGCATTCTGAGTAATATTTGTTGCTTTCAAGAAAGTAGCCTGCAGGTATATGCTGTGAATAAACAGTGCTCAAAGTCAACACTGAGAGACTGTGTCCTAAATGACACCCTATATCCTCATTCACTATTCCCTACATTAGTTTACTAATATAGTCCACATGACAGAGTGAATTAAAACAAGTTAATTAATTCATAAACTGATGAACACTGGCTGTTAACAAGCAGAATCACTAAAGGACAGAGGAACAAGGGCTGTGTTCTAGTTAATTTGTTATGCCCTTCACTCACTAACTTCCCTCCATCTCATTTACTTGGATGTACATCATTGATGTGCATTGCATGATTGGCCACTATTGGCAGAATCTTTGCATTGGGTTGAATTGGACATCCTAAGCCAGGGTGGCGAACATCGGTCCTAGAGGGCTGCAGTTATGCTTCAACCCGAATCAAATACACCTGAACAAGCGAATCAATCTGTGAAGAAACCAGGTGTGTCCAAAAATAAAGAGATTAATTAACAACAACAACAAAAAAAGCTCATAAAAATGGTTTAAATATTGAATACTTTCAAAAAACCTCCTCAAAATTCACAATAATAATCAAAAAATACTATTGAACAAAAATATATTGGACTGGTTTTCCTAAAAAAATAAGTCACTTTTGACTGAAGATACCAGGTGTGTCCAAAAATAAAGGGATTAATTAACAACAACAACAACAACAACAACAACAAAATAGCTCATAAAAGTCCTGCTGTGATCCTGAACTCTCCTCCATGATCCACACTAGAAAACACACACAGAGACATTCATCTCATAATAATAATCAATAATAATAATAATAATAATAATAATAATAATAATTTAATAGTTGCCTAGCAACCACACAGAACACACTAGCAAGTATACATTATATATCCCTGGTGAAAAAAACAGCTAAAACCAGCCTAGGCTGATTGGCTGGTTTTAGCTGGTCATAGCTGGAAGGCAGGCTGGTTTTAGAGGGGTTTTGGCCACTTTTCCAGCCTGGCCAGGCTGGTCAGGCTGGGAAACCACCAGCTAAAACCAGCCTGACCAGCCTGGCCAGGCTGGGAGACCAGCTTAAACCAGCTAAGACCAGCCAACCAGCCTAGGCTGGTATTAGCTGTTTTTTTCAGCAGGGATATGATTAACAAGTTACTAGCATGTTCTAGTATGACTAGCATGTAACTAGCATGTTGTTAGCATTATCAGAAAGTTGTTAGCATGTTGCTAGCATGACTAGCATGTCACTAGCATGTTGCTAGCATGACTAGCTTGCAAATACTGTAAACGACAATGTAGGATTTCAGCGCGAATCAGACAATTTAAGAGAGTCGATTAGAAGTTAGAACACTTCTACAGACGTACATTCCACAAGAGGCCCGTCATAAATCTGACGTTTGATAGCCTGGCGCCAGAACGCCAGCCTGAAGCAGACCTAACTAACCAAGAACTTGCAACATTAACACAAAAGGACACTTTCCAAGGAAGGAGATTGTCAAATTTGGAGCAAGTAACCAAGATTAATTGTCAAAGAGATGCACATCTTGAACATCACATGATTAAAGTCATTAGCGATATGGTTGGTTTTCCCCCACACACAGGACACAACGGAAATTCCTTCCCTAACCTTTTGACTCCCAGCCAGAGAACAGACCCTCACAGAACACACCCTTACGTCCACAGAAGGGCACAGAAAACTGTCTATTGATGTACATATGCGCCTAAAATGTGCTAAAGAACTAAGGAGCAACTCCTCATTTCTATGTATAACTTCCTATCATATATGTAACCCACACATTTGTCTATTATGTTTTAATCACTCATTGTGTATGTCCCTTTTGATAACTATTGAATAGTTTAATGGTTTATATTGATGTTTGATATGTCTGAGTTTGAAATAAGACTCTTGAAATGTTTCTATAAGTCAATTCTTTGTAAAATGTATTTTAGTAATGTTATCGAAATCATGTCCAAATTTAACTTTGCCAAGAGCTGGAAAGTTGGGACCCAAGGGACTGATAAGATAACATTGTGATTTATGGTTGGTAGGAGGAACCAGCAGTCCACCGGACTTCGGACATTGTTCTAATTGGTCAAGACACCATTTGGGGATGTGTCCAAAAGCTGAGTTTAAATACCCAGGACACCCTAAAATCTCTCTTATCTCTTGCAACTTTTCTTACTCCTTACAACACTCTTCACGTGCTTCGCGCCGCCACGTCTCGACGCCGCCTGGCCTGAATGCCAGCCTCCTCATCTAAAGGAAACATGAGGAGATCACCACACTTCTATCTTTTTCTTTAATCTTTTTTTTTTCTTTCCGTTGAGAGTTTCGTTTCTAGTTAAGTTTGTGCAAGCCGCGACCGACCTAAACGTCTTCGCTGACCTCAACTTCAACAGCACGCAACTCTCATATCCAGCCAACGCCCAAGCATACAAAGGACCACAGAACCAACCAATCAGCAACCTCGGGAAAGCCCCTTTCTGAAGCGACGCAACTAAAGGAATTCCCAAAGGCAACGCGCAAGTAACTTCCAGGTTCTAACTGAACTGGTGCATTTGATAAAGTTTAATAACCTCTTTGAGAGACTCAATACGAGGGTTAATTAAGTGATTGATGGTTGTTCAGGTCTAAGCAATTGCACATATTGCTATAACGTCTCGGTTACGTATTGTAACCCTCGTTCCCTGAAGGAGGGAACGGAGACGTCTCGTCGAGACCGACGAATTGGGATATCGCCTGGATAGACCAATATACTTCGTGTGTATACAAACGAGCCAATGAATATTGGCATGCATGATTGCAGCCAGCTGCGGCTGATCACAGCGTGAGCATATAATACGCAGCAGGTGCATGCATCATCAAGGTTTCGCTGAGGAGCTGGGACAGGCCCGGCCGTACAGCGGTGGTACAGGAGCCTCGGCGACGGGACGAGACGTCTCCGTTCCCTCCTTCAGGGAACGAGGGTTACAATACGTAACCGAGACGTTCCCTATCAGTCGGTCCGTTCGACGTCTCGTCGAGACCGACGAATTGGGATCCCTAACAAAGCGCCGTGGCTGCTGTCCCTTCCAGTGTCCTGAGCGGGCCCCCCTGGGACCCGTTACTGGCTTTGGCCAGGGGCTCGCATCAAGGAGAGTCAGTCACTGTATAACTCAGCACCATCTATTTCAGTGAAACTGAAGCACTGGGAATATGCGGAGCTCACGTCCTTCCGATGGGAGGTTCGGAGCAATACACATATAACTCAATTCCGGTTTATATGGAAGATTGGAGGTGATTGAACCCTCGTATACTGGTAGAAGTACTACTGGGGAAACACACAGCCTCTAGGGCGCAATGTGGAATTGTAAGAGATGCAATTGAGTCTCTACGTAGAGCCTAGCCCTCTATCGGTTCTGAAGGATTCATCGAGTGAGGGCCTGACGCCTGACGTTCCGCTACGTCGGCTGTCAAGCTAGCGGAGGAGCTCGACAGAGCTACTCTTAGGTTACTCTGGAGCAGTATAGCAAGCCGACCCGAGGCCTCTCTGTGCCTACCCGTTTGAGGTAAGAACACAGGAGGAAACTGTGTCTACACGAAGGCTATAGAACCTTGTGAACGTGTTAGGGGTCGCCCAGCCCGCCGCTCTACAAATGTCATTTAGCGAGGCGCCACGAGCCAATGCCCAGGAGGATGCGACACTCCTAGTCGAGTGCGCTCTCAGCCTGAGGGGGCAGGGCACACCCTGAACCTGATAGGCCAGGGTAATGGCATCCACTATCCAGTGGGCCATCCTCTGCTTGGAGACGGCATTCCCCTTCTGCCTGCCTCCATGACACACAAAGAGCTGGTCTGAGGTCCTGAAGCTTTGTGTCCGGTCAACGTAGCATCTAAGTGCTCGGACGGGGCAAAGCAAAGCTAGGGCTGGGTCTGCCTCCTCCGAGGGCAGCGCTTGCAGGCTCACCACTTGGTCCCTGAAGGGAGTCGTGGGAACCTTGGGCACATAACCTGGCCGGGGCCTCAGTGTTACCTGGGAATCCGCCGGGCCAAACTCTAGGCACGAATCGTTGACCGAAAATGCATGCAGGTCTCCTACCCTCTTGATGGAAGCCAATGCAAGCAGGAGCAGAGTTTTCATTGAGAGAAACTTCAGCTCAACTGACTGCAAAGGCTCAAAGGGAGCCTGCGGCAGTGCTGTGAGCACTAGCGACAGGTCCCAAGAGGGCACGGAAGGGGGCCTAGTGGGATTCAACCTCCTGGCTCCCCTAAGAAACCTGGTGACCAGGTCGTGCTTCCCTACCGACCTTCCTTCTATGAGGTCGTGGTTGGCAGCTATAGCAGCCACATAGACTTTAAGGGTTGAGGGGGACAGCCTACGCTCCAACCCTTGCTGCAAAAAGGAGAGCACGGTTCTGATCGGGCATCTTCGGGGGTCCTCTCCCCGGGAGGAACACCAATCAACGAACAGGTTCCATTTAAGGGCGTAGGCATGTCTAGTAGACTGCGCTCGCGCCGAAGTAATAGTGTCAACTACCCCTTGGGGTAGGTCACTTAGAACCTCCGCGTCCCGTCCAGGGACCAGACATGTAATTTCCAGAGGTCTGGACGCAGGTGCCATAAGGTGCCCCGTCTCTGAGTCAGAAGATCCTTCCTCAGAGGAATTTGCCAGGGAGGGGCTGTCGCGAGGAGCATGAGTTCGGGGAACCAGGTCCGAGTGGGCCAGTAAGGGGCTACCAGAAGGACCTGCTCCTCGTCCTCCCTGATCTTGCACAATGTCTGTGCGAGAAGGCTCACTGGGGGAAACGCATATTTGCGGAGGCCCCGCGGCCAGCTGCATGCCAGTGCATCCGTGCCGAGTGTGCCCTCGGTCAGGGAGAAAAAGAGCTGGCAGTGGGCTGTCTCCGGGGAGGCGAACAGATCTACTTGAGCCTCGCCGAAGCGTCTCCAAATCAGCTGAACCGACTGGGGGTGGAGTCTCCACTCTCCGGGAAGCGCAGCTCGTGAGAGCTCGTCGGCCGCACGGTTGAGCAACCCGGGAATGTGAATGGCACGAAGCGACCTCAGATGCTTCTGACTCCACAAGAGGAGATGACGGGCGAGTTGCGACATGCGACGGGAGCGTAGACCGCCTTGCCGGTTGATGTACGCAACGGTCGCAATATTGTCTGTACGGACCAGCACGTGTTTGCCACGTAGGTGCCCCTTGAGGCGGAGCAGGGCGAGACGTACTGCAAGCAACTCGAGGCAGTTGATGTGCCAAGTCAGCTGGGGGCCCGTCCAAACCCCTGAAACTGCCTGTCCGTCGTACGTGGCTCCCCACCCGGTGGCGGAGGCATCCGTGTGAACCACAGCATGCCTGGAGACCTGTTCCATGGGTACTCCAGCCCGTAGGAATGAGAGGTCTGACCACGGGGTGAAAGTCTGGCGGCAAGCTGGAGTTATCTGAACCCGGTGAGAGCCGCGAAGCCACGCTCTCCTCGGGACTCGGCCATGGAGCCAGTGTTGAAGCGGTCTCATATGGAGCAGCCCGAGCGGTGTCACCGCCGAAGCTGCTGCCATATGCCCCAGGAGCCTCTGAAATTGTTTCAGTGGGACCGCTGTCCTGCTCTTGAATGTGTCTAGGCAGTTCAACACCGACTGAGCACGTTCCTGCGTGAGGCGTGCTGTCTGGCTGACCGAGTCCAGTTCCATACCGAGAAAAGAGATTCTCTGTGTTGGAGAGAGTTTGCTCTTTTCCCAGTTGACCCGAAGACCCAACTGGCTGAGGTGTGCGAGCACCAGGTCCCTGTGTTCGCATAACTGAGCCCGAGACTGTGCTAGGATGAGCCAGTCGTCGAGGTAGTTGAGAATGCGAATGCCCTGTTCTCTGAGGGGAACAAGGGCCGCCTCCGCGACCTTCGTGAAGACACGGGGGGAGAGGGACAGCCCGAAGGGCAGGACCTTGTACTGATATGCCCTGCCTTCGAACGCGAACCGCAGAAAGGGTCTGTGGCGCGGAAGGATTGAGACATGAAAGTACGCGTCCTTCAGGTCGATCGCTGCAAACCAATCTTGGGGACGGACACATCTGAAAATGTGTTTCTGAGTGAGCATTTTGAACGGTAGCCTGTGAAGGGCCCTGTTCAAGACGCGCAGATCCAAGATCGGTCGAAGCCCGCCGCTTTTCTTGGGTACTATGAAGTACGGGCTGTAAAAGCCTGTCCTCATATCGGCTGGAGGGACCGGCTGTATCGCTTCCTTCGCCAGCAAGGAAGCGATCTCTGCACGCAAGATGGGAGCATCTGCGGCCCTGACAGAGGTGAAGTGAATCCCTCTGAATTTGGGAGGGCGCCGGGCGAACTGAATTGCATAGCCGGAAGTGATGGTCCGAAGGAGCCAGCAAGATGGGCTGGGAAGCTCTTTCCAGGCTCCCAGAAAAAGAACAAGCGGCACAAGGGGGACCATCGGCGTACCCGCGGGGGAGCAGCGATGAGGGGGGCAGGGCCCCTGCCTCACAGTCTCGTTGCCGGACCGGGGCGGGGTCAGAGCGTCTGTATGTTGAGTGTGTGAGACGCTTACCTGCGTATGAGCCGATGGTGCGTGAGTAGTCCGTCTCACCGTACTCTCGAACCGCCCATCGTCGCTCGCTGGCGAGGGGGGAGGACGGGTGAGGCGCAGGGATGACCTGCGCACTCCCCGTAGTCCCACATGGGGACCCAGAGATAGAGAAATTTGCTCTTTTGTCGAGGCGGGGAAAAAACAAACAAAAGATTATCCGCCCGGCCCTCCTCCGGGGGAGGGAGTGGTGCGGTCACCATCTCCCGAAGAGCAGCATCCTCCATCTCTGGGTCGCCCGTCTCAGGGTCTCTTGCTCTTACGCTTCCCACTGGTCTTTGTGGGGGCCTGGACGGGCTGGGCGGCTGCCCGGCGACCGGCTCCACGGCGCCGTTGTGAAGGCTGCTGCGGTGGCTGCTGTGGAGCGGAGGCGGAAGCCGGGGGCCGCCCTCGGCGACGAGCAGACTGGGGTGCCGCCGGCGGACGGGTGGAGGCAGCAGCTGTACGCCGGGGCAGGATGTGACTGATGGCCTCAGTCTGCTTCTTGGCCGCGGAAAACTGCTGGGCGAAGTTCTCCACAGCGTCGCCGAAGAGGCCGGTCTGGGACACCGGAGCGTCGAGGAACCTGGTCTTATCGCAGTCCCTCATATCAGCCAGACACAGCCAGAGATGGCGTTCCTGGACCACCATGGTGGACATGGCACGACCCAGAGACCGCGCGGTCACCTTCGTCGCACGTAGCGCGAGGTCCGTGGCGATACGAAGTTCACGGAGAACTTCTGGGTCGTGACCACCCTCGTACAGGTCTTTCAGTGCCTGGGCCTGATGCACCTGTAGCAACGCCATAGCGTGAAGGGCGGAACCAGCGGAGCCGCAGGCCGCATAGGCACTGCCGATCAGAGCCGACGAGTGCCTACAGGCCCGGGACGGGAGCGACGGATTGTTGCCCCGCCAGGTGGAAGCGGCGCCCGGACACAGTTGCATCGCAACCGCACGCTCCACCGGCGGGACGGCCGTGTATCCCCGCGCTGGTCCGCCATCAAGGGTGGTTAGGGAGGAAGTCCCACTCGAGCGGTTTGGGGCAGTGAAAGGTGCCGTCCACGTTCGGGTGAGTTCTTCATGCACCTCCGGGAAGAATGGCACCGGGGTGGGGCGCTGAGAACCAGCGCGGGCCACCCCGAGATACCAGTCATCCAGCCGGGAGGGGTCGGGACGTGATGGAGGGTTCCATTCAAGCCCTACCCTCTCGGCGGCCCGGGCAAGCATAGCCATCATCTCCGGGTCAGTATCGGGCACCGCTGACCGCCCAGTGGACGACAGTGTGCCTTCCTCCTCCTCAGAGAGGTCTGGCTCTCCCCCCGATGCTGCAACCGACATCTGTTCGTCGGGGGGGGCCCCAAAAGTAACGGGCGGTACCCCTAAGGGAGGTCCAACCCGCTCCCCTGAGAGCCCCGGTGGCGACGGAGTGTCGGTGGAAGGAGGAGCCCCCGCCGATGGAATGGGCGGGGAGTTCCTCACCGTCACCGTCAGACCGGGCAGCCCTCTGCTTCCAGCGACAACGCCCCCCCGGCGTTTGCCTGGAGGAACGTTCGTTCTGGGCAGAGGGACTGGAACCCCGCCCCTTTGCAGGAAACGGAGTCTGGTCCGCAGCTCCGTGATGGTCATCCCCCCACAATGGGGACATGACTCATCCACGAACGCTGCCTCAGCGTGTTGTAAGCCCAGACACGTGAGGCAGTGTGCGTGGCCATCACCCGGCGCCAGGAAACGGCCGCACCCAGAAACGCACGGGGAGAAAGGCATGACGCCGCGTCTTTAAAAAGACGCTCAACCCGTGGAGCTCTTTTTAGAAATTCACTCTTTTCAAAAATTGCTCTTTTAGGAATTTGCTCTTTTAATGCTGAGGCGCACAGGGGAGATGGCCGCAGCAACACAGAAGGTAGATGGTGAAGACCAGCTGTGTGCTTCCACTCGACACGGAAGACCACGCCGCTGAAGCGCCGTGCCGCCAACACAAAAGAGACGAAAAGGAGGTGAGTGTTGCTTCTTGGCTCGTTCCACAATAATGGTCCAGCTCCGAAGCGAAAGCTTGATGATGCATGCACCTGCTGCGTATTATATGCTCACGCTGTGATCAGCCGCAGCTGGCTGCAATCATGCATGCCAATATTCTTTGGCTCGTTTGTATACACACGAAGTATATTGGTCTATCCAGGCGATATCCCAATTCGTCGGTCTCGACGAGACGTCGAACGGACCGACTGATAGGGAACTTGGGACTTCATATTTTCATTCCTTTAAACTCATTCTTTCCTCACTTTCTCTTTCTGCAACCTGTGTGAATGCGTGTGTTTATGTTAGTTTAGTTTGTATGTGTTAGGTTTATCCATTAAAATCATATTTTTATTAGAAAAGATAAGTATCTTGTGTTTTGTGCTTACAAGTTATTGCCTTAAACTGCTGATTTTGCTGCTGTGCTAATATATAGTGTTTTCACTATATTCTGGATAGTAATATCCATTGCAGAGTTCCTGTCAAACGGCTTGTGAAAGAATCGCGGGTCGACTCTGGAACAGCCGTAAAACAGCGATTCTGTTCAAATTCCCTATTGAATCATATTCGATTCCCTTTGAGCTAAATTATAAATTATATGTGTAATTAATCCCTATTTACATCTTACATAAATTGGTGGAGAACGCGAGACAGTTTAATCTAAGTTGTAAGCACAAACGAGTTATTTAATATTTTCTATTTCTGTGGATGAGAGCGTCTGAGTCTAGACTGTACGTGTGTGTGTGTGTGTGTGTGTGTGTGTGTGTGTGTGTGTGTGTGTGTGTGTGTGTGTGTGACGTAAGCAGCGCGCCCGCTTGAATGAACGCTGGAATGAATGAACGCTTGAGCGAATGCAGAGGACGGTAACTCGAGAACGTCTCTCTACTTTTTAAACTGTAGTAAGTGAGTTTAAAGTTAAGGTCTGAGATCGTACAATAAGGTCGAAATTGAGCGTGTCCCTCATTTTCTGTAATACCTTATCTATAGTTGAATTAATGTCATTGCGTGTTCCAGTGCCATTCAAATGCTATACTCCCGGCAGGGAATCTCAGTCACTGTTAGCTGAACGGAGCTAAACTGCAGTATAAAAGGGAAAATAAATCGACGAATAAAGGATAGTTTGAGCGTGTCCCTCAATCTATTTAAAGGCCTTATTATTCATAGTTTAATTGTCAATGCGTGTTCCATTGTCAAAGCAACTATGTAATTTGACTCCCCTGGTTAAACATTAGAAATAATGCTTGCCTGTTTGTGTCTGCTCACTAAGTGAAACAGTGCGATTTAAACGGGAGTGTTTTAAATCTTGATCAAGTAAAGTTTAACTCTAAACAACAGCGAATAAAATCTGTTGTGTCTACGTGCTCAGAGAAACTGGCACGGAGATTTAATTACGATCCGCCGAGATCAGTTATTATTTTTGTTTCCTCATTTGCAGCGCCAAGCTGCCACTTAAATAAAGTTTAAATCCAACTCTGAACGAACTAAGAGTTTAAAGCGCCACATCGCAAAACCAACTAGAAGTGGTGTTGTTATGTGTACAGTGTTGATATGCGCTGCCATTTCATGTAACATGCTTAACTGAACTTGCAATGTAATGCTCCATGTGCTTAGCCCACTATTGTTTGTTTTGGTTGCCGTAGCTACGATGGTGACTCGGAAGTCTTAACCTACTTCCGGAGCAACTCGGAACTGCGCACGCGCAGCACATTGACGTCATACTATAAACAAACTCTACGGTGTTGCTAAGCTAACGAAACTGTTGCTTTTACATTGAAGTCTATGCTAAAGATTAGCCTCAAAGGTTAGCAGTTAGCATTAACATCCAGTGGTTGAATACAGTGTGTGTGGGCAAAGCTAAAGTGATTTAACCCTTTAAACCTCTGAACTAATACACCTGTTGGTCTATTTTTCTGTCCTATTTCTCAATTTTCTAACTTTACCACTTTATATGCATTTTACTAGAAAGGGGAATATTACTTCACAATTATTAATTGTGACAAATTCAAATTTAATTCAAACATTAAATTTATTTGGACTCATTGGAATTTCCTCATCTGGTCATTTCATATGATCATTATTTCTAGTACTCTCTCTTTTAGGTCAATAATTTTAGGCACTAATAAGCCTTGAACTTTGAAAGTTAAGGTTAAATTATTTGTACCTAATTGATTTGTTACCCCTATCAACAGATTCTATTCAGAATCACACTTACTCATTTCTTTAATTGCGTTTTTACCCCTATTGCTTCCTTTCTTGGTTATACAATTAACCTCCATTTTTATTTTATTTTATTTGTTTATTTATTTTGTGTTTTTCCTCATGCACTTAATTTCATTTTGATTATTTTGCCATTTATTACTTTTAATTTCATTCTACTTTACCTTTCTCCTTTACCTCCTTGTATCCTAGCTTGGGAACGACACACCTGAGCTTTAATAGGAGACATTGTTATCCCTCGCTACGAGTTCAAATAAATTAGAAAGACAACTCTCTTTCACTCAAATTTTATCGGTGTTTCATTAGTTGTGCAGCAACTATAAACAACACGCTACTCGTAGTCGGGTATAACAGCCACGCAGCCTGTGAGTGGACCCAATCCATTCAATTTGCTAAGTCTCCTTCTCTTCCTTTCTACCCAAGTCTCTCCTTCTTTCTTTCTTCTTTACTCCTCACATTTGCAGGGACCTGTAAGAACCATCAATCGATTCTAAGTGAATGAAATGCAAAATCTTGTCAAAGAACAGTAATCATCCTTATGAATTTGATTGTAATCAAACCCTCCTTCGTTCTTCCTAACCTCCCTGAATTTGAAAACGCATTCCAAATTTTTGCATCTCATCCCATACTGAGATCAATTTTTAGAGTTAAGTGTTGAACACCAGTCGCTTTCGAACCCTCCTTGGTAAGCGGTCCAACTGTAAGGTGTTCGGTGTCAATCCTGTCAGACTAAGAAAAGAGATACCAGCATTATTATTATATTCTCACGTCTCGAACAGAGATATAATAATATTGTTTACCTTTTTACAAATCCAAGTAAAATTCCTCCCATTGGAAAAGGGAATTGTTTTATTTCACTGACTTGTTTTCACCTTTTTCTCTTTTTTCCTCTTCCTCATTAGAGTGACGAAGTCTTCACATCACTAGTCTACCTAGACACCCTGAGACCAACACTATCATCACCACATTTCATTAGGGGTTCACAATCACTGACACAACACTTAGTTGTCCCACCACACATAGGCTTCTACCTCACACAGATCTGTGTCAGTCTCCCTTCTCCTCAGCATGCAAACATGCCACAGACTGCAGACCCACTTGCCCATGGGGAAGATGTGAACACTTGGCTGAGAGGCATGACGGACAGCCTCACCCCCAAGACCTTTGAACTGTTATTATTCTTAATGAGAAGGTTCCTGACACAAGATTCAAGCCAGAACAACAACCACGAGGAGCTAGTCAAAATCACCAGCTCCCTAAGCGATGCCCTCACAACCCAGCTGAAACTGAGCGACAAGCACATCACCCATCTTCAAGAGGAGCTGTCACGTGCTCAACGCCGCATAGACAAGCTGGAAGTGAAAGTTCAAGATCAACTCAAAGCACCCAACGAGAGGGAGCAGGAAACAGCGGAACAAGTTAAAAGGCTCCAAGCAGCCCTGGCAACAGCTCAACTTGACCAGCAACAAGCAAAGGCTGCCCAGAGAGACCTGGTAAACAGACTCCAGTATGCCAAACAGCTACTAGAGAAAGCCAAGAACGACATCAGCGACAAGAATGCTGAAATCAGTGCTTTAGAAAACCACCTTGAAAGGTACAGCACTGACATAGACAATCTGACCCAACATCTAGACAATGCCAACAATGAGCTCTACGTGGTCAGAAAAGAGTTAAAATATGCTTATGAGCTGGAACAAGAGCCAAGAAGAGCGAAGCATATCTCAGCCTCACCACTGCTGAGCAGAGCTAAGTCTCACATCCAAGAACTGACATCCAACGAAGGAAGTGAAGCGCCACCTCCCGAAACATCACTAGCCTTCGCCACACAGCTCTTTCCTGCCACTGAAAGCAGAAACCCCATCCAAGCAGACCTTGGAACTGCACCTGGGTTGACCATCAAAGACCTCAACAAGCTGTCTAAAAGCATCAGCCAGTTTGACCCGAACTCCAAAGAGGGCCACGACATCCAGGCCCACCTGCAAGATATTAATTTTCATTTAGAAATGAGACCCCATGTGACTGACAGAGACAGGTTGTACCTCTTAAGAGCAACGTCAAGTGTCGAGATACGAAACTTCATAGATTGACAACTCAGTCACACAAAGTCAAACTACCAGCTACTTTGTGAGGTCCTGATCAAAGAGTTTACAGACCCTGAGTCTGAATATGGACTGTTAACCGCCTTGGAGACCAAACAAGGTCGACAAGAGACGCCACAAGCCTACTATAACCGGCTCCGAAAAGCCTACTTCGGTGCACACAACAAACCTGACCTTGAAGAAGAGGTGAGCTTCAAAAGCCTTTTTCTGAAAAATCTGCACCCTGGAGTCAGTCGTCACCTCGGCGTCATGGCCTGTCCGCGCTCCATGACCATCCAACAGTTGCGCGATCTAACACAGAAGGCCTACACCAAGCAAAAGTTGACCTCAAAGAAAGGTAACAAAACCTCCACACTCTTGAACTCTGTAACCGAAGACTCAAGCCTTGCACTGGACGACACCCAGTGGCATCACAACACCCGAGTCTTCCATCAAGAGCAAAGAGAACGTGAGCCCCATGTCCGCAACAGCTATCAGCCCAACTGCTGGGAAAAGCCATGGGACCAGCCACACTTCTCAAGAAGCCCAAAAGAAAGGATCAGCTGGAAACCTAACTGGACGTGCAAAGCCAAACGACCGGCTTGTCCAACAACAACTAGAGTGGGTAAGCAAAGACAGAACCCACATCAGCACCACTTAGACACCCACAGTGCTAAGTCTACACAAGAACAAGACTGTTCACCCTCAGAAGACATGGAACAAGTCATGAAACAACTGAAAGAGTTCCTTGAAAACCAGCTAGACACAAATGACTAGAAACAGAAGTCATGCTCGCTGTGACCAGCGACAGAACGGAAGGCCGACGATCACCTGGTACACCACCGCATAAGAGATGACAAGCACCTGTTCAACAACCACCCAGAACAAACAAGTCTCTCACGGCCAACCGCTGATAAAACTCTGAGGTACCAAAGAACATCACCTCAGTCACCCATCACTTACAAAGAAACTGTCAAATGAACTTCGACTCTACGAACCACATTCATGTCTGTGCAACAGCAACCACTAAAGCACAGTAGGTCAGAAAGTCTGCCACAACCAGAAGGCATCACAAGTGAAATGCAACATAGGAGACAAAGTTTTGCACCCCAGCTTCACACAGCCATGCCAAACTACCTCCGACTGTCTGCTAAAGAGCTTCCTGCCTAGCTGGACCGACCCCCATCTGAACACACCCTCATCCAAGCCAAGGATGCAGAGAGCATCTTCACCGACCTACAAGAAAAGGGGGAACCAAAACAGACTGAAACAGATCTGACCATACATACACTACACAATTAACATTCACAACCCAGAGGTAACCACACCTACTGATAACACCTTTGACAACCATATTCTTCCCACGAGTAGAATACTCAAATCTCAGCTTAACATAGTTTACATCCACCAGGAAGGAACATGCAACTATCCTCACCCCAGGTAGAACACCTGACACTATGTTAAGGTACATGACACATCAGCTGCACCTGCCATCCTAGCTCAATAGTACTCGCAACCCTGACTAGTAAAACCCGCAGCTAATTTTCTTTGTATTTTTTTTTTTTCCTCTTGCCTATCGCTTTCCTTCCCCTCTTGCTTTAGCAGGTGAAACTCCTAGCCACCCTACAAGGGTCAAAGGTCTGATATTAGGATTGACTTGCCACACCTAATATCCGCAAACCATTCTGAACTGAATGGGAGCCAGAGAGCTCCATGCAAGATAGGTCAAATCATTTTACCACAGATGTCACCAGAACGTCTCTAAATTTAAAACCTTAAATAAACAAACAAATTTAATCACAAAATTTGATCAAAGCATCATTATACGAAAACAAATTTGAACAACAATATCTAGGTGAATTCGACCATTTTCCAGGTACTACATGTACCCTAATAACGTAATGCCATGCACCGGTACAGTAACTGCCCTGGAAGTGTTGTCTTGTTGTTTGCTGTGTTTCTGTCTGCTTCTTCTGCCTGTGTTTCTCCAGCGCTCGTCGATGTCTTCTGCCAACAACACATCACCGATCGAAAGGGGGATGTGTAGGATTTCAGCGCGAATCAGACAATTTAAGAGAGTCGATTAGAAGTTAGAACACTTCTACAGACGTACATTCCACAAGAGGCCCGTCATAAATCTGACGTTTGATAGCCTGGCGCCAGAACGCCAGCCTGAAGCAGACCTAACTAACCAAGAACTTGCAACATTAACACAAAAGGACACTTTCCAAGGAAGGAGATTGTCAAATTTGGAGCAAGTAACCAAGATTAATTGTCAAAGAGATGCACATCTTGAACATCACATGATTAAAGTCATTAGCGATATGGTTGGTTTTCCCCCACACACAGGACACAACGGAAATTCCTTCCCTAACCTTTTGACTCCCAGCCAGAGAACAGACCCTCACAGAACACACCCTTACGTCCACAGAAGGGCACAGAAAACTGTCTATTGATGTACATATGCGCCTAAAATGTGCTAAAGAACTAAGGAGCAACTCCTCATTTCTATGTATAACTTCCTATCATATATGTAACCCACACATTTGTCTATTATGTTTTAATCACTCATTGTGTATGTCCCTTTTGATAACTATTGAATAGTTTAATGGTTTATATTGATGTTTGATATGTCTGAGTTTGAAATAAGACTCTTGAAATGTTTCTATAAGTCAATTCTTTGTAAAATGTATTTTAGTAATGTTATCGAAATCATGTCCAAATTTAACTTTGCCAAGAGCTGGAAAGTTGGGACCCAAGGGACTGATAAGATAACATTGTGATTTATGGTTGGTAGGAGGAACCAGCAGTCCACCGGACTTCGGACATTGTTCTAATTGGTCAAGACACCATTTGGGGATGTGTCCAAAAGCTGAGTTTAAATACCCAGGACACCCTAAAATCTCTCTTATCTCTTGCAACTTTTCTTACTCCTTACAACGCTCTTCACGTGCTTCGCGCCGCCGCGTCTCGACGCCGCCTGGCCTGAATGCCAGCCTCCTCATCTAAAGGAAACATGAGGAGATCACCACACTTCTATCTTTTTCTTTAATCTTTTTTTTTTCTTTCCGTTGAGAGTTTCGTTTCTAGTTAAGTTTGTGCAAGCCGCGACCGACCTAAACGTCTTCGCTGACCTCAACTTCAACAGCACGCAACTCTCATATCCAGCCAACGCCCAAGCACACAAAGGACCACAGAACCAACCAATCAGCAACCTCGGGAAAGCCCCTTTCTGAAGCGACGCAACTAAAGGAATTCCCAAAGGCAACGCGCAAGTAACTTCCAGGTTCTAACTGAACTGGTGCATTTGATAAAGTTTAATAACCTCTTTGAGAGACTCAATACGAGGGTTAATTAAGTGATTGATGGTTGTTCAGGTCTAAGCAATTGCACATATTGCTATAACTTGGGACTTCATATTTTCATTCCTTTAAACTCATTCTTTCCTCACTTTCTCTTTCTGCAACCTGTGTGAATGCGTGTGTTTATGTTAGTTTAGTTTGTATGTGTTAGGTTTATCCATTAAAATCATATTTTTATTAGAAAAGATAAGTATCTTGTGTTTTGTGCTTACAAGTTATTGCCTTAAACTGCTGATTTTGCTGCTGTGCTAATATATAGTGTTTTCACTATATTCTGGATAGTAATATCCATTGCAGAGTTCCTGTCAAACGGCTTGTGAAAGAATCGCGGGTCGACTCTGGAACAGCCGTAAAACAGCGATTCTGTTCAAATTCCCTATTGAATCATATTCGATTCCCTTTGAGCTAAATTATAAATTATATGTGTAATTAATCCCTATTTACATCTTACAACAATTATGCCAATAAAGTTTTGATTGTACTCTAGTAGCATGTAATATGCTAGTTACATGCTAGTCATGCTAGAACATGTTAGTAACTTGTTAATCATGCTAAAAACATGCTAGGGACTTGCTAGTCATGCTAGAACATGCTAATAACTTAATTATGTTAGAAACATGCTAGTGACTTGCTAGTCATGAAAAAAACATGCTAGTTACATGCTAGTCATGCTAGAACATGCTAATAACTTGTTAATTATATTGGAAACATGCTAGTGACTTGCTAGTCATGATTAAAAACATGCTAGTTACATGCTTGTCGTGCTAGAACGTGTTAGTAACTTGTTAGTCATGCTATAACATGCTAGTAACTTGCTAGTCATGTTAAAAACATGCTAATGACTTGCTAGTCATGATAAAAAACTAGAGATGCACCGATTGATCGGCTAGTGATCGGGAATCGGCCGATTTCTGGCATGATCGGCCCGGATCGGTGACCGGCCGGTCAATTTCTCCTCTTGCTGATTCCTAGCCGATCCCTTTATTGCCAGCGGTGCATGCAATTACGTCACAGCCACGCGCGCGCACACATGTCTTTGGTGTGAGTGAAGATGACACAAAGATTGCAGTTTGTAACATTTATAAGGCCAAAATACAACGTGAGGGAACAACCACGAACCACGCGTTTGTTTAGCTTTGCTGGACATGTGGTGGATCGTGCCCCCGCTCTGTGTATTTTGCATGTCTCTGTTAGTTAACACACATGATTCAGATAACCCACTCGTTAGAAGTAAGTTCTGTGACTGAACTGTGTTCTGATTGACAGTCCCTGCACAGTGTTATTTGCTCCCTCCTCCAGGGAAAATCCGTTGACGTTTACTACACTTTCATTCATTCACATATTTGCGCTGCGCCATCGCATGCAGCGTCTTCACACGCTAATAGTTCGAAGCGAGCGTATATGTTCCATTTGAAGGTAATTAAAGCGTGCACGACGTGACTTTAATTTGTATTTATGCACAGATGCATTTATGTCACACTTCTCTAGTAAGTTTCATCTGTGTGAAGACGCTGTATGCGGTGGCGTAGCGCAAATATGTGAATGAATGTTACGAAGTGTAGTACCGTTGGATTAACTGCTGACAAGACAGAAATGCTTCTCTTTATCAAGGAAAATTTGCCATTAATGCTCAAGTAATAGCATTTAGTACTAACTTGTTAGTTCTACCTGTTTGAAGACACAGTGCACTTTTTGTTATTAAAGTTATTGTTGTGAGATGATCCTGTAATTAATGTTTTAAAAAAATCCATGTAAAATTAATTGAAGAAAAGTAGATTTTTGTATGCCTGCTTTGTTACTTATATTTTATTTCTAATGTTTTCAAGGCTCAGAGCACTTTATTTCGTTAAAGTTATTTTAATATGAGAAGATGCTGCAATGTTTATACATTTCTTTTATTATAAAATAAAAATGTACATAGAGGAAAAGATTTTTGCTAGTATAACTATACTATGTTAGTTACAGGAACTAATTTTATACCTTTTTTAAGTCACAAAGCACTTTAATTTGTTGTTAAAGTTATTTTGTTGTAAGAAGATAATGTTTAAAAAAAATATTTTATTATAAAATAAATTTAATTAAAGAAAATATTTCTGTATAGGCCTATGCTTTCATTACAGCTCTTAAAAAAATAAAATCGGAAATCGGCAAAAATCGGAATCGGTATCGGCCAAGAAAATTGCAATCTGTGCATCTCTATAAAAAACATGCTAGTTACATGCTAGTCATGCTAGTGACATGCAAGTCATGCTAATAACATGCTAGCCATACTAACAACATTAACGATATGTTGGCATGTTAGCATCATGCTAGTTACATGCTAGTATCATGCTAGTGACATGCTAGTCATGCTAACAACTTGCTAATCATGCCTAACAACATACTAATGACATGCTAGTCATGCTAGAATCATGCTAGTAATTTATTAATCATGCTAGAATCATGCTAGTAACTTGCTAGTCATGCTAGAATCATGTTAGTGAAATGCTAGTCATGCTAATAACATGCTAGTGACAGGCTAGTCATGCTAATAACATGCTAGTGACATGCTAGCCATACTAACAACATGCTAGCAACATCTAATCATGCTAGAATCACGCTAGTAACATACTAATCATGCTAGAATCATGTTAGTAACTTGCTAGTCATGCTAGAATCATGCTAGTGACTTACTAGTCATGGTAACATCATGCTAGTGAAATGCTAGTCATGCTAATAACATGTTAGTGACATGCTAGTCATGCTAATAACATGTTAGTGACATCCTAGCCATACTGACAACATGTTAACGGCATGCTAGTCATGTTAGCATCATGCTAGTGACATGCTAACAACATGCTAGCATCATTCTAGTGACATGCTAGCATAATACTTGTGACGTGCTAGCATAATGCTATTGACATGCTAGTCATGCTAGCAACATGCCAGTGACACATTTGTCATGCTAGCAACATGCTAGTCATGCTAGAATCATGCTAGTAACTTACTAATCAGCTAGTTGTTTACACGATTTGCACCGCGCATGTGCAGAAACGCAGGTTTTGCTTTACAAATTTAATAATAAATTTAATACAAGCTTTAAAACATGTGTTAATGGCTGTGTTATCGATTTTTACATTTACTTTATTTTTGGTAACACTTTAAATTAAGGTACACATATTCACTATTAACTAATTGCTTATTAACATGATTATTACTAGCATATTGACTGCTTATTAGTACTTATAAAGCACATATTAATGCCTTACTCTGCACGACCTTATTCTACGCCTAACAGACCATTAACTATGAGTTTTTCTTCAATTAACTCATAGTTACTGCTTATTGGGAGTAAGTAAGGCAGTTGTTGTATGAGAATTATGATCTTAATACGCTTTGCTTATTATGGGCTTATTAAGCTGGTAGTAGCAGAAGAATAGTCATTCTCTCTTAATAACACTTAATAAATATGGTCTATTCTTATGTAACAACACACATAACTACAAGTGTTAATAGTGTCCAATTAACTCTAAATTAAGTCTTTTTAATTCTGAATATGTTACCCATTCTAAAGTGAGGTCTTGCTCATTACTAATTCACTAGTAGTTGGAGACTTATTAACCCTTACCCATTCCCTGTTCTAAAGCTGCCTGCTCTTCACAATTAACAAATCCATTACAACACACAACTACTATAACTGATGAACCTTAGTCTTAAGGTTGCATCTAAAAAAAGGTCTCTGGTTACGTATGTAATCTAGGCATTAATATGTGCTTTATAAGTATTAATAAGCAGTCAATATGCTAGTAATAATCATGTTAATAAGCAATTAGTTAATAGTGAATATGTGTACCTTAATTTAAAGTGTTACCAATAAGGGTATATAAAATTAATTTTCCAAAAAAAAGTTAAATTTTAAGCAGCAAGTGTGACCCGAAAAATAAAGAGGCTCAGTTTAATTAATTTTAATGGAAAAATAGCTCATTAAACTTGAATAAAAATTTAATACTACCATAAAATATCCTCAAAATGTTAAATAATAATCAAAATATATTATTAATCAAAAATATATTACATTTATTTTCCTAAAAAAAAGGTTAGATTTCAAGCAGCAAGTGTGACCTGAAAAATAAAGAGGCTCAGTTTAATTAATTTTAATGGAAAATAGCTCTTATTTTTTCATAAAAATTTAATACTATCATAAAATATCCTCAAAATGCTAAATAATAATCAAAATATATTATTAAACAATAATATATAAAATTAATTTTCAAAAAAAAAAAAAAAAAAAAAAATTGATTTCAAGCAGCAAGTGTGACCCGAAAAAATTAAGAGGCTCAGTTTAATTAATTTTAATGGAAAAATAGCTCATTAAACTTGAATAAAAATTTAATACTATCATAAAATATCCTCAAAATGCTAAATAATAATCAAAATATATTATTAAATAATAATATATAAAATTTATTTTCCCAAAAAAAAGTTAGATTTCAAGCAGCAAGTGAGACCCGAAAAATTAAGAGGCTCAATTTAATTAATTTTAATGGAAAAATAGCTCATTAAACCTGAATAAAAATTTAATACTATCATAAAATATCCTCAAAATGCTAAATAATAATCAAAATATATTATTAAACAATAATATATAAAATTAATTTTCCCCCCAAAAAGTTAGATTTCAAGCAGCAAGTGTGACCCGAAAAAATTAAGAGGCTCAGTTTAGTTAATTTTAATGGAAAAATAGCTCATTAAACTTGAATAAAAATGTAATACTATCATAAAATATCCTCAAAATGCTAAATAATAATCAAAATATATTATTAAACAATAATATATAAAATTAATTTTCAAAAAAAAAAAAAAAATTGATTTCAAGCAGCAAGTGTGACCCGAGAAAATTAAGAGGCTCAGTTTAATTAATTTTAATGGAAAAATAGCTCATTAAACTTGAATAAAAATTTAATACTATCATAAAATATCCTCAAAATGCTAAATAATAATCAAAATATATTATTAAACAATAATATATAAAATTAATTTTCAAAAAAAAAAAATTTGATTTCAAGCAGCAGGTGTGACCCGAAAAAATTAAGAGGCTCAGTTTAATTAATTTTAATGGAAAAATAGCTCATTAAACTTGAATAAAAATTTAATACTATCATAAAATATCCTCAAAATGTTAAATAATAATCAAAATATATTATTAAACAATAATATATAAAATTAATTTTCCAAAAAAAAAAAAAAAAAAAAAAAAGTTAGATTTCAAGCAGCAAGTGTGACCCGAAAAAATTAAGAGCCTCAATTTAATTAATTTTAATGGAAAAATAGCTCATTAAACTTGAATAAAAATTTAATACTATCATCAAATATCCTCAAAATGCTAAATAATAATCAAAATATATTATTAAACAATAATATATAAAATTAATTTTCAAAAAAAAAAAAATAATAATAATAATTGATTTCAAGCAGCAAGTGTGACCCGAAAAAATTAAGAGCCTCAATTTAATTAATTTTAATGGAAAAATAGCTCATTAAACCTGAATAAAAATTTAATACTATCATAAAATATCCTCAAAATGCTAAATAATAATCAAAATATATTATTAAACAATAATATATAAAATTAATTTTCAAAAAAAAAAAAAAAATTAATTTCAAGCAGCAGGTGTGACCCGAAAAATTAAGAGGCTCAATTTAATTAATTTTAATGGAAAAATAGCTCATTAAACCTGAATAAAAATTTAATACTATCATAAAATATCCTCAAAATGCTAAATAATAATCAAAATATATTATTAAACAATAATATATAAAATTAATTTTCAAAAAAAAAAAAAAAAAAAAAAAATTGATTTCAAGCAGCAAGTGTGACCTGAAAAAATTAAGAGCCTCAATTTAATTAATTTTAATGGAAAAATAGCTCATTAAACCTGAATAAAAATTTAATACTATCATAAAATATCCTCAAAATGCTAAATAATAATCAAAATATATTATTAAACAATAATATATAAAAGTAATTTTCCCCCAAAAAAGTTAGATTTCAAGCAGCAAGTGTGACCCGAAAAAATTAAGAGGCTCAGTTTAGTTAATTTTAATGGAAAAATAGCTCATTAAACTTGAATAAAAATTTAATACTATCATTGTCACAGTTCTGTCAGTTCATGTCTGTTCTATTGGTTTCTCCCATTGTCTCCCCCTGTCATTTTGTTATCATTTGGTTTAGCCCTTCGTCAGTGTGATTCCCTGCACCTGTCCTTGTACAATTAGTCACCTGTGTTTAATGATTAGTCACCCTTTATAAGTTTGTCTTTCAGTTCAGTTGATGTCGGTCTTTATTTGATGTTATTGTTACATGTGTGTGGATTATCCTGCCTGTTCCTGTCTGTTCCTTGAAGAAGATATTAAATATAGTGTTAATTGTTGATCTCGACTTCGTCTCGTTCATCCAGCACGTCTGTCACGTAACAATCATAAAATATCCTCAAAATACGGAAGTCCTAAGAGGCCATGCATTGTTATTTTTTTTTCTTCTCGTTTTGTCGTGATCACGAGTTATTTTTCTCGTTATCACGACATAACAAAAGTTGTTTTGTCGTTATCATGACTTATTTTTCTCGTTATCACGACATAACAAAAGTTGTTTTCTCGTTATCACGAATTAATTTTCTCGTGATCTCGACATAACAAAAGTTGTTTTCTGGTTATCATGATTTAATTTTCCTCCTGATCTCGACTAAAATTCCGTTTCTCACGACTATCGCGAGAAAATCTCGTGGCTTGGGAATGCTTCGCACTGGCGGCTGAAATCTCCATCATAACGTTATTGCCTGCCGCAAATATGGATTTTATCTCTGCACTGAGAGAGAGGGGTGTCCCCGAGGAGAACCTGACAAAAATGGAGGAAGATAAGGTATGTCACTTGTTAAGATTCTAGATTAACACGATGTCTGCTATTCCTGTTTTGTGGTCAAACTAATAATGCATGTTTCATAGCCACTGTTTTAATAATGAGTAAATCCGTACTAGCTGGAGGAACATAGCGCAACCAGTGATATAATACGGATTGTTTCAAACCACCTTTAATGGGATAAACAGAAAATGAATGATACTATGATGCAAGCAGAATTCGATCCCTCTTTAAAGAAGCTTTACAAAAATGATATGATTCATTTTACAGGTGCCATATGCTACCGATGCAATCTTGTTTCTAAATGACAGAATTCAGCTATGTCTATTAAAGTGTGACATTCAAATCTGCGTTCGCGCTGCCTAGAGAGAACAGTTTAATGTTTATTAGACATCTTTACACACGCTTTTGTGTCGCTGTTTCTGTTACAAACATCCAAATAATCACAAAAGTACTGGAATAAAAGTGTATAGTTCGGACATAAACACTATTGTCTACAGCTACACCATAACGCCGGCAGGTGGCGACAAGTGACTGATGAAAAAGAGATTCGTTCAAAAATCGTTGATTCATTCTGGAATTACACAAGTCTATGGAGCTCACATTATCACAAATCTTTTTGAATTTGAATTGTACAAATTTGAATTATTGACAAGTGTCATTTAACAAAACTGAATAAGCATATAACAATCAATTTTTGTTATACTTGAATATTGAACATTTGAAATTGAACACAACTGAATTTTCAAATCGCAAATTTTCTAATAGATGTATTTTCAAACAGCAGATTTTTGTTCTGATTTCTAAGACTTCAAATATTCAGTTTTTAAAAATACAACTTTAAGTTTTCAAGATGAAAAAATATTCGGAACATCAAATTAAGTGTTCAAAATTCAAAGCGCAGAAAATGTCCCCAGTTTAGGCCCCGGAAGGGGAAAGGTTTTAAAATGTGTTTAAAATGTGTTTAAAAATTATCTAAATTCTGTAATGATAGATAGATAGATATGAATGACAGAGTGTGGTATATTGTGGCTCAAATAAGGACACATACAACTACAAGGCATGCTAAAAATATTATGTTGATGTGTTTCAGATTGATCCTGCTGTTGCCAAACTACTGAATGAAGAGGAACTGTCTAAGTATATTCCTCGTTATGGCGATAGGGTCTTTGCAAAGAATTGGACGCCAATAAATGCAGAGGACTTTGAAAATGAAGACAGAAAACAGAAATTGATTAACCGATTGAGAGACAGAATGAAACTACCAGCAATTCAAAATCAGAAAAAAACATATGGAATTGGCAATAAGAATGCTGAAAGCAAGACAAGGAAAATTGAACTCGGCTGGATGAACTACCAAGATAGCAGCTACAAACAAGTTAGAAGACCCAAAGGAGGTGGAACACGAGAGATTGTTGTTAAAAAAGAAGACACTGTGTTAAATGTTCTGAATATCGGGAGAAAACTTTTTTTCCCTAATGGTCAATCAGCAAAAGGGAATGCTGATGATTTCAACTTCATGCTCTGTGTCACTGGCTCTGAAGGACCACTCAAAGAAGATCAGACAGTTGGCAGCTTGTATGAGGCAACGCATTACCGACTGCTTAGACTGTATGTGTGCACAAGACTTAAAGATGATGATTCTGATCAGAGTGATGAAACAGACACAAAACTGACTCTAAAGAAACCCCGGCTTACTTCCACACCAGATGTAACTCCATGTTGCTCAGGATGCAACAATCAGAACAGAAGTTTGCACTCCCTGCCTTTTACACCTGTCAGCTCAAGTGATGGTGTTCTCCAGTCTTCTGATGATGAAGTGGTGTTCCTGGGTAATGACATGAACACATCCTTTGACATGGTCTCTGACACACTTGTATACTCACCTTTGCATGTTGATTGTGGGGGGAATGAAACGTTTGTTGAAACAATACTGGAAACAGTTCCAATTGAGCCAGATACAGTTCCAGGTAGCTCATTCTATGAAATCACAGATGCTGTAGAAACAGTGCCAGAAGATCCACCTCTGGCAACAGACACCCAAGAGCCAACAAACAATGACTTGTTCTTTGAAAACCCAAGAAATGTGACTGAAAGTGAGACAATTGTAATTCGCAGAGTTCACTGTGTGAATGATATGATTCAGGCTTTCTCAGACAAAAACATTCTACATGCCAATGTAACAATTAAACGTTTACTGGAAAATGGCGAGGAGGAAGTTGGCATCGGCGAAGGAGTGTTCCAGGACTGTCTTACTGAATTCTGGGACACATTTTATGCAACAAGAACCTGTGGAACAACTTACAAGATCCCTACTCTGCATCACGGTTACCAACAAAGAGAGTGGGAAGCTGTTGCAAGGATTTTTGCCATTGGATGGGTGCGCTTTGATTATTTGCCAATTCAGCTGGCACCTCCTTTTCTAAAAGAAGCACTGTCCCTTCCTTCACCAGCCACCAGTCTAATGGAAGTGTTCTTCAATTACATTAGTCCAACAGAGAAGGATGTTTTAAGTGAAGCACTCCAAGACTTCCAAAGTGCTGACATGGATGAAGTCCTCAGTGTACTCAGCAGTCACAGCTGCACAGTGCTTCCAACTGAAAACAATCTACAGAAAATTCTAGAAGAAATTGCACACAAAGAGATGGTGCAACAACCAGCCTACATATTAAAATGCTGGCGACCCATTCTGCGATCTGTTGGGGAAAGCATGACAGCAGAAAGTCTGGAGAAGACAACTGAAAATCTCCAACCAAAGGCAAGAAATGTGGCAAAATCTCTCAAGTTCCCACTAACAATGTCACCATCTGAAACAACTGTTTCACATCATCTCTTACGATTTGTTAGGGAGAGAGACCAGAAAGAGCTTGGTCTTTTTCTCAGATACTGCACAGGGTCTGATTTATTTCTCTCCAAGACGATTCAAGTAACATTTGCAGAAATGAATGAGTTTTCAAGAAGGCCCATTGCCCACACTTGTTCACAACACCTAGAACTGGCAAGCAACTACAGCACCTATGCAGAATTTAGGGCAGAGTTTTGCTCTGTGTTGAACAGTGGAGTGTGGGTTATGGATATTGCATAGACATCTGAGTGTCAAAACTGAAGTGCCTAAACAACACAAAAAAAAGATGACTGTTATATTACATTGAAAGTACTGAAGTAATTGTCATGTATAAATGTTATGCAGTTCATGAAGTTAAAATAGCACTTATGTTAAGAACTATTGTGAATGGAATTGTATGGTTGTCAATGGGTTTTCAAGTTTTACACTATTTCTAATAGAGTCTTAGCTGATTTAAGGATAGCACCTGTCAGGTTATATCTAAACTTTTTTTCCATACATCCAACAGTTAATCTAAATCTATGGTTAAAGCAAAAAAAAAAAAAGAAAAAAAAAAGATTGTTAAGGTAATAGTATCGTTGTCTATATCTTTTCCAATTTTACTATTTCCAATTGCAGTTTAGCAGACTGATTTTAGGACAGTTTTATGTTTACCAATCAGGTATTTCTTCCATGTTCACACCTCTTTCCATTTTTACACACAGCAGTTGATCGAAGTAATCAGTTGTTGCAGTACAAGCAATACATTTGCACTTGAATAGTTTTATTTGCACTGAGTCATATATTTTTGTAAACAATAGTGTACTAAATTATCATTATAAATTTGTCATGTTACACATTATGTCCAGTTTGTAAAGTTGAAAAAGGGAATAATTGTAAAGAATTGTGACTGGAATAGTACTGTTAATGGTTTTTTCAGTTTCACAATTTCTAATAGAAGTTTAGTGGGTTTGGATGGGACAGTGTTATGTTATCCCATCAGTTATTTCTTCCATGCCTTTGCCTTTTTCAGTTTATATTATACATCCAGTGGTTAACTTACATAATCTGTTAAAGCAGTACATTTGCACTTAAAATGCTTTATGTGCATCAAACTGTTTATTTTTGTATTTGACCACTCTGTTCCGTACTGTTGCTTTCGTATTAAAACAAAGTTCTTTGACGGTCCGTGTAACGGTTTGCAGTTCTTTGTTCAATTAGCACCATCAAAATTAAACATAAAAATTGGCTTCAAACTTTTTCTTTTTTTTCCAAATACCTCACAAACAGACATTTGTCTCTCGGTTTAATTTTCTGTTCTACAAGTTTAGGTTGTAGCATCCGAATAAGATTTTTGAACACAAAACATGACTCATTTGTAACGAACGCTCAGGCAGGTTGGGATTCAGCTTTATTAAGATAAGGAATGGTCAAACAGGCTGGGGTCAAACAACGGCAAACAGGACAGTAAAGGGAGATCGTAAACGAGGGACAGGCAGGAATGTCAGGGCAGGCGGCAGGCAGCAGAGAATCAAAACAGAGTAAACAGTCCAAGTCGATCCGATCCCGCTGGTGATGATCGGATGGAGCCACAGAGGCACGATTTGTGACATCATTATTCTGATTTTACCGCCGGGGGAGGAGACTGGGTGGCTGGATTAGCCGACAGCCAGAGCGCTGCCGCTTTATGTATTTGAATGAGGTTAACTGATTTGACCATGCAATAATTTAATGGATACCTTTGCCAATATCTCCTTACTCTACTACGCACACAGTATACACATATTTTGCTCAAAAATATACGTAAGGTTTTAGTAATGTTCCAAAGGTTGTAGCATATGCTATTTCTAGTTACAAGACTTAACTACAGGTAAAATTATGCCAATATCTCCCTTGCATGAACAATGGACAGATTGTTTTTAGAAAGAAGTACAATAATTCAGCAAACAGTTTTTATGTTTCAACGGTTGTAGGATGTTCCTAGTGGCCAGAAGATTTGCCAATAGCTCATTTACTTTGTGAACGGTACACAAATAATTTTTTAGAAAACATATAGTTTACCAAAGTGTTTTTTTTTTCATGTTCCAAAGGTAGTATATTCCTATTTACATTACTGACCTACTACAGGTGAGATTTTGCCAATACCTCCCTTCATATGTGTGAATTACACAATTACCATTGGAACATAATAAAATCTTTTTGGTAAATAACAGTAATTATTTTTGAAAATATACTACATATGGGAGATATTGGCAAAGTCTCACCTGTAGTAGCCTAAGTCTGCTGGTAACTTACTACAACCTTTGGAACATGTAAAAAAAACTTTTGGTAAATTACTGTACTTTAAAAAAAAATGTATACTGTACATACAGTAAAGGAGGTTTTGGCAAAATTTCACTATTAGTATACAAGTTTTGTAACCAGGAATGTACTACAACATTTGGAACATTAAAAAAACTTCTGGTGCATTACAATATTTTTTTAAATGAAAATGTGTATACTGTGTGCATACAGTAAAGGGGATATTAGCAAAATCTCACCTGTAGTAAGTCAGTCTGGAGTCAGACACCTACAGTTTTTTTGAACAGCCTTCTACTTACAGTAGATTTTATGAACATATTGTGTAGTGTACATATATGAAGGAAGGTATTGGCAAAACCGCACCTGTAGTAAATCATAAGTATTACAAGCTTTATGGTTTAACAATGTACTTTTTCAATGGTGAAAGTCATTTTAATTAAAATACATTGGACGTTTTAACACAGTCGGTGGAATTGTCAGATGGTCCCTTACACCCTTACAAATCAAGCGCTGCGATAAGGCATCAAAGCTTTCTCCACTTTAAGTTTGCTGTTACAATACAAGTTTTGAATACAGTTTTGAAATATTTTGTCATGTCTATATAATTGTTAAAACTAATCGTGATAGTGATATCTTTGAGCTGTGGCAAATGAAAGCAAAACGGCGAATATCGAAACTAAAACTAACTAATCCGTGGTTGTTAACACGCAATCACAGTTACTGGGTTCTGATTTAGACAAGCAGCAGCGCTCTGGCTCTAGGCTAATCCAGCCATCCCGTCTCCTCCCCCGGCGGTAATGGTACGGACCAACTGCGAGCGCAAAACACACAAAAATGGAAAATCAGAATAAGTCGTCATGTTTTATGTTTGTTTTAAAAATCCTTATACAGATGCCACAACCTAAACTTGTAAAAGAGAAAATTAAACAGAGAGACAATTATCCATTTTGAGATATTTGAAAAAACAAAACAAAAAATGAAAGTTTGAAGCCAAATTTTGTTTAATTTTGATAGTGCAAACTGAACAAAAAACTTCAAACCGTTACAGGGACCTTGGACTCATCCTTTGCTTATTTTTCCATTGTTACATTGTTTAATAAACACCTAGTTAAAAAACAAAAACATATATACACATATGCAACCTCCAACCTAGAAAAATAAAACATTTAAAAAAACATCTTAAAATAGCATTTTTAAGATTATGGCACGTCATCTATAAACCTAAAAGTTCCCTAACCAGAGGTCGAAGGTTTTTGTAGAGTCTCAATGCCTCTGTGGCTGCTGCACTTGGTTGTAGATTATTCTCCTCCATAACAAGAACACAGAGTTCATAGAGGTCACGATCACAGGGTATGTCTGATTTCCACAGGCAGACATTTTCATGGATAATCACATCCAATTTTTCAGCATCTGCAGGATTCAAGTAGTCTTTTGTTTGATAAAGTTCTGGTAAGTTGTACATGAGGAAGGGTTTTCCATGTTGTAAGTCATGACCATTGCTACGTCGGATTCGGTGGTTATTCCACATGTTTACAACAGTGTCCAGTTCCTCCTAAAAACAAAGCATATTCGGCATTAATAAAGGAGTATAAAGCAGTGAATTGAAAAGCAGTAAATTGGAATTGTGTACTGAAGTATAAGTAAAATGTTAATAACTATTAAAAGCATTATTATCTAACATATTAAAAAATGCAATAAAAAATTGAAAGAATAAACAAGTAAATAAAATAATTGTAAAATAATAAATAGTAGATAAAACTACTGGAAAACTATTTATGTACTTACAGCTATATATAAAAAAAAAGGCAAAACAGCTACACTATGATACAGCCTGAGTGTTGTTTTCTTGAGTGTAAGTTGTTTGGGATATTTTTTGTAATATACATTTTTTTGTAGGCTAATATACAACATTTCCCAGTAGATTTATTTATGACATTGCTGCCACACATTTTTTTTTCACTCAATTCTGTCGTAATAACATGTTATGTCGTTTTATTAACATCTCTTCTCGTGGTTAAACGACATATTATGTAATAAAACAATACGTTTTCCCGTTATAATAGGCTACATGTCGGCTGAATGTTTACATTATGTGAGCAAAATGTCCGCGCTTCTGTCACCACAGTCCTGACAAACGAGGATCTGCATGCTGCTAAAGTTAAAGAAATACACTTTACGTGTATTTTAATATAATTATTTTAATTGTAGCGGCATGTTTATTACGATTAATAATAGGATTAATAATAATTCCAATCTGTCTACAATATAATAACTGCACTCAGATCCAGACTCATTTAAGTTGATCAGATGGTACTTTAGTCTGATTGTATATTAGCCTAATTATATATTATTTATTAGGCCTACATATTATTAAATGATACCTTTAGCTGAATCACACTGAGCGTGCATCGCGTTGTTCTTCTGGGTTGATTTCCAGGCTTTAGGAATAGGCTGTGCTGCGCCTGGGTGTAAGCACAATAGTAGGCTAAATGAGCTCAGGGCTGGGTTCTCCGAAACCACCTTAACGCTACGTCGTTCTTAAGTTGTACATTATTGTAAACCATCAATTTTCAGTAAAAGGCAGTTCATCAATGAATTCAGTGATATCATCATCCAGTTCAGTTCAAATAGTATACGATATCGCTGGAAAGTGTCCCCAACTAAGCAAGCCAGAGGCGACAGCGGCAAGGAACCAAAACTCCACAGGTGACAGAAATGGAGAAAAAAACCTTGGGAGAAACCAGGCTCAGTCGGGGGACCAGTTCTCCTCTGGCCAGTGTATGGAAGTGTTTTCATTAATGAAGTTTCCATGGTTGTTAGCTTTTTTTTAATTACTATCTCGAGGCACATCAGCGGGCGAACCATTTGACAGAAAAGGCTATGAGTCTATATTAAGAAAGATGAGTTTACAGAAACTGTATAGCTATGGCAGCGAGACAGTGAGTACTTGTTTTAAATCAAAGACGGCGCCGTGCGCGAAGAGTAATAGTGTGTAATGCATACGCCAAAGTCCAATTTTGCGTGCATATGATACGCCAATCCTTCCCATTAACTTCAATGGAGAGAGGATGCATACAAATACCACGCATCATCTTTTATATCATCTATATAAAAGATGATGCGTGGTATTTATACGCATCCTTTCTCCATTGAAGTTAATTGGAAGGATTGGCGTATCATATGCACGCAAAATTGGACTTTGGCTTATGCATTACACGCTATTGCAAAGTCGTGTTATTCGTACGCAAAATGATGAGAATAAGTTGAAACACATACACATGTATTTCTGCATGTACATATTTCAATGAGCCCCGATAAATGCAGTTTGTACTATTTATAAAACGCTTCTCATTGTTTTCCCAATACTTTACCTATACCGCTGTGAAGGAAAGAGCGCACAATCGATCACCGAGGCATCGATATCAACCTATTCAGCACCTCCACCATGGACAGCACCTGCTAAGGTCGCACTTAAGAAGGTTTACCTTAAGCAATATCCTAAGGTATAGTTTGGAGAACACACGTAGGAAAGGTATACCTGTAGTTAAGGTGTACCTTTTGAGTCTTCGTAGCACGCTAAGAGACAACGTTATCGGAGAACGCAGCCCAGACCTATTATCACAATGTGCGCCGCCGACATGAGAAGTGCAGTGTTGCGCTTTATATGACATGTAAATTTGCAAGAAATAGCCTATGCAACAGCCACACATTATTAAGAAACTTTATTGTGACTAATTTGCAGAGCGGTACATCAGATTAACTCATTCTGCAAGATGGGACAGACTGACAGGATAGTTTTAAAGTGGCTTTTCAGGGCCGCCCACGCACAAATAACAAAGCATAAGCTCATCATCTAATTGTTTTTGTTATTTATATTTTATTTCTTTCTATTCGTATTTCGATTTGCTGTTAAATCAAATTTAAGTCATTAAAATACAGAAATTTTCCAAGCCCATGAGTCAAAATCGGTAGAAATCGCGGACCGGGGGCAGAGTAAACATGACAAAAACACGCCACTCAGTATTTGGGATAAATGTTATGGAAATAAGATAATTTAATAGCAGGCTAAACAACATGCAGTTACCTGAATTATGGAGAGAAAGCAGAACTGTATAAGACCTTTGTCGGTTGCATCGCCTGTGAAATCACCAGTTGATTGCAGGTCTTTGAACATATCCATCCAGTAATCTGCATTTTGTCGTCTGTAAATACCCCACCAACTTTCTATTCTCTGGTTTGCTTGGCTTGTTCCTTGAAAGACACATGGTGAATGCAGAGTTCCCGCCGAGTCTTCACGAAGAAACTCTTGTAACCTGTTCACATGGACATTTTCGGTACCAAAATCGGATCGGATTATTTGAGGGCAACCCCTTCTTTCAGCAACAGCGCGGAAATAATACCCAGCAATTACTCTGGGATTGTTATTTGTGAAGTAGGCTTGCATCCAGATGATGTGGCGTGAAAAACCATCAATGCAGCCGTTAACTGCTATGCCATACGGCTTTAGTTTGTCGTAAGAGTCCATGTGCCATAGATAGTTAGGGCCTGGCACTCTATAATGTCTCCTCCGCAACCTTCTCCCTCTTCTTTCCTCCACACCTAATGGATCCAGACTTATCTGTACCTCTCTAACTATTGATCTGGTCAGCCGCAAACCATTTAAACGGCATCTTTCATGCATCATTCGGTAGCCATGCAGACGTCCCGGTCCATCAATTTGACTGGCAATGAAATTGACCACACGTTCAGGGTCGCTATAGTGTCTTCGACGATAAAGTTGAAGACCCGACAGCCGCCTCCTTAAGTGTCGAACACTAATGTGAAAGTTGTCAATTACCGATAGACACAGAGCTATTTCAGGTTGAGTGAGTCCTTGATCAAAGTAAAAGCGAATACGATCATCCATTATGCTGTGATGATGCTGCGCATCTGTTCTTATGCCGAATAGCCTATTAAGTCGTGATAACGAGAAAACAACTTTTGTTTTCTCGAAATCACGACAAAATTAATTCGTGATAACGAGAAAACAACTTTTGTTATGTCGTGATAACGAGAAAAATAAGTCATGATCACGACAAAACAACTTTTGTTATGTCGTGATAACGAGAAAAATAACTCGTGATAACGAGAAAACAACTCTGTTATGTCGTGATAACGAGAAAAATAACTCGTGATAACGAGAAAAATAACTCGTGATAACGAGAAAACAACTCTGTTATGTCGTGATAACGAGAAAAATAACTCGTGATCACGACAAAACGAGAAGAAAAAAATAACACTGCATGGCCTCTTAGGACTTCCGTAAAATGCTAAATAATAATCAAAATATATTATTAAACAATAATATATTAAATTAATTTTCCCCCAAAAAAGTTAGATTTCAAGCAGCAAGTGTGACCCGAAAAAATTAAGAGGCTCAGTTTAATTAATTTTAATGGAAAAATAGCTCATTAAACTTGAAGAAAAATTTAATACTATCATAAAATATCCTCAAAATGCTAAACAATAATAAAAATATATTATTAAACAATAATATATAAAATTAATTTTCCAAAAAAAAAAAAAAAAAAAATTTGATTTCAAGCAGCAAGTGTGACCCGAAAAAATTAAGAGGCTCAGTTTAATTAATTTTAATGGAAAAATAGCTCATTAAACTTGAATAAAAAATTTTATACTATCATAAAATATCCTCAAAATGTTAAATAATAATCAAAATATATTATTAAACAATAATATATAAAATTAATTTTCCAAAAAAAAAAAAAAAAAAAGTTAGATTTCAAGCAGCAAGTGTGACCCGAAAAATTAAGAGGCTCAATTTAATTAATTTTAATGGAAAAATAGCTCATTAAACCTGAATAAAAATTTTATACTATCATAAAATATCCTCAAAATGCTAAATAATAATAAAAATATATTATTAAACAATAATATATAAAATTAATTTTCAAAAAAAATTAAATAAAAAAATTTGATTTCAAGCAGCAAGTGTGACCCGAAAAAATTAAGAGGCTCAGTTTAATTAATTTTAATGGAAAAATAGCTCATTAAACTTGAATAAAAAATTTAATACTATCATAAAATATCCTCAAAATGTTAAATAATAATCAAAATATATTATTAAACAATAATATATAAAATTAATTTTCAAAAAAAAAAAAAAAATTGATTTCAAGCAGCAAGTGTGACCCGAAAAAATTAAGAGGCTCAGTTTAATTAATTTTAATGGAAAAATAGCTCATTAAACTTGAATAAATTTAATACTATCATAAAATATCCTCAAAATGTTAAATAATAATCAAAATATATTATTAATCAAAAATATATCACATTAATTTTCCTAAAAAAAAGGTTAGATTTCAAGCAGCAAGTGTGACCCGAAAAATAAAGAGGCTCAGTTTAATTAATTTTAATGGAAAAATAGCTCATTAAACTTGAATAAATTTAATAATATCATAAAATATCCTCAAAATGTTAAATAATAATCAAAATATATTATTAATAAAAAATATATCACATTAATTTTCCTAAAAAAAAGGTTAGATTTCAAGCAGGAAGTGTGACCCGAAAAATAAAGAGGCTCAGTTTAATTAATTTTAATGGAAAATAGCTCTTAATTTTTTCATAAAAATTTAATAATATCATAAAATATCCTTAAAATGCTAAATAATAATCAAAATATATTATTAAATAATAATATATAAAATTAATTTTCCAAAAAAAAAGTTAGATTTCAAGCAGCAAGTGTGACCCGAAAAATTAAGAGGCTCAATTTAATTAATTTTAATGGAAAAATAGCTCATTAAACCTGAATAAAAATTTAATACTATCATAAAATATCCTCAAAATGCTAAATAATAATCAAAATATATTATTAAACAATAATATATAAAATTAATTTTCCCCCAAAAAAGTTAGATTTCAAGCAGCAAGTGTGACCCGAAAAAATTAAGAGGCTCAGTTTAGTTAATTTTAATGGAAAAATAGCTCATTAAACTTGAATAAAAAATTTAATACTATCATAAAATATCCTCAAAATGTTAAATAATAATCAAAATATATTATTAATCAAAAATATATCACATTAATTTTCCTAAAAAAAGGTTAGATTTCAAGCAGCAAGTGTGACCCGAAAAATAAAGAGGCTCAGTTTAATTAATTTTAATGGAAAAATAGCTCTTACATTTTTCATAAAACTGAAATACTATCATAAAATATCCTCAAAATGCTAAATAATAAGCAAAATATATTATTAAACAATAATATATAAAATTAATTTTCCCCCAAAAAAGTTAGATTTCAAGCAGCAAGTGTGACCCGAAAAAATTAAGAGGCTCAGTTTAGTTAATTTTAATGGAAAAATAGCTCATTAAACTTGAAGAAAAATTTAATACTATCATAAAATATCCTCAAAATGCTAAATAATAATCAAAATATATTATTAAACAATAATATATAAAATTAATTTTCAAAAAAAATAAAATAAAAAAATTTGATTTCAAGCAGCAAGTGTGACCCGAAAAATTAAGAGGCTCAGTTTAATTAATTTTAATGGAAAAATAGCTTATTAAACTTGAATAAAAAAATTTAATACTATCATAAAATATCCTCAAAATGTTAAATAATAATCAAAATATATTATTAAACAATAATATATAAAATTAATTTTCCAAAAAAAAAAAAAAAAAAAAAAAAAAAGTTAGATTTCAAGCAGCAAGTGTGACCCGAAAAATTAAGAGGCTCAATTTAATTAATTTTAATGGAAAAATAGCTCATTAAACCTGAATAAAAATTTTATACTATCATAAAATATCCTCAAAATGCTAAATAATAATCAAAATATATTATTAAACAATAATATATAAAATTAATTTTCCCCCAAAAAAGTTAGATTTCAAGCAGCAAGTGTGACCCGAAAAAATTAAGAGGCTCAGTTTAATTAATTTTAATGGAAAAATAGCTCATTAAACTTGAATAAATTTAATACTATCATAAAATATCCTCAAAATGCTAAATAATAATCAAAATATATTATTAAACAATAATATATAAAATTAATTTTCAAAAAAAAAAAAAAAAAAAAATTTGATTTCAAGCAGCAAGTGTGACCCGAAAAATTAAGAGGCTCAGTTTAATTAATTTTAATGGAAAAATAGCTCATTAAACTTGAATAAAAAAATTTAATACTATCATAAAATATCCTCAAAATGTTAAATAATAATCAAAATATATTATTAAACAATAATATATAAAATTAATTTTCCCCCAAAAAAGTTAGATTTCAAGCAGCAAGTGTGACCCGAAAAAATTAAGAGGCTCAGTTTAATTAATTTTAATGGAAAAATAGCTCATTAAACTTGAATAAATTTAATACTATCATAAAATATCCTCAAAATGTTAAATAATAATCAAAATATATTATTAATCAAAAATATATCACATAAATTTTCCTAAAAAAAAGGTTAGATTTCAAGCAGCAAGTGTGACCCGAAAAATAAAGAGGCTCAGTTTAATTAATTTTAATGGAAAAATAGCTCTTAAATTTTTCATAAAACTGAAATACTATTATAAAATATCCTCAAAATGTTAAATAATAATCAAAATATATTATTAAACAATAATATATAAAATTAATTTTCCAAAAAAAAAAAAGTTAGATTTCAAGCAGCAAGTGTGACCCGAAAAATAAAGAGGCTCAGTTTAATTAATTTTAATGGAAAATAGCTCTTAATTTTTTCATAAAAATTTAATAATATCATAAAATATCCTTAAAATGCTAAATAATAATCAAAATATATTATTAAATAATAATATATAAAATTTATTTTCCAAAAAAAAAGTTAGATTTCAAGCAGCAAGTGTGACCCGAAAAATTAAGAGGCTCAATTTAATTAATTTTAATGGAAAAATAGCTCATTAAACCTGAATAAAAATTTAATACTATCATAAAATATCCTCAAAATGCTAAATAATAATCAAAATATATTATTAAACAATAATATATAAAATTAATTTTCCCCCAAAAAAGGTTAGATTTCAAGCTGCAAGTGTGACCCGAAAAAATTAAGAAGCTCAGTTTAGTTAATTTTAATGGAAAAATAGCTCATTAAACCTGAATAAAAATTTAATACTATCATAAAATATCCTCAAAATGCTAAATAATAATAAAAATATATTATTAAACAATAATATATAAAATTAATTTTCAAAAAAAAAATAAAATAAAAAAATTTGATTTCAAGCAGCAAGTGTGACCCGAAAAAATTAAGAGGCTCAGTTTAATTAATTTTAATGGAAAAATAGCTCATTAAACTTGAATAAAAAATTTAATACTATCATAAAATATCCTCAAAATGTTAAATAATAATCAAAATATATTATTAAACAATAATATATAAAATTAATTTTCAAAAAAAAAAAAAAAAATTGATTTCAAGCAGCAAGTGTGACCCGAAAAAATTAAGAGGCTCAGTTTAATTAATTTTAATGGAAAAATAGCTCATTAAACTTGAATAAATTTAATACTATCATAAAATATCCTCAAAATGTTAAATAATAATCAAAATATATTATTAATCAAAAATATATCACATTAATTTTCCTAAAAAAAAAGGTTAGATTTCAAGCAGCAAGTGTGACCCGAAAAATAAAGAGGCTCAGTTTAATTAATTTTAATGGAAAAATAGCTCATTAAACTTGAATAAATTTAATAATATCATAAAATATCCTCAAAATGTTAAATAATAATCAAAATATATTATTAATAAAAAATATATCACATTCATTTTCCTAAAAAAAAGGTTAGATTTCAAGCAGCAAGTGTGACCCGAAAAATAAAGAGGCTCAGTTTAATTAATTTTAATGGAAAATAGCTCTTAATTTTTTCATAAAAATTTAATAATATCATAAAATATCCTTAAAATGCTAAATAATAATCAAAATATATTATTAAATAATAATATATAAAAGTAATTTTCCAAAAAAAAAGTTAGATTTCAAGCAGCAAGTGTGACCCGAAAAATTAAGAGGCTCAATTTAATTAATTTTAATGGAAAAATAGCTCATTAAACCTGAATAAAAATTTAATACTATCATAAAATATCCTCAAAATGCTAAATAATAATCAAAATATATTATTAAACAATAATATATAAAATTAATTTTCCCCCAAAAAAGTTAGATTTCAAGCAGCAAGTGTGACCCGAAAAAATTAAGAGGCTCAGTTTAGTTAATTTTAATGGAAAAATAGCTCATTAAACTTGAATAAAAAATTTAATACTATCATAAAATATCCTCAAAATGTTAAATAATAATCAAAATATATTATTAATCAAAAATATATCACATTAATTTTCCTAAAAAAAGGTTAGATTTCAAGCAGCAAGTGTGACCCGAAAAATAAAGAGGCTCAGTTTAATTAATTTTAATGGAAAAATAGCTCTTAATTTTTTCATAAAAATTGAATACTATCATAAAATATCCTCAAAATGTTAAATAATACTCAAAATATATTATTAAACAAAATATATAACATTGATTTTCTTGAAGGAAAATGTTAAATGTTTGGTCTTCTGTCAGTTTTGATTGAGAAAGTATCTGTGACTCAAAAATGAAGAGATTCAAAGGAAATGTTTTTAATGATTAATGTTCAGTTTCACAGACACTTGTTTCTAGCAGTGCTTTTGAATGTTGCTTTCAAACATCTCACAGTAATAATAATAATAATAATAATAATAATAATATCTCAACATTTCCACAAACACTAGTATTAGTGTGTATTAGTGTGTGATTTGTGTAATGTGTGTGTGTTACAGAGATGTGTGTTATTCAGTTGTGTTTAATGTCACACAGAGACACTGAAGAGTTGTAATCATCAAGTCTAAATCCAGCGTGTAGTGTTTGCGTGAATGTGTGTGTGAATGTGTGTAAGTGTGTGAGTTTGTGTTTGTCAGAGACGCTGTAGAAGGACAGAGTGCCGTTCGACTCGTTCAGATACACTCCTACTCTCTTACGGGAGCCTGAATCAGCAGATATATCAGTGCGCTTATTATTGTGACGGACAGTGAATCTGTGATTATAGCATTCAAGACTCCAGGAGTTCACATTACGTCCAAACCAACTGTCATCACCCCCTCCTTTCCTCTTGATTTCTTTATATGACACTGATATTTCAGCTCCATCTCCACTCCATTCAGTCTCCCAGTAACAGCGTCCAGTCAGACTCTCAACACACAGAACCTGAGACCAATCAAATCTGTCTGGATGATCAGGATATGACTGTGTCTGACCCACATTTGTCACCTTTCTGTTGTCGTCAGACAGAGTGAGGTATTCGTTTGCTGTGTTTGTATCCAGTGTGAGATCACAGGCATCTGAACACAAGACACACATTACAAGAGACACATTTACAACTAAACAACAAACAAGAAAACTGTGAGTCTGTTTGTGGACTTACATTTTTGAGGACCTGCTCTGATCCTGAACTCTCCTCCATGATCCACACTAGAAAACACACACAGAGACATTCATATCATAATCATAATAATAATAATAATAATAATAATAATAATAATAATAATAATAATAATAATGAAATAGCTGCCTAGCAACTACCCAGAACAACCTAGCAAGTATACATTATACATTAGCTAGTTGCTAGCGTGATTTTAGCACGATTAACAAGTTACTAGCATGTTGCTAGCAACAAGCCAACTTAATAATAATAGCCTAATTATAAGTGACTTATGTTTATATTTATTGTGTATCGCTTCTGTAGGCCCTATATTCTACTATTTGCTATATTTGGCAAACACTGTAAACGACAATGATGTCAATAAAGTTTTGACAGTTTTGATTGTATGCTAGTAACTTGTTAATCATGTTAAAAACATACTAGTGACATGCTAGTCATGATAACAACTTGCTAATCATGCCTAACAACATGCTAATGACATGCTATTCATGCTAGCAACATGCTAATCATGCTACAAACATGTTATTCATCTATCAATATCAATCTATCTATCTATCTTAATCATGTTAACAATATGCTAATCATGCTAGAATCATGCTAGTAACTTGTTAATCTTGCTAAAACATGCTAGTGACTTGCTAGTCATGATAACAACTTGCTAATCATGCCTAACAACATGCTAATGACATGCTATTCATGCTAGCAACATGCTAATCATGCTACAAACATGTTATTCATCTATCAATATCAATATATCTATCTATCTTAATCATGTTAACAATATGCTAATCATGCTAGAATCATGCTAGTAACTTGTTAATCTTGCTAAAACATGCTAGTGACTTGCTAGTCATGATAAAAAACATGCTAGTGACATGCTAGTCATGCTAGAACACGCTAATAACTTGTTAATCATGCTAAAACATGCTAGTGACTTGTTAGTCATGCTAACATCATGCTAGTGACATGCTAGTCATGCTAATAAAATGCTAGTGACATGTTAGTAATGCTAACAACATGCTAACGACATGCTAGCAACTTGCTAATCATGCCTAACAACATGCTAATGACATGCTAGTCATGTTAGCAACATGCCAGTGACACGTTTGTCATGCTAGCAACATCTATCAATATCTATCTATTAGGGGTGGAGCCGAACCCGAATACGGTATTCGGAAAGGCACAAATAGCGTGTTTTTAACGAATACTTATTTCGAACAAATACCTTAATAAATATGTGTATTCGGGAACAAGAAAAACTTTCTATCAAAAAAGCTGCGTTTCCTCAGGAGACCGCAGTCAGTGCATGCCCGCATGAGTGAGTGAGTGACATTCAGGAGTCGGGGGGTGGGGGTAAAAGAGGTGACTGACACAGGCTGCTCCACACAGCAACAGAGAAGACTCGGCTGGGTGAAAAAAGACTTCACTGCGTCACTATTTTTGATGAATATATTTCTGTACCTTAACTGGGTTTATAACTTTGGGAAGCAGAGTTTGATCGGGAGATTATTCTATTAGGGGCCGTTCAAATGCGCGCTAAAGAAGACTGCGACCTGAACAGCACCCGCATTAACTCTAGGCTACTGCATCAGCTCTAAGCAATGTTTTTTTTTTTTTTTAAATGTAACACAAGCGATCAAACCAATATACTAGAGCTGATTATTTGTTAAAGGATAGAGATTCAAACACACACGCAATGTCATTTCCAAATGACAATGATTCCCCATGTCTATTAAACCTTTGAAAAAGTCTTACCGGAACATTCAAGTCTGTATTTGCACTGCCGCTGACACAGAGAGAGCAGTCTTCATGTTTAGGTAAGAACAGATTCACAAACAGATCTTTTCAAATACCCAGTCATTCATATTATAGTCTGATTAAAATTCATAGTTTGGATATAAACACTGATGTCTGTGGTACAGATCAAAATAGAGCATGTCATCTTTTCAAAGTAATTGGCGCTTCAAATAACGTTTGTGTCGATTGCATTGTTTCGGCGCTTGGTGGAAACAACTAAATGTTAAAAAATGGATTTGTCATTGTTTAGAAAGATTGATTCAAAAACATAGATTCATTCAGTAATGTTTTTGTGAGCAAGTTATTTATTCATTCAAAGCACTTTTTCATAAATTTAATATAAAAAATTGGTGTATTAAATGTATTATATTTTAAATAAAAATATTATGTATTAACTAATTAATAATTCATTCAAATGAATTAAACACATTTAAATAGACTGCAGCAATTGATATTTTGCTTAGTTTAGAATTGCTAGGAAATTGTTATTTCTAAAAAAAACTAAAACTGAAACTATATAAAAACTAAATACAAACTAAACTAAGAAAAATTCTATTTCAAATTAATGAAACTAATAAAAACAAAACTCAATTTTATTTAAATTTGAAAACTATATTAAAATAAAACTAATTTAAAAAATCTAAACTAAATAGCAAGGTGACATTGATTTAATGTGGAAATTCCATCAGAATCATCCTTTTGGTTGAGGTTGAAAAATCAGTGCTAAATAATATTGGATCAATGACTACGTTTACATGCACACGAATAATGCGATTATTTGCAATAATCAGAGTAAGGACTTAATCGCATTATGATGTTTACATGTCAAGAGCAAAACTCTTCACTCCGGTTTACATGGAATTACCATTATTCCTATTAATTCCTATTGTCCGTCAATGAATTGCATTATGTTCAAGTCGCGCAATGTTGACAACATAAACTCCATTTCCTGAGCGTGTCCTCAGGCTTATTCATAAAAATAGACACAAACTTAATACAAGTGACCAGAGCCCTGCATTTGAACCCGAGCCGGACGGGCAGCAGTATTTTCAAGAGTTCCGCAAATCCATGATCAAGCACACATAAAATGCTAAAGATTGCCACAAAGCACCGGTAAAAGTAATTACCAATAATGTGTAGAGATGAAATAAGGAGATTTTTGAATTATTAATAAACTAGTGTTCGCAAGATAAAGTTTATTACACTCTTTAGAGAGAAATGTATCGTTACGGATTGCATAATAAAAGAGTTTTTGTTTTCGATTCAAATGATCTTGTTTTAAAGTAGTAATGCGCTCCGTGAGACTGGGTTGTGCGCTCAACATTAGCACAATTCATATGAATGCATACTTTACACTTAAACATTGAACGAAAACCACATCTCAATTTTGCTGATGTAATGGATTAAATGTAGGCTAATGCAGGAAACTGAGTTCACATGACGCGTGTGGCAGATTACTGTGACAGATATGTGCCAACAGCACGGGACAGGACTCTATCTCAGATGCTTGGGGGCAGCCCCTATTTTAGCCCCTGTGTAGCGCCGTCCCTGTCTGCAGGTGCGTGGCACTTCATTCGTGTAAGTCACGAGCACATGCGCACTCTGGTCAAAGCGCCAATACTGCGATTAAGGTGGTTACATGCCTGTATATTTTGATTCAAATCGGCGTGCGCCACCTGTTAATAAGATTACGCTTGCTGCGATTATGAGCTTAATCGCATTATTATAATCGAAGTATTGCGTTTACATGAGGAAAAGTTTAATCGCAATATTGCCAAAATCTCATTATAATCGCATTAAAAGGGTCCATGTAAACGCACTCATTTAAATTATAGGCTACTTCTGTTAAATATGGTGTGTAGGCTACCAGAGCTGCTTTTCTTTAAAAAGAAAAAAGACACAATTTCTTCATTAAGTAACTTTTACGTCACGAATATCGATTATTTTCTTAGCACCCCCACATACTGGACTAGCCCCCCGTTAGCCCCGTTAGAGAAAATATTCTGCCGCCTGTCTGTAGATTAGAAACAACGACGGCGAAGAAGGCGACACACTTTTAGGGAGCTCAGGAAACTGGACTTTGCGCGATATGAACATAATGCAATTCATTGACGGACAATAGGAATAATAGGTATAATGGAAATTCCATGTAAACCGGAGTGAAGAACGTTGCTCTTGACATGTAAACATCATAATGCGATTAAGTCCTTACTCTGATTATTGGAAATAATCGCATTATTCTTGCCCATGTAAACGTAGTCATTGTTGATAATTCAATGCTTTTCTGTTGAAATAAAAAATATTGAATCAATGTTGATTTTTGGTCAGCATTTCACTAGTGGAACTTAGACTGTCAATCCCTCATTCAACACTTAAATATGGCACCTTTTACTGAAATGTAGTGAGCACATGCTAATCAAACCATAAATTCTGTTAATTTTGTGAACTCCGCACCAATAAATGAACAAATAAAACTGTTTGCAGAGTGTGTAGATTAACGCAGAACTGTTACCATTAGATAGA
>NC_133361.1:63515402-63539235 GCF_049309525.1 Garra rufa
TGAAGTATAGAGACAAATGCAATGTTTACTGAGGTACAGATACGAACGCGATGTGTTTACTGAGGTATAGCTGATTAAACAATGTGGCATTCCACCATTCCTGTGCAGTCACAGCCTGGTTTGACGCCCATCCAAGGATGCTGTCCCATTTCCTTGCCCCTTACTCTCCTTTTCTCAACCCCATTGAGGAGTTTTTCTCAGCCTGGAGATGGAAGGTTTTTGACCATCGTCCACATCACCAAATGTTACTCCTGGATGCAATGGATGCTTCATGCCAAGACATCACAGCTGAACACTTGCAGGGGTGGATAATACGGTGGCCGAGAGAGGCCAACGCACTGCAAACAAGAAAACACATGCAAACAGAAAAAACAACAACAAATTAAGAAAACATCTTCATCAGTTTGACAACACAGGCGCTGCAAATCCTCGCAACGCAACCAAACTCAGAAACGCGCTGCGAACACACGAACGCGCTGCATATAGCACGGACCACAACGGAAATGTTTCAGGGGGACCTCAAAAAGTGACGAACCCATCTGGGACCTGATTATTTTTCAGTGGCTGTTGGTCAGAGCAGAGGTGTTATCGGTGAACTATCGCCTTTTAGTGATAGTATAGTATCACTTAAAGGTGATAGTGATATAAATAATCAGGTAATATAGTGATATAAATAATCAGGTCCCAGATGAGTTCGTCACTTTTTGAGGTCCCCCTGAAACATTTCCGTTGTGGGCCGTGCTATATGCAGCGCGTTTGTTAGTTTGTAGCGCCCTCGTGTGTTCGCAGCGCGTTTCTGAGTTTGGTTGTGTTGTGAGAATTTGCAGCGCGTTTCCATATTTGTGTTTGCGTTGCGAGGATTTGCAGCGCCTGTGTTGTCAAACTGATGAAGATGTTTTCTTAATTTGTTGTCGTTTTTTTCTGTTTGCATGTGTTTTCTAGTTTGCAGCGCGTTGGCCTGTAGGATAAGGCAAAATGCAGAAGTCTGGGCAGAATAGAAGATTACTTTTTTTTTATTCTAATTCCGGTGCTTTTTCTGTTTGTATATCTTGCAGTAATATCCTTTTGCAAATAAAGTCTGTACTGCAGCAATTCTGTGTCTGTATTTGTTTTTACATAAACTGTACATTTTAAAAAGCTACTCTGAGATGGACATTTATTTTTGAATTGAATTTCTGCAGCAAAAGAAACAAAATGCATGCATTTACTAAAACCAACCAAACAAAAATGTAGGGAGGCTTCAAATATAAGGGCAGAACTGACAATTAAATAATGCAGTTTCTGTAATTTCAGCTGATTATAGTGTTTTTTTTTTTTTGTCAATGTGTTATGATTGACTAAATGTTCCTGTTGGAAGAGAACATGTGTTAGTGTTTTGACTAATTATTTGATTTAAAAACATTTTTGCAGTGTTTTGTTAGACAGTGTATTGTGTTAGTTTATTATTGTATTTTGAAAATTAGTTTTGGGGTTTAGTTTACAATGTGTGATCTTGAGCAATGAAATTAACCGTTTTGCCAATTGTGTGTTTTAGGTGCATTAAGAGTTTAGTAAACGTTTTAAATGTATTGAAAAAACTGTCATAGCGATTGTACAAAAAAAAATTCAGCAGCAGCTTCTCATATAATAGTGAGAAATTATTTGCGTAAATATAAACCTATTTAGGTAGATCGGCGGCACATTCCCTTCAAAAATAAAATTCAGCCACTGTGTCCTCAGTGGCTCAGATGTTGGTAGTAAATGACTGCTGTGTTTGCTGTTACACCCATCAACTGTACTCCACACTTGCTTAGGCAACATTCTGCTCCAGCGTCGAAACAATGGCAGACAGTTTACTTATCACTCGGGACGGGTCTAGGCTAAAACACTACTGTCTATCATCTGTCGTGGGAGCGGCCTCTGTCGGTGTGACAGCACAACGACACGCATCTGAGAACGGCTCGATATGAGAAGGGGCAAATTATTTTACAAAATTAAAAGAAAACTACTGTGCGGATCTTTGTCATTCTAGGGTGGTTGTGTACACACACTCCTAACACACATTTCAGTTCAAACAGCTTGTAAAAGTGCATTTGGCACAAGATGACCCCTTTAAACCGAGCATATCCACAACTCATAGTAATAACAAAACAATCCAAGGTTTTTTTTTTGTTGCACAGAGGCTAGATTAACAAATAACCAGACACCACCCGACCTAAATGTTCCCATACAGTTTAAAGGGATGGTTCGGAGTAGAATTGACTTCATTGCTATGCACTCCGAAGCCCATGGAAATACCCCATCCAAAGTTTTTTTTACCTTAGTCAAACATTTATGGAGATATTAGAGTTTTTCGAATTGCTTGTGAAGGAGTGGAAGTCGAAAGACATGATGGCCTTTTTACAAATTAATATCCTTATTAATTCTTACACATTTTTAGTAGATGATCTAGCTCATAAATCAGTGTTTAACTTCTAATATTATTTGTTGTTTAATATTAGTAAGTGACTAGAATAGATGCCTTATAGAAAATATTAAAGTGTGTGCCAAATGTGTTTTCTGTCTGTTGAAGTTCTCTTTTCTCAGGGACTGAGATCACACCTCAGGAGGTCAGGATGACCCTCCTGATTGCGTGAGCAACTGTGACCAAGACATCTGTGATTTGGGACATCTATGACATATGTTCTTGATATCCCTTAGACTTGTATTAGTGAAATCCTGTTGATTTGATTCCATTTTTCCAAGAGGCTAACTGTTAGGTGTGCGTGTATCAAGCCACATTGAGTCTTGCCTGGCTAGGCAACCTTGAAGATAGATAAGGTCTCTATGTGTGAATTTGTGTGTGTGTGTGTCAGCCTCTGTCTTTAATATCAGGCGTGACGGCGGAAAGACCATCCTGAGGAGGTTCTTGCCATTTGTTGATGTTGCGGGTCACAACGGGCTTCTGGAAGACAGCCTGTTGTGTCTGACCTCTGATCTTTGTCGCCTGTGTAATCACTTGTTGATAGCTTTGATTTGTCTACCATATGTGGAAAATTTTACAGTTATCTAAGTTGTTGACCAATCAGGATCTTCCTAACCTATGCATTGACGTAATTAGCAACCTCTGTTAGAGTATAATTACTGGTGTTTTGAACATGTACGCGGAGCGGCCTACGAACTCCATTGAGAGTGTTGAAGCTGACTTCTGCTGATGAAACTGCAAACTATTTTCTTCAGTAAACATGACTTCGATTGATTGAATCTTTGACTCCTGGATTTTGTTCATCATATCTGGTCCTTGGGTGTTTTTACTGTAAAATTCCCCTTACAGTAATGGTGGAGGATGCGTGGGCAAATTGTTCTTTGGTGATATCCCTGATCAATCAACAAGGTAGGAAGATTTGTAAAATTATTTCTGGTTAGGGATTGTCTGTGGTGGAAGGGGTGGGAGAAGGGAGAGTGATATAGAGACTCACTCAGACGTGAGTGGGTGACACCAGACTTAGTTGAATTTAGTTGGATTGGTAAACTGTTAAATTTGGTTGAATTGGTAAACTGGTGTCGTGGATTTGAGGTGACACCAGACTTAGGTGAACTTGGTGAATTAGTAAACTGGTGTCATGTATTGAGGTACACCTGTAACATTAAGTTATATATGGTTTGGTATGGTGTACAAGTGCACACCTGTGATATTAATAGTAGACTTAGATTGAGAGGTGTGTAGTAGAAGTAGGTGCATCCTATTGGGGGATAAAAAGCACAGTCCAGTAGGGACAAAACGCATTCTCTATTTTGTGGCACTAAAGAGCCGTAAATGCCAGATAGTGCATTCTGTGGCAATGAGAGCCGTAGAGATGAGATGTACAGTCTGCAGTCTGTGCAGTCTGTTTTAAGTATATGAAATACTGAGAGAATGTAAGACGCTAGAGAGGGGTTCTAGTCGTAAATCGCTCAACCAACTCTCCATTCCTACCACCACAGACAGGGGTACCCCGAGCTTTAGCGATCAGATCAGATCAGTTGGTTAGGGAACAGAGTAACCAAAAAGTAGTGTTAAAAACAGAAATAGTAATACAATAAATGTGCACATCTATATATTAATATATGTTAGGGAAAGGACTGGTTGATCTGGGATGTATCAGGAACAACCCCGAAAGAGCTAAAATAGTTATTTGTATGTTCCTAATTGGAATGGACCTATATGGAAATTCTGGAATATACTTTGCAGTTTCATCACGCAGACGTCAAGTGGAATTGGTAAGATCGCCGCCTCAATCTCTTGCTGCTATCATCTCTTTTGGTTTTTGGTTTGTGATAGAAATATGGCTGATAAATTAGGTAACTTGCTTAATCCTTATAGGAATAATGAAATAGAAGAGAACAGATGCTGTAAACAGCTCTGCTATGAAGCTCAAACCTTAGATATATTCTTAGCCCAAGTGAAATGGTCAGTCTGGGCTTTGATTCTGATTGGGAAATTAAAACAACTTGATTGGCTACATACAAAGAAAGAACCATACAATGTATGTGCCTATTTTTAGAGGTGTAGAGTGGCTATTTGTTAAAAATAATCCCAGAATTAATTGAGTAATGATTTAATCTAATTCTTTGTACATAGAAGATTTTAAACGACAAAGAATGAAATCATAAATCTGTTTTAGTCCCTATTTAGTTGTTGTAAGCTCTGACAATGTATTGGACTGAATTCTGGGTTAGTAAAAACACTGTCTAGACACACAGTTAGGCATTAGCATTTTGGAAAAACTTTGAAGCTTATGTTTTGCTTTCAGAAGATAAGATTGCATTTGACTGCAGTGAAACAATTTGCTTATCTTGCGCTGTGTGGCTGAAGCTGTAAAAGTAACAGAGTCTTGTCCTGAGTTGAAATCAGTAATAACTGATGTTTGGACAAAGGACTAAATTTATTGTGGAATAGAAAATTTCAGCCACTCAGCATCACAGCCATATGCCAATGTTTAGTGAAAAATTATGTTTGTATAGAAGCTTGTAATATTGTAAACAAGTAACATAAACGGGGGTTTAAAGTTAATTTTAAAGAAGTTTAGATAGCATGAGGTAACATATCTGGGTCAGATAACCCCTGACAGATTTAAAGTGCAATTGTCGAATTTCCAAAGCCATAGGCAGAGCTTTGGAAAAACTTTGCCTTTGAGTTGCAAAGTAAAAAAAAAATAAAAAAAAAATATAGAAATTTAAGCTGGGCTATAGTAAAATATATCACATTGAAATTATAGTAGATTAATGGCATGCATTGCTATCAGTCCTGAATCCCTCAGAGTGCTTTCTCTCTCTCATTCAAAGTCAGCTAAATGCTGTAATCTGAGCTTGTGTCATAAATGATAATTAGATATTAATAGTACAGCACAATGTCTCAATGAAAATCATAGACACAGAGATGTTAAATGACATGCTACAGGGAGTTCAAAAATTCTACATTTAAAATTTCATGCAGTCGGAGAGCAATTAGTTGTTAAAAGATTTAGAATCTATAGAATTTTGAACAATAGAAGTGATGATTTGAAATAGTTTAACACTTGCATTGTAACATATTGCAGCCAATAACTTGTTTGTCTTATTTTTAGTCTCCACCATCATACAGGGCCTGATGGCTCTGGCTATACAGCAGTAGCAGAGCATTACACTGAGTGGATGGGTGTGATATTTGAATTCAGAGTAATATTAGCACGATGATTTGAAGATGTCTAATTGATTATATTGATAAAATATTGCTTTGATTAACATGTCTCAATGTTTTAGTACTACTAGGTGGTCTCAATGGCTCGCATGGTTCTTGAGTGCTCCTTTCCTAAGCTGCAGAAAATACCAGATTCTGGAAGAAAACTGTCGAGGATGTCCAAATGGAAAGAGCGGTTACCAGTGTGAATGAGGTGATTTCTCAATGACGGGTAAGATCCTCTTTTGGCCAAGCGGAGGGCAACCTAAGGCAGGGGGTCACCGCCACTGGGCACCTGCCCGAGAAGGGAGGTGTTATATTTGAGATGGTAGCGGAGTTGAGCGGATGCTGAATAGGCCTAAAGCATCGTTAAAGAGGGGATCTGTAAGAAATTACAGCCATCTGCCTCAAAAATGTGCGCTCCTCCAGACCTGATCACCAGCAACCGCATTGCTTGATTGTGACAAGCATCTACAACCTGATGCAAACATGCCAGGGCATCACACCTTGAGGAAAAGGAGCTTATTTATTAAGAGTTAACGGCAATGGGCTTTCAAGAACCATCTGAGACCATGTGATGGCAGCCATTATTTCTAGTAAGACATAACAAAATATCTTTATTCATGTCAGGATGAAGTTGGTTGCTTTACTGACAAGAACTGCATAACATTTGTGGATTCAACATTATGATAAATTCCTGAATCAATGAGGCTAAGATGATATTAAACTAATATGTCTATATCAGTTTTTACTCTTGCAGGTCCTTAGACATGGCATAGGATAATTACAAGACATGGTGGCGGCTAAAGATGAAGACTGCTTTTGCTGATTGAACAGATAGTCTGGATAAATGAAGGTTAAGTAAATTAAGCATTTAAAGTAAACAATTTAAAAAAAAAATGCTGCTAGCATACTTGATTTTAAATAATCTAAATTGAGATTTGAGATAGAAGCTGTAACACTTTTAGCTTTGGTAAGTGAAGTGTTATATTGTAATGAATTTAGTATGATAGTCAAAGTCAATGTCTGGTAAAGCTGTCAAATGATAATTTGCACAGCAGGAGAGAGAGAGACAGCTTGAGTGGAGGCAAGGATGGAACTCTGCCTCTCTTATCGGCCTGCTAAATAAGTTCAACCAAAACAAAGCCATGACAAGCATTGAGACTGGAAAAGAGGCAAGGTAAAAACTATGTTAAACTGGCAGGGAAAAATATTAAGTTTAAATCCTTCAGATTTAACACCAAAATAGTAACCTAACCTATGAACTGTTTGTTGTTGATTTGGGGAACGATTATGTTGCTTTTGTGTCTATATTGTGCCCACAACCTCTGGAATGAGGGTTTTATCGTTACTGTTGGGTTAAATTAAATGGCAAACTTTACAAAAGTTGATCATTCTTAGTGAATATGATGAAAAGAGGACACAGAACATGGACGAGCTTTATATAGATTGGTTATTTGGCTCGGTCTGTTATGAGTAATAACTACTTATTTTGTCCTTTATAATGCTGATTTGAATCACTCTCTGGTTTAATATGTTTCAGAGTGTTTAGGTAAATTGCCATCCATAATGGGGTAAAAACCCATGTCTAAATTTAACTGAGGGTCTAAATTAAAATACAGCTAACTGGTTTCTGAATGATAAAAGGTATATGTTTTAGACTTGATGGCAAAGAAACAGTGACACATTGGCCAAGTCACTAACCAGATTATCCAGAGAGCACCCTCAAGTTATAGTAAGAAAGGCTGGTGGTCAAACAAAGGAGGAATTAATACATTCTAAGAGTAATATGGGTTAAAGGCAAACACAGCTGTAAGGCTGTCTGTGTCTCAAGGCTGAGGTGATGTAATAGTTGGTTTGGTTTTTGTAGAACAGAGACAATTTAACAAAACATTTTGAATCTGCTGGATAACCTGCTGATGGAGGAATTTGGTGACAAGTAGTTTTAATAAATGTTATGAACAACAAAATTGTTATAGGAACTTTGGAACAGTTTATGAACACTTGTCAAATCAAACCAAATTAATATTATAACAACACTGGCATTGCCTGTTGATAATGTGCACTGTTTTAAAACAGCTTTAGAAACTGAGGAAAGAATATTTTCCAGTTTACATCTGAGCAATAGATTTGTTTATATGGTTACAGGATTGTGAAATCTGTCAGTTCTAGTTTTAGAAATTAATGATAATGATCATTGCCAAATGACGAATATGAACGAAGGGTTTTTAAGACGTTGATCAGGTAGCTTGACCTGTAACCATTTTTAACTGACAAGACAATGAGAAATTGCCTTTAAACAAAGCCCTGAGAATTCGCTGAAAGTCCTGAATTATTTACTGTAATCGGAGTACAGTAATATGGTATGATAATTGAGAAGATTGAAATTACAATAATTAGGCATTTGGGTATCAATGAGTAATTTCATGATATAATAATATGCAAGGCAATAACAAGTTAGATACTGACAATGTCATTTGGACTAAACACAATAAAAGGGCTGTTAAGTAACAATTATGAATTATTCTAGGTTTAAGTGGAATAAAGATTATATTTTCTCTTTTTCTATTTTTAACAATGGCTTAATTTGGGTCTTACTCATATTGGGTTTGTTTATTTTAGACAGCCATTGTTTTGGACCCCAAAATGGTCCATGATAGGGAATGAATGAGTGGATTTACAATCCCTCTTCTTGCAATATATATTATAAATAATAGTTTTTGTAAAAATAGGATATCTATCTTGAGAATGCTTATTAATTTAGCTTGGCTTCCATGGAATAAATAAGCTTGATTCTTGTAATCAGTTAATTTTCAGATATTACCAAATTAACTAAGAGGCATTATATTTGGATAAGACAGGTAAAGACAATTGTGTCTAAGATAATGACAGCCAACAATGCACTACATGCACTGTAGGACTTTTAGTTCCAGTGTAGTTATTAAAGGGAAAAGATATTCAGTTGTGCTCACAGGGGTTGTGAGAAGCAACAGACCAATTAAAGAACTGTTTCCATTGAAGAAGTATAATACTTGGGGTTGACAAAAATGTGCAGTATGCTTTTGGCCAATAGTTGGGATTGATTTTAGTATGTTTATATATAAGGATGTTTGTTAATTATCATTTGTTAAGGCTGACTATAAGTGAGCAAATTTTGTAGATGTTTTATCGCAGATACCAAGTCCATTACTAGAACGGAACAACTACATGACCATCTTAAAGGTAACTGCTTTAGCGCCAGTTCGATGGTCTATAATGTCACTGCTAGATGCATTTAAATAGGTTTAATTTGTGTTTGGAAATTATTGCTAGCAGAAAAAAAATAATACGAAGAGAGCACCAAGTGAATGTTACATTTACAGTAGGAACGTTTTTACGGACTTGACAGATTCGGTAGAGGAGTTTGTGGAAGTTTTAAAGTATGCTTTGTACGCACTTGGAGGATATCTAGGACTAGCTGTCTTAATTATTTGGAGGATGGTTTGTTGGTGTTTCTTGTACGTTTTTAAATATGTCTACAGGACAGTGAATCCTGTGGAAGGAGAGATGTGACTGCTGAAGCTGTCAAACAGCTTACATCAACAATTGACCAAAGACAACATCAACGCCCTGTTGTGAGTGGAAGGTGGGAGAGCCCCTGCCATGGGGACCGGAATTTTTAGGTTCCGGCTTGTCCATGATGGGGTGAAGAGACGATTGTGACCCGCCAGGGGAGCATGACTCAAAACCTCCGCCTTCCGTAGTGACCTCACTTGGTAGACCGGACGTGGAGTATTGGACTCCACAATTGGTCTAAACGGGGGATTGAAGGAGTGGAAGTCGAAAGACATGATGGCCTTTTTACAAATTAATATCCTTATTAATTCTTACACATTTTTAGTAGATGATCTAGCTCATAAATCAGTGTTTAACTTCTAATATTATTTGTTGTTTAATATTAGTAAGTGACTAGAATAGATGCCTTATAGAAAATATTAAAGTGTGTGCCAAATGTGTTTTCTGTCTGTTGAAGTTCTCTTTTCTCAGGGACTGAGATCACACCTCAGGAGGTCAGGATGACCCTCCTGATTGCGTGAGCAACTGTGACCAAGACATCTGTGATTTGGGACATCTATGACATATGTTCTTGATATCCCTTAGACTTGTATTAGTGAAATCCTGTTGATTTGATTCCATTTTTCCAAGAGGCTAACTGTTAGGTGTGCGTGTATCAAGCCACATTGAGTCTTGCCTGGCTAGGCAACCTTGAAGATAGATAAGGTCTCTATGTGTGAATTTGTGTGTGTGTGTGTCAGCCTCTGTCTTTAATATCAGGCGTGACGGCGGAAAGACCATCCTGAGGAGGTTCTTGCCATTTGTTGATGTTGCGGGTCACAACGGGCTTCTGGAAGACAGCCTGTTGTGTCTGACCTCTGATCTTTGTCGCCTGTGTAATCACTTGTTGATAGCTTTGATTTGTCTACCATATGTGGAAAATTTTACAGTTATCTAAGTTGTTGACCAATCAGGATCTTCCTAACCTATGCATTGACGTAATTAGCAACCTCTGTTAGAGTATAATTACTGGTGTTTTGAACATGTACGCGGAGCGGCCTACGAACTCCATTGAGAGTGTTGAAGCTGACTTCTGCTGATGAAACTGCAAACTATTTTCTTCAGTAAACATGACTTCGATTGATTGAATCTTTAACTCCTGGTTTTTGTTCATCATATCTGGTCCTTGGGTGTTTTTACTGTAAAATTCCCCTTGCACTTGTTACAGGAGTGAATGGTACATGTGATGTATCTCGTAAATTGCACCACTAAACGTGCAAGTAATCTTACCAAACTTGTACAGTAGTGTAAATAGGTTATGTACTCACAAAACGCTGCATCGGAACATTTGTAAGTCCACCATGAGTGTTTTAAAAACACGTTTTAGCCGATCCCTACTAGTCTCAAAAACTACAAATGGCGACACGTCGACGTCACTTCCCTGGTTTGAAAAAAGCACGTAAAAGTCCTCCTACAAGTTGACATGCACACAGATGTAGTAGGAGGACTTTTACGTGCTTTTTTCAAACCAGGGAAGTGACGCCGACTTGTAGTTTCTGAGACTAGTAGTTCTCGGATAAAACGTGTTTTTAAAACACTCATGGTGGACTTACAAATGTTCTGATGCAGCGTTTTGTGAGTACATAACCTATTTACACTACTGTACAAGTTTGATAAGATTACTTGCACGTTTAGTGGTGCAATTTACGAGATACATCACATGTACCATTCACTCCTGTAACAAGCAATTTGAAAAACTATCTCCATAATATCTCCATAAATGTTTGAATTAGGTAAAAAAAAACTTCGGATGGGGTATTTAGATGGGCTTCGGAGTGCATAGCAATGAAGTCAATTCTACTCCGAACCATCCCTTTAATACTTTATGCATTTCTTCACTAATAAAATAGATAACATCAGAAATACAATAACAAATGTAGATCCTAAAGCGTTTGACACTTCAGCGTCAATCATTGCATCGAAGAAAAACTGCAGTGTCTATGATCCTGTTGCCGGTTCACCACTGATCCTTCCTTGGACCACTTTTGATAGATACTGACCACTGCAGCCCAGGAACACCTCACAAAAGCTGCAGCTTTGCAGATGCTTTGACCCAGTCATCTGGCCATCACAATATGGCCCTTATCAAACTCGCTCAAATCCTTACACTTGCACATTTTTCCTGCTTCTAACACATCAACTTTAAGGACAAAATGTTCACTTGCTGCCTAATATTAAAAATATAGAAAAAATATAATATATCACCCACTAACAGGTGCCATGATGAAGAGATAATGAGTGTTATTCACTTCACCTGTCAGTAATCATGTTATGCCTGATCAGTGCATTTATATTGTCATAATTTTACACCGAACCTCCAAATTAATATAGAACCACACTTAAAAATTATATTTTTAAGTGTATAATTTAAGTTAAATGGCATCGTTTTACTAATTTACCTATTATTAAAGCACTCTTCACATAAACCATTAATTCAAATTTAATAACTTTATTCAAGCTAAAGAAGTTTACCAGTGAGTCGAGTGAGTTCTATTTTTTTTCTCTCTCTCTCTCTGATTTACATCACTGACTGACTGCAGCAGGTTTCACTTTTAAAGCAAAACATGTCGCGGATCTGACACCACTCTGACATTTCCATTTGGTTATTCTTTTTTCTATATTTTTAACATATGGCATAGTTAAGCAATATCTACTGATGAAGAAGAGTGCTATTGTACCGAATGTTAGCATGGCTGCTAATTGTGATACTGATTTTATGCAATTCAAAAACAAAGTTAATATCAAGAGACTTACATAAAAAAACAGTATTGTCTGGTTTGCTCTGTATAGCCAACAAAAACAATTGAAATATTGATACATAAGACTTTCACTTGAATCTCTGCAAACTGTTTTCCTATAAGAGGGCTGTACCAACATCAGATGTTCAACTTCATTGATAAAACAAGTTCCTTGACTACTGATGATTTTTTTTTCTTAAATCCTTGGAAAGAAGCAGCAAACAGTAAAATCAGGTATGGTTCACTTGTTTCACTTGTTGAACAGAATCTTTTTTTTCAGGAATTACAGAAAGTCTATACATGTCTTTGTGTTTAGATCAGTGTACTTAATGTGTCTTTGACCTTAATAATGTATGTTTTGTCCCTTGAACCTAATCATTGCTCATAGGTAACATTGTCCCTTGAACCTAATCATTGCTCAAGGGTAACATTACACATTCTGTTAGGAGCTATGAGTAAGATTAAACAGTCATTCTGCATGATTGTGGTTGTACTAAAGCCCCAAACTTAGTTTTAGTTTGTTTCTTTTTTTTCAGGAATTACAGAAAGTCTATACACATCTTTGTGTTTAGATCAGTGTACTTAATGTGTCTTTGACCTTAATAATGTATGTTTTGATTATACTGTGTTGTAAATAAAATGCATATCATCAAAAACTTCATAATTTTAATATTCTCACATTATTTCTTACCTGACAGTCACAGTCTCATTGATGGGCCATTAGAGGAGGACCCACGGCCGTAGCCAGCTATGAGGTCACCGAGGTCCGGACCTCGGTCATTTTTTTTATATTCAAAAATAAAATGTCGAGCTCTCTGAATGATTATTTAGCCGTTTAAACCACCTCATTTAACATGAGTTTTTGCAATTCATGTTGCTGCGAGAAGCTAGCGCAGTGAACAGCGCTTGAGAGCGCGTTGAGTAAGAGCGCGGGTGCAGCCTCCGTTTGTTGTCAGATCCACCTATTATACATGTTTTTGTTACTCGTTTTTCCAATTTAGTGTGACATTTTGAGACGTTTATAAAGTGGAAAGTTGAACGTTAGTGTTAGTGATATATTAATCTTATTTACAAAACACAAGCTTTGAACTTATTTCGGATATCTTTTTCTTTCTTTTTGTAATTGTTTGTTTTTCGTAGCAATATCTGGCAACAGAGACAATCTGTAACTTAATTTCTGACAGGAAGATACCACAATCGGTAAGACAAACGCAGTGATCATCGTTAATATCTGAAAGAAATGTATAACACTATCAAAAACAATAGCATAATACAAATCTGTTTGTTACAGAATGAAATAGGCTACTATGCCAAATAACGTTAACGTTACTGGCCAGCAGGAAGACGTCTCATGCTCTTTAGTTAACCTTAAGTCATCAAAAAACATTAATTAAAGCAGTGTTTCTCAACTGGTGGGTCGCAAAAACGATTTGAGTGGGTCGCGGAGTGTGCAGTCAAAGAAACAACAAAAGTAATTCTGTTTTTTCTGAGTATTATTTTGAAAGACGTGCATGAGCGGTTGACTTTTCTATCAGTAACATTACCTGAGAAAAACGCTTTTTCCTCATTCAGTATCTATGGTCAAATGAGATGTTGTCAAGTTTTATGTCAGTGTCATTAACGTTATTTTTATAACTTGTTATAAAATAAAAATTCCCTCACCTAAAAAAAAAACAAAACTTTCCAGTCCTGTCATTCATACTGTGCTCGTTGCGCGCACTCTTCAACTACACACGCAAATTTACCATGGTAAAAGACCTTAACCCTCAAAATGCCACTTTATTTTCACTGTGTTTTTGTAATGTATTTCTATTTCAATGACTGTGGTCTCGTCACATACCAACTTATTAACAAAAGCTATTTTTTGGAACTGCTACCTTACCTTTACCTGTTACCTTATACCTCATACAATCATCTACATGTCTGTCTATTTTGAAGTTTAGGCTCTATGTAGTGCATTTGTGGGTGTTATTATAGCACAATTCTTAACACCTTACTTCGGACCTCACTAATTTTCAGACCCTGGTTACGGCCTTGGGAGGACCCCTTGTCTTTTAGGTTTGAATCACTAAATATGCATGGTCATTGTCACTCCCTCGCTTATGGCCTTTTTAACACAAAACATGTCTTACAAAAGTTAAAGCAATATATTGTTTTCTGTGAATGAAAAAGCAGTCTGTGAAGCCTTAAAGGTGCCATTGAATGGAAAACTGAATTTACCTTGGCATAGTTAAATAATAACAGTTCAGTACATGGACATGACATTCCATGAGTCTCAAACACCATAATTTCCTCCTTCTTATATAAATCTAGTATTTGCAAAAGATAGGGTTGCCACCCGTCCCTTAAAATACGGAATCGTCCCGTATTTGAGAATGAAATTGCGCGTCCCGTTTTGAATCAATACGGGACGGGTTTTGTCCCGTATTTTTTATAATTTTTTCTAAAGCAGCGTCTCATGCAGTTAATCAATGCGGTAAAGCCAGCTGCGGTTCAGAAAAACACGGTCAAGCCAGCCGCGATTGATTGTAAGTGTGCGCGCATATTACAGTGATTACGGTAGTTTCAGAAACAACAGAGAGAACGTGCTTGCAGAGCGCTTTTCATTTAGACGCCCAGGACTGAGAGATAATACTACAAAGTGCTCGTGAATTTTTACTTACTTATTTATTTGCATTTCAGCTTTAATATCCGTTTTATTTATTGGTGTAATTTTCTGTTCTTTTCTGAGAAATGGGACATTATTAGAGTCTAATAAGTAGAAAAAAAAAACAATGATCAGTTCTTATTCAGGACGGCCATATTATATGCAAAACTCATATGAAACCTTTTTACTGCAGCATTTTTGAGATATGGGACATTATTACATTTTAACGGGATATATAGACCCCATTTCTAAAAAGTAGAAAAAAAAACAACAATGATCAGTTCGTATTCAGGACGTCCCATATATTACTGCAGCATTTTATTCAGGACGGCCCATATTACATGCAAAACTCATATGAAACCTTTTTACTGCAGCATTTTTGAGATATGGGACATTATTACATTTTAACGGGATATATAGACCCCATTTCTAAAAAGTAGAAAAAAACAAAACAATGATCAGTTCGTATTCAGGACGTCCCATATTACTGCAGCATTTTTTAGATTCCCCCCCCCCCCCCCCCCGAATGCGTCCCTTATTTTTGGATATTAAAAGTGGTAACCCTAGCAAAAGACCACCGAAAAATAGGTCAATTCCAACATATCACTGACTGTTACGAAACTTTCCCAGGATTGTTAATAGTTACGCCTCCAACATTTGCATCGCCCAATCAACACTAACATCAGTACATCAGTTAAACAAGGCAAGCCATTGAAGGGACACGGTTAGCTTAATGCTAGCGGTAGCCTGTTACATTGCAATACATAGGATTTCACTTACCACATAAACAGAGAGATGACTGCGCTGATGATGCCGAATGATTTACAGATCCCGAGCATTACTGACAACAAACAGCTGAACGTGTGTGGTAAGGAAGCACTCCCTCTGCATTATAACGTTACACAGAGCGAGCACAGTAATGAGACTAAAATGTCGGCGATTCAAAATGGCAGATTCAACAAACCACATATTAAAAGCGGCTAGAGCTCCTAATTAAATATATATTTTTATCCACCCATACAGAAATGTAATATATGACATATATGTCCCTATATCAGAAGTGCTACTCTCATATATGTTTAATATAGGGCAATATATTATTATCACATATATCCATCTTCTGGATATATGTAGATATATGTTTATAACATATATGAATTTCCCATAGTACAATTTGTATATAAACATATATTGAAAGTATATATATGGTTTTACTTTTATATGGTATTGCATGTTAAGACCATATATGTTTACAATATATATTAAAATGGTATATTGTATTATATGATATGACCATATATGTTAACAATATATATCAAAATTATATATGGTACTCTGTTTTGACCATTTTTTACCAATTGAATTTATGCAAGTTTATTAACCATATATGCCTAAAAGATACTGCTTATTGTAAATCACATAACAAAATATTTTTTGTAGGGCCGGGACTCGATTAAAAAATTTAATCTAATTAATTAGAGGCTTTGTAATTAATTAATCAAAATTAATCGCATTTTAATCGCATATAAATATTTGACCTGAGAACAGTGAAAAGTATGTTTTTTTATATGGATTTTTAGTATACCATTGAATAATGACTGAATACATAAGCTTAAGCAACAAAATATTGTTTATTTTTGTTCAACCAAGTCCAACAGACCAGTGCAATATTGCCATTAAGTGTAGCAATAGGCTCGATGTCCTGCGGTGATATGCGAATTCCTTGTTGCATAGCTTGCACACAACCATGCTCTTATCGACGCTTCCATCCATTCCTTTTTTATAACAAAATTTCCCATCCACTGCCTGGGCCAACCAAAGCGGTCCCATCAGCTTTTTTGTCCATGTTCACTGTGGTTTGTTTTGCTGCGTCCCAATTCGCCTACTTATACTATGCCCTATAAGTATGTAAGGCAAGGCAAGGCAAGTTTATTTATATAGCACATTTCATACACAATGGTAATTCAAAGTGCTGTACATAAAAAGGAATTAAAATCACAATAGCATAAAAATTTAAAATAATAATCACAACAATAAAAACAAAATTAAGAACATTTAAGATGATTTAAAAAAAATGATTTCAAATTAATTAATACAGTAAAATGATTATACATAAAATAATGCAAACTGTTCGGACGTAGCACAGTGCTCATTCAATAAATGCACAACTGAACAGGTGAGTTTTGAGTCTGCATTTAAATGTGGCTAATGTATTAGCACATCTGATCTCTTCTGGAAGCTGATTCCAACTGCGGGCGGCATAATAGCTAAAAGCGGATTCCCCTTGTTTTGTGTGAACCCTTGATATTACTAACTGACACGATCCTAGTGATCTGAGTTGTCTGTTAGGTTTATATTCAGTGAGCATATCTGCAATGTATGTAGGTCCTAGGCCATTGAGTGCTTTATAAACAAGTAAAAGTACTTTAAAATCTATCCTAAACATAACTGGAAGCCAGTGTAAGGACCTAAGGACTGGTGTAATATGCTCTGATTTTTTGGTTCTAGTCAGAATCCTGGCAGCAGCGTTCTGTATGAGCTGCAGCTGTCTAATGGTCTTCTTGGGAAGGTCGGTGAGGAGACCATTACAATAGTCTACCCTGCTGGTGATAAAGGCATGAACAAGTTTCTCCAAATCTTGACGGGAAACAAAACATTTAATTCTTGCAATGTTTTTAAGATGATAGTATGCTGATTTAGTTACTGCTTTGACATGGCTACTGAAACTGAGGTCTGACTCCAGAATCACACCCAGATTCTTGACTTGATTTTTTGTTTTTTGACCCCTAGTGTCAAGGTACGCATTTACCTTATGAACTTCATCTTTGTTTCCAAATGCAATGACTTCCGTTTTCTCCTTGTTTAACTGTAAAAAGTTTTGGCACATCCAACTGTTAATTTCATCAATGCATTGGCAGAGAGAGTCAATGGGGCTGTAGTCATTTGGCGATAAGGCTAGGTAAATCTGGGTATCATCTGCATAGCTGTGATATGCAATTTGGTTCTTTCTCATTATTTGACTTAGTGGGAGCATATACAGGCTGAACAACAGAGGTGCTAGAATTGAGCCTTGTGGGACTCCGCATGTCATGGACGTCCACTTAGACTTATGTTCTCCTATACTCACATAATAGCCTCTCCCTTCTAAGTATGACCTGAACCATTTGAGAACCATCCCAGAAAGCCCGACCCAGTTTTCCAGTCTATCTAGCAGAATGTTATGATCGACAGTGTCAAATGCAGCACTGAGATCTAGTAATACCAGCACTGATATTTTGCCAGAGTCTGAATTTAGGCGAATATCATTTATTATCTTTATGAGCGCTGTCTCTGTGCTATGATGTTGTCTGAAGCCAGATTGGAAATGGTCCAGGTATCCATTTGAGTTTATGTAGTGATTCAGCTGATTGAAAACAACCTTTTCAATAATTTTGCTTATAAACGGAAGATTTGAAATTGGTCTATAGTTGCTCAATATGGTGTTATCAAAATTTTTCTTTTTCAGAAGGGGCTTAACGGCTGCAGTTTTCAGGGAGTTTGGAAAAGTCCCAGAAAGAAGTGAGGTGTTCACCACTTTTAAAAGATCTGCTTCTAGACAGCTAAGCACACTTTTGAAAAAAGATGTGGGAAGTGTGTCGAGGTGGCAGGTTGACGATTTGAGGTGCTGTACTGTTTCTTCCAAAATGTTGCTATCGATTTCTTCAAAAGTCGACATAATGACTTCTTTTTGAAATTGCGGTCGAATCTGTCTGACCTCTGCATAACTTGAGGGTGTGCTAATTGTCTTTCTGATATTATTTATCTTCTCAGAAAAGAAGGAAGCAAACTCATCGCACTTGCTGTCAGAGAGCAGTTCACTAGGGATCTGACTAGGGGGGTTTGTTAGTCTCTCAACGGTAGCAAAAAGAGTGCGAGTGTTGTTTAAGTTGCTGTTTATAAGGTTTGAGAAGAATGTTTGTCTAGCTTTACCTAGTTCAACATTGAAAGCATGAAGGCTGTCTTTATAGATGCTATAGTGAATTTCAAGTTTCGTCTTCCGCCACATCCGCTCAGCTTTCCTGCATTGTCTTTTTATTATCTGTACTGCTGTTGATTTTCTCCACGGTGATTTCTGTCTTCCGGTCATCTGTCTGACCTTCACAGGTGCGATGTCATCAATGACATTCTTAACTTTTGAGTTAAAGGAGTCCAGGAGAAAATCAACAGAGTCTGCAGAAATGCTTGGCATTGAAGATATAGCCTTCATAAATAGCACACTAGTGTTATCGTTAATGCATCTCTTTCTGACAGACAGATCTAGATTCAGTGGTAGCAGAGATCAATATATCAAAGAAAATACAGAAGTGATCAGATAGTGCTACATCCTTGATAACAGTGGATGAAATGTTTAGACCCTTACTGATGAGTAAATCAAGAGTGTGTCCACGATTGTGTGTAGGCCCATGCACATGCTGAATCAGGTCAAACGTGTTCAAAACTGTTATAATTTCTTTTGTAGTTTTGCTTTCTGCCTTGTCTATGTGAACATTAAAATCCCCTGCAATAGCAAAACAGTCAAACTCTGAACAAATCATTGATAGCAGTTCTGTGAACTCTTCAACAAAGGCTGGAGAGTATTTTGGAAGAAAATACTTTTTTGTGAAGAAAAGTACATACTTTTGAGTATGTAGCAGAATAGTAGACAAGCTTTGGGACATACTACTTCGTCATAACTGCTTCTTTAACGGACGCTCTGTTGCTTAGTTACCTGAATCCTGTCACTGTTTAAACTGCCCTGTCAATCATCACAGTTAACATGATCTACATTTCGTTTAATTTAATTTCCTACCGTATTAGAGAGAAATGAAGAGGCACGTTCTTTAACGAGTCTTTCATGCCGAGAACTCTGCTCTTGTGTTTGCTTAATTATGCATTTAAACATTAATGACCAAACCTATCATTATAAATGTTGCTGCACATGGAATACAGTATAACACGGATAACATTTAAAAAATATTTTTTTATCAGGTTACACACTGATTATTTATCACTCAAACCCCTTTCTCTACCTGTCCTTTGGTCGCGCATATCCTCCATGTTTGTAGTTTAACACTTTTTATGCATGTTTGTAGTTCTAATCGAATCCTCGTTCACGGTGCAGTGTGTTGTGGGCAATATTAGCAGTTAGAGTGTGCATTGATCGTTAAAGGGATAGTTCGCCCATTTAAGACATGAAGTTGTATGCAATCCTTACCAGCACTATAGTGTATACACACTGACCCACTCCGTTGTCACCTCCCTGGTCAGAGTTCTGGCCGCTGGAAGTTTTTCAAAAAAGTAGTAACGGTTAGTTTCCGGGGCCACAAAACTGTGCGTTTTTACGTGAAAAAATTATATGCGTTTCAAAGCTTGCTTAATTTACATCACAAAAAACACTCCGGGCAAAAATCATACCTTAGTTTTAATCGGCACTATTTTCTTTCCATTTCCTTCAATCCGCGCTGCTGTCAATGTCAACAGTGCGCACGTTCGGATCAGCTGTTGATAGCGCGACTCGCTGACAACATGTCTGACTACGAAACTTGTACCTAAATCCCTATATACTGTTTTTATATTAGACCTCTTTTCACGTGATTTCACTGGAGTATAAACATCAGATTGTTTACCATACAGTTTAGACATGGGATCTCCAAACTCCAGGCGTCGTGAGCTACTGTCTTGCTGGTTTTAGATGTTTCTCTGATGCAAGACACCTGACTCAAATCAACGGGTAATTAGCAGGCTTGTTCAGAATGTCTCATTTGAGAAAGGTGTCCTGTCATAGGGAAACATCTAAGTCAAGAGCTGCAGGAATGTAGCTCACGATGACCGGAGTTGGAGATACCTGGTTTAGACCTACCTGTATGTGACTTCAAGCACACTTATAAACACGATGATACCGACACACGTTCCGCATAGTTACAGACAATAACAGCAATAGCGATGCATCATATTTTGTTGTGTTATATAGGTTCAATTCAATTCATTAGTAAAGACATTTGCCGATTTTCTCGCCACATAGACAGTCGATTGTTGTCGATGCTATCATTGCCCCGGTTAGCATATTCTCATTGTAGCCTAAAAACTGGCGTTAGCTTCATATAAACCTGTCGTATGCGACATAAAGTTAGTAAATAGAGCTTACCCGTGGTACTGGTACAGCAGAACTCTTTAAAATCCGTTTTTTTCTTGTTCCTCCTTGGTTGGGGATGTAATCGTCTTCGCTAAAGTGAGCACTGCATACACGAAAATCCTTCATACTAAATATTTTAGCTCCCGCAGAGTAGCCGATGGCAACCAGCCAAAGCTGTCTCAGAGCTATATCATAAACAGGAAAACGATGAAATGTGAACGGTGATCCCGCCACATTCTTGTAGTCACAACCTGGAAATTTACAAGTTCGCACCATTGTTATTTTTTACTTTTTACGTTGTTGTCATGCGAGTGTGTGGAACAGCTGATCCGAACGTGCGCACTGTTGACATTGACAGCAGCGCGGATTGATGGAAATGGAAAGAAAATAGTGCCGATTAAAACTAAGGTATGATTTTTGCCCGGAGTGTTTTTTGTGATGTAAATTAAGCAAGCTTTGAAACGCATATAATTTTTTCACGTAAAACGCACAGTTTTGTGGCCCCGGAAACTAACCGTTACTACTTTTTTGAAAAACTTCCAGCGGCCAGAACTCTGACCAGGGAGGTGACAACGGAGTGGGTCAGTGTGTATACACTATAGTGCTGGTAAGGATTGCATACAACTTCATGTCTTAAATGGGCGAACTATCCCTTTAAGTAGTAGACCATCCGGGAATCTTTGGAATACTTTTTTAAACATACTACGATTTGGGACATACAATACTATTTAGGACGGACGCAGCTTGTCTGAACGCTAGTTGGTGCTCCAGTATAATCGGTCCGCTGAATCTCATCCAGTGAGAAACGTTCCGCGGTGCAAAACTAAGTGCGATTAAAATGCGCTAAAAAATTAACGCGTTATTTTTGTGTAATTAATTAATCTAAATTAACGCGTTAAAGTCCCGGCCCTAATTTTTTGCTTAACTTTGTTTTCAATTCAGTTTTCTGGGGAAAAAAAAAGAGATGAATATATACCCTGTTCAAAAAATGCCAATTTACTAGTTACTTGTAGTAAAAGGAATGTATTATAGAGTTATTGAGGGGGGAAAAAACACTTCATGTAACTGTTTGTCCATATGTGCTCTCATCATCACTGAACTAAAACGCATTTCATAGAAATACGGCCACCGTACTTTTGCGCATGCACCAAAATTCAACAACATCCGCGCTAACGGCAGAGTCTGAGCAATGGCTGGGGCTAAACAAGTCATCTGCAGTAAGATGTTTTTCTTAGCAAGTGGAAGGATAACAAATGTGCCAATACCTTCACATAATAAACGACAATGATTTTATTGACGGGCACGAAGACAGACCGACATCACTGAATGGAAAGGATAAAACGTCTTTGAATGTGGCAGCGGTGCAGGTAATTTATGCTAATTTACTCAACGCTTTATTCCTACGCTAATATTACATAGAAACTAAGTGTTATATGATTGTTTTGGTCTGCAAGAGCCTCTTTCTCTATATAGATCAGCTAATATTCCCTGTCATTGTTTGATATATGATGTTATGATTACAGCTGCATTGATGTGTTTTGCAATTTGCTCGCGTTAAAGTTAATTTTACCTATTGGGTAAATTAACGTTAGGTTAATCTGTATGGAGATACTGTGAGCTCTTTGTTTTCACTGGATAAGCAATGCCACATTTGGAAATTATTTAAAGCTGTCTGACAAAAATAATGGATGAAAATTGTAATGTTTATCTCTGAGATGTAGTCTAGACTAGAACTATAAAGCTGCACGAAAAGGAATTATTTAAATACAAGCACCTTGAATTCATATAGTAAATTACAGTACCTGGTTATATTGCACCAAGTGCATTGACATGTCAGTGACATGCCTAGAGTGGGTGCATAAGCACATGCATGTGCATATTGCATAAAGGTATAGTACACTAAAGGATGTGTTTATGGGTTTTAAAAATATGGTTAATCTATTGTAGTAAGTTTTGTTCATATATTTACTGATAATTGTGCTATTCTCGTTTGTGTCCCATGAATAGGTAACGAGTCCCAAAATTCTCAGAAAACAGAAATGGAGGCCGAACCTGCAGATGTGGATGACAGTGATGTGAATGATGGAGCGTCTACACAGAAAAGGTTAAATATGTAAACAAATGAAATCAACAAAATATTTCAGTTAAAAATGTGTCTCCATGTACTATTTAATAAAATTCTAGTGCATTTAATCTATTAAATAACAGTAGAGAGTGAGGTTTTGGATATGGTAAGATTAAACTTATTTTAGTGAATGAAGTTCCACATTTCAGCTATCATTTTGTTAGGGTGGGTACACAAAATATTATTTTATCCTTGCTTCTAGAAAATCCTCAATCTATCTGCTTTTTAACAGCTTCATATGGCCGTAAACATTTATCTTTAACGTGGCTTAAGCACTATAGATTGTTAAAGTTTCACTTTCACTGTGACAAAGGCAGCAAATGTGGTGCGGAAAACTATTAATTGACTATTCTACAATTAATTGTACTATAAATTATACTACAATTGGAAAATACTGTAAATTGATAACTGTTCGGCTTGATGACGTTTAATGCCTCCGACAGAGCCTGTAGTCCCATTTCGCAGCATCAAAATCAAAAGAGGGGTTTAGCTGGTGTGTTTTATGTCATAGAATAGAATGTGAAAGGATTATGAGTTTGTGTGAACGCCGGACCTTATTAAGGGATTTAATCAAAATTGTCATTCAAAAACCCATGTCATAGTTCCACCCCTCTATTTCTTTTCTCCAGGCCAAAATGATGCCCATATTAGGTATTATGAATGTCAACACTTTATTTAATTGATGCTAAATAGCAAATTAAATTGTAACCTTAGCTGTGAACTCTGTCATTGAGCATTTGGATTACTATAGTTTAGTTCAAGTATATAGAGACATATTATTTGAATGGGCATGCAGGCTGTGCTCTGTTGTTCTGCCATGTCCTTGTGGTATCTGGGAATATTTTACAACTACAACTTATAATTATTACCTAAATAATGCGTATTCTGCAGTTTTAAAATAATGTTTAACTTTACCAACTAT
>NC_133361.1:63539735-63557720 GCF_049309525.1 Garra rufa
ATATATATATATATATATATATATATATATATATATATATATATATATTATATATATATATATATATATATATATATATATATATATATATAGAGAGAGAAATAAGTGAGTGCTTTACTCATATGTGTGCTTTTTTATATTTACCAATAAAAGAAGAAGAATTTCAAAATCTTGGAAATCATTTGAAGAGTCACAAATGCATAGAGCGTGTCTTTATTGGATGTGCATTTAAGACAAATATACATGGGACATTTGTTTGCTCAAATGCCAAAAGCACAAAAAAAAAAAACAAAAAAAAAAACATGAAAGTAACCATTTACTGTGTTGCAGCTGACAATCTTGCTGCACATTCTCTTTGTGGACTTGTCAAAACATAACTCGTTTTACTGGTCCTTATATTTGCAGGTTCTGCCTTGGACCACAGTCTGAATAATATCAAAAGCAAGGAAAAAAATTAACAGAGAACAAAAAAAAACCATGAATTGCATGCAAAGACTGTAAAAGAAAATCCTGCATTACTACATTGCTATACTGTCAAGAAAGCTTGTCCACTGACAGAAAAGCTGAGTCACTTTCATTTTGTTACTGGATATCCTCCTAAAATATACTCCACAACCTTTTTGAAGACAATGCTCCTTCAGAACTAGCACTTCTGTAAGTACTTAAGTACTTGTAATGGGGACTCAACGTGACAGCGTGGATAGATCCAAGTGCAAGCTTTATTGGACAGATCATGGTCAAGACAGGTAGGGACAATCACCAGCAAACAGTAACATCCAAGGGCAAGACAAAAGTGTAATCCAAAACACAGGTGAGGTTCAAAATCCAAGAGAGCAGTCCAAAGGAACGAAATAAACAAGGATATGAAACAAGGCAAAAACTATGGCAATGACAATGACTAAAATTATGACTATGACTAAGAAACAAGACAATAGAAAACAAGTCCACAACAGTGTTGTGAATTTTTCTCAGAGACCAGGAGACGTTTGGATATCTTTGAAGCAGAAGTTTCTCTTTATTGAGATCCTAGCTGTTCGTTGCTGTAGTTCTTCAAAAGTCGTCTAACTAAGGCATATACATTTCAGGTTATATACCTTTCCAAGGGGGAGGGATACTTAGAGGTGGAGTCAATGTAAACAAAGCATGCAAATGCAGTACAGGAATCAGCCCGTTACCAGAGTTCCCCAGCCCTGATCTCATTATCATAACAGTGTCATTCAAAGGCATAGGTGCTAATTCAGTCAGTCTGACAGTATTGCCCATACCTTCACATTATCATAGAGACAAAGGAATAGCTGTACCTTGAGAACAAAAAGGTTAATGTCTCAGACACCTGGGCTGCCTGATTTGATCATCTTCGAATGTCATCATCTGTACCTCTAAATTCAATGTACTTAACTTTAGATTTATCTGTGATGCTATGTAAGAATCTATGTTCAGCATATCATAAACAGATTCTTAAATTTGAAATCCCACAACAGCAAAACAATACTTTGCAAAAGCCTGTTTGGCATGGTTCTCTTTATATTGCTGCTAAACAGGAAGTCACCTTAGAAGAAGCAGAGGGAGCAGTAACAGTTAGTACTGGGCAAGAGCTCCCTCTGCTGGTGTGGCGTTACAGAATCCCCCCCTCTAGGGGGGACTCCTGTTGCTCAAGAAACAACAGTTCAGGAGGATGGGGGTGGAACAGAGTGCCAGGTCCTTGCAGAGGAAATGGACCTGGATTGTGAAGCAGTGGAGGACCTGGGCCGTGGATCAGTGGCAGACAGTGAAACAATGGCGTCATATCAGATCCTTAGGAGCATAGAGCCATGGAGGAGCAGGCAGAGCAGGGAGCCAGGGAGAAACAAAATACCAACACAGCAGAGTAGACAGGAGCAAAGATCCCCACCATGTAACAGATGACTCTGAAGATCTCCACAGTAAAGCAAACAAACAGCAGAGCAGAGCAGAAATCCCCATGGCAGAGCAGGAAGCCATAGTGTGGCAGGTAGAGTAGGAACATTGAGAGACCACTTGAAAGTAACAGAGCAGTCAATGAGTTCATAAACGGGTGTCACCCCCTTTTAAGGTTCTGCGGTTGGAGCTGCCACAAGCAGGCATGACATTAGAGTTGGCATAAGAGTTACCCTGCTCTGAATCAGAATCAGAATCAGAATCAGAATGGAATGGCGTTCTGCTGGAATGGCGTTACAGTACTTGACATTGCCAAAACTAAATTACCTGTGAAGACTCCCTTCAAGTGTGGAGATGCTGTTGACCGTCCCAAACCCATCCCAGAAAATTATTAAGTTGTGGTAGCATAAGAGAAAACATTAATGAGAATTGGCACTCATTAGGTCATTGCCACTGCTTATTGGATCAATAATTTCCTGTGATGATCCTTCACGGCAAATACTTATGACATTGAAACACATTGTAGAGTTCACATTAGCTCAGAGCACCGTCAAAAGTTACAAGAAGTTTTCCCTAAGCTGAAACTGACACAAAACACAATTTTCTCGACCACTATGCTACTCAGATGGAAGCCTTTGGTCCAGTAGTTGGAGTATGGACTATGCACTTCGATGCAAAACATAGGTTCTTTAAACAAGTAGTCAAGTCTTCAAGAATGTTGTGTTGTCACTATTAACAAAGCATTAGATGATGATGGCCTACCATTGGCAAAAACATAAAAGTAGGTCTGCTCTAATTGTCAGCAAAGAAGCTGTTAAGAAGCAGTCAAGGAACTGTTCCTTTTGCTAACCATACAGCTGTCAAATGTTTGTCTTTGTTTGTTTGTTTATTTATATAGCACAATTTAATACAACTCACGATGCCCATAGTGCTTCACAATCACAAGATAAAGAAAAGAACAACCAGCACCCTCATCACATAAACATACATAAACATTAATCCATCTAAAAGAATTCCCCATTTGTGGTTAAAAGATGTTGTTTCAACGTACATTTGAACATAGATAAGGATTTAGCAGATCGAATAGTTAGAGGTAGGGTATTCCACAGCTTAGGGCCGGCTCGAGAAAAGGTTCTATCACCTCTAAGTTTGTATTTTGTCAGAGTAACACAAAGTAAATGCTGACTTTCTGATCTCAAAGATCTTGAGGGAGTATAGATTGCCACCATACTGGACAGATACACAGGAGCTAGATTGTGCAAGACCTTAAAAACAAGTGTAAGGATCTTATAAACTATTCTAAGTCGTACTGTCAACCACTTTAATGAAACTAATAAAGGAGTTACAGATTCATATTTCTTTGCTGACTTGACCCTTTTTGCTGCTGTATTTTGGATTTTCTGTAGACGCATAAGCGCTGGAACATCAACACCATAATAGAGAGAATTGCAGTAATCCTTTCGAGAAAACACCATAGCACTGATGGCTATCTCAAAATCAGAACTGTATAGAAATGGTTTAGTCTTCGTTTACAGACGTAGGTTAAAAAATAAGATCTCACCACAGAATTAATTTGCCTGTCCAGCTTTAAGTTGCTATCCATAACAAATCCCATTTTTTTTACACAAGGTTTAAAAAAAAAAAAAACATTCAAAGAAGTTGAAGCACTTAATGCACTGAAGCACTTTTTTGGTCCAAACACAATAACTTCGGTCTTGTTTTCGTTAAGCTTCAAAAAATTTGAGGCCATCCAGTCCTTAACCTTCTGTAGGCATGCTGATAAAACGTCAAGTGAACTTGAGTTTAGTTGTCTTACAGGCAAATAAATCTGTGTATCATCAGCATAAAGATGAAATGATGCATCATGTTTCTGAAAAATAGCTTCCAACCGTAAAATATCAAGAGAGAAAAGAATTGGAGCCAAAATTGACCCTTGTGGAACTCCCCAAGGCAGATGTAATTTTGCAGAATCACATCCCCCAAAACTAACCGTCCGTGAGATATGATTTAAAGCATTTAAGCACATTACCTTTTAAACCAACCCAATGTACTAAACAGTTAATTAAAATCTCATGGTCCACCATATAAAATGCTGCACTGAGGTCAAGCAAAACTAAAATAAAGTTTTTGCCATTATCCAGTGATACTAATATCATAATGTAATTTAACACCTTGACCAACACTGTCTCAGTACTATGGCAGGACTTAACCCTTTCACATGTGAGTTTAAAATATTCTATATGACCCCAAAGTGTGAGGTTTTTTTTTAGGTGACCGTTATTTTAGAATGTTTCGCTTTAAGGTTTCCATGGCGACACATCATGTGACAAACCACAGTTTTTTCCTTTTTAATTATTAATATTCACAAGCATGCTCACTATATTATGAAATATCTGATAGTCTGATTTCGAAATATGTGCAAGTAAATGTATTTAAAAGTTGAAACATTTTTATAATGCCCGCGTTAGTAAATACCGGGTGATGGACGCCGACATGTTTGTTTGCGCTGAATACGAGCTGTGGGATTTACAACACACAAATTCATCCTCTCCTCCTGAAAGATATTCAAGTAAGTCTCTGGTGAGCTGGGAGAAGAAGAGAGTAAACTTTTAGTTACCTACATTACCTGTATATGATATCAATAAAATATGTTGTCAGAATATATTTGTAAGGATTATTATTGCCACTTTCATAGACCTCAATGTGTATTTTACAAACTATAAATGTAAAATGTTTTCGTTCGAATCACACCGGTGTGATCGTACGCTTCAGAGACCAGCCAAGACATATTCACACGGGTGTGATCATACTCGTTAAAGGGTTAAAGCCAGATTGAAGAGGCTCACCAATTGAATTTGCAGTGATATGTGCCTGCAGTTGCTTAAAAATCGCTTTTCCAAGACCTTAGCTAAAGGTAAATTTGAGATCAGTCTAAAATTATTAGGGTCCTCTATTGCCAGATTTGGCCTCTTTAATAATGGGAGAATTGTAGAATGCATAAAATCTGCTGGACAAATGCCTTGACTGAGGCATTTGTTAATTATATTTAAGACCATGGTCCCTACACTATGAAAAATCTGCTTAAAAAGATGTGGTGACATGACATCCATTTTAGATGAAGAAGACTTAAGACGTGAAACAATATCCACCAAAACTGGAAGGGTAATCAGATGAAATTCTCTCCATTCTGTGCTACAAGGCACAGCCAGATCAGAAGAAGGAACCACCTACAGTTTTGGTATTGTAAAGGAAAGGAAAGGAAAGGAGGTGACGTGAGGCCAAGTATGGTGACCCATACTAGGAATTTGTGCTCTGCATTTAACCCATCCCAGTGCGCACACACACAGTAGTGAACACACACACACCATGAACACACACCCGGAGCAGTGGGCAGCCATTTGCTGCGGCGCCCGGGGAGCAGTTGGGGGTTCGGTGCCTTGCTCAAGGGACTCACCTCAGTCGTGGTATTGAGGGTGGGAAGAGTGCTGTACATTCACTCCCCCCACCTACAATCCCTGCCGGACCTGAGACTCAAACCCGCAATCTTTTGGTTACAAGTCCAACTCTCTAACCAATAGGTTATGGTTAGAGAGTATACAAGCCTACAATTTTAGAATACAAGCCTACAATTTTATCATAACAAAATAATATGAAAAATAGTGGACCTGCAGTTAATGTTTTTTCCACCTCCTCTCAGCTTGTCGAGCATGTTGTTTAAGTGCCCGTAGTGAGTCATTAACCCATGGCAAATGTTTGTTTTTACTCCTAGGAGCAACATTATCTAAATTATCAGAACAAACAGTATTAAACCATTCCAACGTGTCATTAGCACTTTAACAGAGATGTTTTAGATAAGATAAATTCACAGTCTCTATACAGAGAAGAGAAATCTCCACTAGTTGAAGAACAGATTTTACGAGACCATACTTTTTCTGGCAATTTCAGAAAACTTTCCTGAATGTGCAGGTTAAAAGATAAAACTAGATCCAACATATGGCCCAGCTTATGAGTTGGCCCTTTAACCCACTGTACCAAATCAAATGAATCAATCACATTTGCAAACTCTCTGGATACCACATCCTGCCCACAGCACAAGTGTATATTAAAATCCACAATAATTAAAAAACAGTCAAATTGTGTGATCAGCCAACTCTCAGAGTCTGAAAATCCATTAATAAAATCCTTGTTCGGCTTTGAAGAATGAAACAAGTCAAACCAACACCGGTTTAGTCAACATTATCTGAAACGTTTGTAGCTCAAAGCAATTATAAAATTCTGTAGAAACATCCGACATCCGACTTCATCTTTAAAAATAGTCATAAGACCCCCACCTCGACCAGTTAACCGAGGGCAGTTAAATTAAGAATAACCGAGTGGTAAAAGTTCAGCCATCGGAGTTAAATCTCCTACCTTTAGTCAGGATTCCGACAGAAAAATAAAGTCCAGCTTATTGTTTGTAATAAAATCATTGAGCATGAAAGTTTTGGAGTGCACGTTGAGTTAAGCCATTTGCATCGTTGCATTTTCTTTGATCATGCCCCGCTCGCAGCGAAGATGGCGAAGATTCCGCGGCTCAATGCCTCTCGTACAGACCCGCGACCATCCCATTTGTCTCACAAAGGCCGGGCCATCAGGAAGCATCGGGTGGATCCAGATGGTATGCCACGGACACTGGCGCCATCTTGGTTTTCCATAGTATGCTGTAACATACTATGGGACACGGTATTCTGCTGGAATGATCATTCCATTTGGGTCCACTGGAGGGCTCCATGATTTTGTATAGATTATAGAGACTGTGATTTAGGAAACTGACCTACTTCATTGTGGAGAAACTCAGTGCCTGGTACCTGGAGCATTTTAGGTCTTTCTGTTAGCTGTTTCTGTAAACAGCTAACAGTTTTCACTTTAGAATACTGTTTCAGTTTTTAAGTAATTCTTGCAGCATTATCTAATAATTCTTTATTAATTACTAATGGGTTCCCAATATTTTCCTTTTAGAATAGGCCTATTGTTTCAGGTTTGAAATAAGTCCTGGAGAACTCTTTTTATAAATTTAATTCTATTTACTAATGGGTTACCTGTATTTTTAGTTTCAATCAGTCTGTCAGGATTGTGTACTGTTCTGTCTTGTTTTCCGAGTGTTTTTCCCCCTATGTTTCTAGTCTAAATGGTTTAGTCCTTGTGTCCCCCTTTTGGTTCATGTTCATTTGGTTTAGTCTTGCCCATATTTGTACTTCCCCCTCGTTATCCCTGTTATCTTGCTGTGTTACCACGCCCTGTTTACAGTGTATTTAAGGTCTTTGTCTCGTCACTCCCATTGTCCGTCGATAACGTCTCATGGTGTTTGTCTGCTCCTCGGGTTTTGTTTTCAAGTTTCGACTTGTTTGTCTAATACCTGTCTTTTGTTTTGTTTTGTTATTAATAAATCAGTGTTTTGTTTATACTTCCGTTTTGCTTGTGTTTCCCTGGATCCTCGTCTCTCTCCGCACGTGTGACACAGTCCTGGCCTTACATACAAGAACTGAATTAATATTTTATATGCTGAGGACACACAGTACTTTAAACAAAATATAAAAACTAAGGTAAGTTATCGCTGGAGTGGTGGTTGGGTTACTACTGGAAGCTAAGTGAATTTCTTACAAAACATTCACAAGACAATTCAATACACAGGCAAAACCTCTATAAAGTTAATTCCATTTATTAATATTTCATTTGCATACTACTACTACTACTACTGCTAATAACTCAATGTACTTGTGTATGCCTGTTCATTAGTAGTTACTTCATAGTTATTTTTCTTGAACCTTAACTATTAGATAATTAAGAGTAGTTCTCCAGGAGGTATGACAGGATACATTAGTTATTGATTAGCTACCTGTTACTTAACACATTCATAAAATTGTATTACATACTGATTAATTAGCACATCTTCCTCAGCAGTTAACAGTAGTGAGTCGAGTGTTAATGAATAGTTACCTGTTAGTTCATCAATAATTCCTTATTAGTCCTGTAGTAAGAAACAGCATTCTAAAGTATTACCAAACTTTCAAGCTTTATAACATTTGCATTTTCAATGTAGCACAGACTGCCATATCAATCGCCCATGCAGTTTTATATGAGTGTCAGTGACTTTTTTAAGCAACAAAACATGGATTCAGCAGCTCTTAGGGTAATCTTTGACCACAGGATAGAGAAGCTAACATTGCCACTAGAGCCCAACCTATAAAGGATTTTGAAGGCCGATACCGATACAAATATTTGTTGGTTTTAAAATCCGATATTCTGATATATCGGCCGATATTCTTTATTTTTTTATTTCAGAAACACACAACAAAACATTAACAAATTTCCCTAACATTAGTTATTTGTAGTTATTTATGAGTTTTAACTAACATAATATGATAATGCATTTTAAAAATAAACTTTTCTTTTATTTTCACAACAGAACCTTATAATTAAAATGTTAGCTTGCTTATCCATTTACCTGCACTTTTTAAATTCTTTCCACCAAGCTCCATCAAACCATTTTCAGTCATCAGTTGCTGCCTGCCTTCTAAAACCTACTATTTAGCGATCTAAATCCATTATGTGACTCGGTAATGCTGTAACGCACACTTGGCATCATTAGATTTCACACATGTGTAAAAGAAAAGCGCACTTTTATGCACAAGCTATGTTTGATAGTAAATCTGTTTATGCTGGTGCTCATATGTGCATAAAAACTACTGACCCTTACAAGATCCATCTCTATGAGTAATAGATTCATTATAAAACACTCACAGAACATTACATTTGAAAACTATGCAAATATTTTGAAATTTCACGCAAAAATACTATCAGATGTCATGATCGGGGCTGTGGGTCTTCCCTCAGCCTCTCGAGGTCGCTGTTCCCCTTGCACTGCACTCCCCTGATCGTTCACGTCTGTCTTAATAATAATAATAATAATAATACATTTTATTTAAAGGCGCCTTTCATGGCACTCAAGGACACCTTACAATCAAAAATAAAACAACTACATTGGTTAAAAAAAACAAGCAAAAACAATACAACCGACAAAATAAGATCACATAAAAGCCTGCCTAAACAAACATGTTTTTAGACGAGATTTAAAGACTGGGAGACTTGGACTATTGCGAACCTCAGCAGGAAGTACGTTCCATAAAAAAGGTGCCGCATAACCAAAAGTTTGTGACCCCATAGAAGCTGTCCGTGTACGTGGAAGCACAAGAGTAACTGCCAAAGCAGACCGTAAGTTACGTGATGGAGTATGTACATGGAGGAGATCCAGAAGATATGGGGGTGCCAAGTTGTTGAGTGCTTTATAGGTTAAAAGTAATATTTTAAAATTTACACGGAATTTAACTGGGAGCCAATGCAAATCCTGCAAGACAGGAGTAATATGTTGAGAAATGGAAGTTTTGGATATAACCCGAGCAGCGGCATTTTGTACCAACTGTAATTTATGGAGTGCTTTAGAAGGAAGCCCGTAAAATAAAGCATTGCAGTAATCAATCCTTGATGTTACTAGAGCATGCACAAGAGTAGCTGTGCTCTTCGTTGAAAGAACGGGACGTAGACGATTGATATTCCTAATATGAAAGAATGCAGAACGGGTAACACTATTAACATGAGCTTCAAAAGACAATGTTTGATCAAAAATGACTCCCAAATTTTTAACCTGGTTGGACAATGGAACGTTAAAATTATCAATTAAAACAGATGAAATATTTGACTTACCTAATAAAGTTTTTGTACCAACAAGAAGAATTTCTGTTTTACTATTATTCAGTTTGAGAAAATTACTTGAAAACCAAACTTTTAATTCTTCGAGGCACTCAACAAGAGCAGAAGGGAGGAACGTTGAAGAAGGTTTAGAGGAAAGATAAAGTTGGATATCATCTGTGTAACAATGGAATTGAATACCATGTTTCCTAAAGATGGTGCCTATTGGAAGAAGATAAATAAGAAACAAAAGAGGTCCCAGAACAGAGCCCTGTAGAACGCCAGTGACAGCTGGAGAAGTGGTTGATTGAAACTGTTTAAGTTGTACAAATTGTGTCCGGTCTGTAAGATAAGAACAAAACCAAGAGAGGACTGTACCAGTAATTCCAATAGATTCCAATCTGTTTAATAATATAGTGTGTGATACAGTATCAAATGCTGCGCTAAGATCAAGAAGTATAAGAATTGATAAAAGTCCAGAATCGGCAGCTAATAATAAATCATTTGATATTTTTACAAGTGCGGTCTCAACACTGTGCTGAGAACGAAATCCAGATTGGAACTGTTCAAATAAACTATTACTGGAAAGATGACCACGAAGCTGGGAAGCCACAATATTTTCAAGGATTTTAGACAAAAACGGCAAATTGGACGATAGTTGTCAAAATTACTTGAGTCAAGCCCTGGTTTCTTAAGAATAGGGGTTATCACTGCAGTTTTAAAACCAGTAGGAACAATACCAGAAAAAAAGTGAAGCATGCATGATGTCTGTGATTACAGAAGAGAGAAAAGGTAAGCCAACTTTAACCCAATGTGTCGGTAATGGGTCTAATTGACACGTGACAGATTTAGATTTTTGTACAATATAACATACTTCTTCTACAGTAGGTAATTTAAAGGTAGAACCACAAGATAAAGATAGCACTTGACCAAGGGGAATGTTAGAATCAGAGTTAGGTAAAACCATTTGCTGATGAATTAACTCAATTTTCTTATTAAAAAAGAGCATAAATTCTTCACACAATTCAATAGAGTAAGTATGAGAATTTGAAAACTCAGTTGGCTTTAAAATAGTGTTAATCAAAGAGAAAAGTGATTTTGTGTTTCCCGCATCAGATCCTATTAGACCTGCATAATAATTCATTTTTGCAGTGGAAAGTGCAGACTTTTCACATGGTCAGCATACAAATCTTTATGAACCACAAGTCCAGTCTTAGCACATAATCGCTCCAAACGACGACCCTTGACTTTTAGATGTCGAAGTTCGGATGTATACCAGGGTGCAGAGTTAACAAACGAAACATTCCTGGTTTTCAATGGAGCACACACATCAAGGATCATTTGCAAATGATCATTGTAATGCTTGACTAGATCATCAAGAGTCCAATGATTGTTAATACATGGGAGTGCAGAAAAACATTCTGAGAGCACTGAGACATCAATGTTCTTTATATTGCGAAAAGTAATGGTACGGCTCAGATTAGACTTGAACATAGATAAAACAACATTAAAAGACACCAACATGTGATCAGAGAGTGTCAAATCGGAAATAATAAAATTATCTGGAATCACACCTGAACAGCAGACCAAATCCAAAGTATGACCTTTTGAATGAGTAGGCACCTTAATGAATTGCTGCAATCCAAAACTATCCAAACATGATAAAAACTCCTTTGAACATGAACTTTCTGCATCATCCACATGGATATTAAAGTCACCAACCAAAACCACATTAGGGGACAAGGAGCAGAGAGAAGTTAAAAATGTAGAAAATTCCTGAAAGAATACAGGATTGGCCTTTGGAGGCCTGTACACCACAGCAAAAATGGTTGGAACAACACCTTTAATTCGCAAAGCAACTGATTCAAATGATGTGCATTCTATGTCAGGAACAGTTGTAACTTTCCATTTCTCCTTATGTAATATTGCAAGCCCCCCGTCCAAGATGTCGTGGTTTGCTAGTAAAAACATATCCAGGAGGAATAGAATGGCTTAAATGAAAAAAGTCATTACTTTGTTGCCAAGTCTCCGTTAAGCAAAGTAAATCAAACTTACGATCAGTCAGCAGGTCATACACAAAAAAATTTGTCACAAAAGGTCATACACAAAAAATCTTGTCTTGTCATTAGCACTGATTTCACTCACAGCTGTTCACTATCTGGACTATAAGAACTCTCACTTCTCACTCCTGCTTCATGTCTGCATTGTCTTTATGTTCTGTCGTGTACTCTGTATTCTGGATCTTGGCTCTTGACCGTGTTTCTTGTTTTGTTCAGTTTATGTTTGAGTTTATGTTTAGTCTGCCGTGTTGGTGTTTTGGTTTTGTTTTGTTTGTTATTATTTTCATTAAAAAACTACTTTCCCGCATTTGGACCCAGACCCCCTTGTTATTACGTGACATCAGAGCCCCGAAATCATGAATAGTTTGTGAATCAACAGCGGACTTATGCATGCTAGGCTTGGGCGGTATTACGCTAATCTGGTATACCGCGGGATCTAAAAATAGCAACGGTTTCAGTTTCAATACCGTCATACCGTCATAAAAGAATGCACTTATATAGGAGACAAGGATTAAATATTAAATATAATTTATTTAATGCCTAAAAATGCGTAGTGATGCGTGGATGGTGGTTATATCCGCGGGTCGGGTAATAAAAAAATGCATTCTGATTATTTGCGAGTGGATTAGATAAATCAATAATGATGCTAATATTAACTACATTTTCTAAAACATGAACGTGTTTTATGTACTTTTTTCATCAGGCAGACGATTTCATTTGTGTAGATTTTGTAGAAACGGTGACATTCCCTATAAAGTTTGAAGGGAGTTATGCCTGTGCTAATGCTATTGAGCACGGCAATGCAGTGCTCGCGTTGCGTTTACCCACTTCTCTGATGCGCGTCTTTCCAAAATCATGACAGTCCACCGCATGAATAGGTAATTCAATCGCATTAATAAATTGAAATATTCTCTAAAAACCCCCAGTAAAGACAGCGATGTGGTCAGGACCGTGGCGCCGCGGCGGATCTTTTGAATCAGTAGATTATAACGAAAACAATACCTTAAAGCATGCCTTTGAATAATAAGTTCAGAACGGCTCTAATACAGAGAAAACCCGATGCTTGGATTTGGCTTAAAATCATGAGTGATAAATATAAATGTGCAGCGATGTGCAGATCAGCTGAATCAATCTGCTGTTAAAAATGAACCATCCGTTTCATCAGGATTACAATAGGCTAAGTGTAATATGACGATCAGGTGCAGTTATCTAAATCAGAGAAGAATATAGGAGCGGGTGGACAATTTATTTGAAGTCATCAAGTGACAGAGTGGAGGAGAAAGAGAGAGATGGCGAGTCATGCTCCAAGTGACCTGGCGCGCATTTCCCAAAAGCATCGTTAGCCAACTATGGTGGCAGGTTCCGTCGTTACCAACATTCGTTCAAATATTCGGTGTTTCACAACACAAGTTCAAACCAAAATTCGCAAACAGCGTCACAATCTATTTCTTCCATTTAAACTAAATATAAATGCTATGTATTTTTGTGCGACCTCTATAAGCACCGTTTAGGAGTAGTGTGTGTGCATTTTGCCTGAGGGAACCCCGGTGTATGACGTAAGAGGGAATCCGTGATGAATCAAACACCAAATATAGCGTAATGACAGGGGGAAAGAAATGAGTCATTAGGTGCCATATTCAATATAGCTGCATTTTTGAGATCCCTAATCAGTTAAATAGCCGATGTTATCACTCGGTTACGTCATTGACAACTGTCCTACATTGTTGAACTAATGTGGTTCAAACGATGGAGATGCGACTGTGTTCGGGAAACACTCGTGAGCTAGTTCATTTCCACAACAATGCATCGTACTATGGAGGTTAACCAGCGAGTTATGTCGTTCTACGGGAAACGCACCCCAGGATGTTTATGTTAATTTTATTCTGTTTGACTGTTGTATTTGCCCTTTTTTTTACTGCTATTTGTTGTTAATAAAAGTTGTCAACATTGTTGTAGTGTTTGGTATTCAGTTTCTTTAACGGTATAGGCACAAGCCAACAGTTTGGTGACGCTGTCTGAGCCTTACGTCATTTTATTATTTTTTATTCACGGTAATACCGTATACCGGGGTAAAATAGGGGGGAGGTTTGACGGTATCAAAATTTGGATACCGCCCAAGCCTAATGCATGCCTAATGTTTTTACAGAATTTATTAGCAATAAATTTCCTGCAATCTAGCTTAAAATTAGTGCTTTACTGTGTTCATTTCTATGTGTCAAAAATGGATTATTAAGTTTTTAAAATTTGAATTCAGCAATTTCTATCATTATTCGTTTCTGTCCCGTTTTATTCATAAATTATATTTTTTGCAATTATATATGAATAAAGGTGTAAAGAGCAGGCTTGGCTCCAGGAGGGGGGTGGAGGGTTAAAACCGGATGCATTACAAAATAAAATGCTTCAGCAGTGGTCAGCAGTGTTGGGCAAGCTACTTAGAAAATGTAGTGAGCTAAGCTTACAGTTACTCTTCATTAAACGAAGCTTCACTACACTAAGGCTCAATCCCAATTCTACCCCTTACCCCTACACTTTGCCCTTCCCCTCCGTTTGCCGCATTTACGTGAAGGGCTAGGGGTGTCTCATTTCTCGTTTAGTTGGAGGGGTAGGGGGAAGGGGGAAGGGGAAGGCCCAGATAGCCCTCCAAACAAAGATTTTTCGGGACCTCACTTCAAACGAAGGGCTAAGAGAAATTTCCATTTTCCAACATGGCTGCTCACTCGAGCAAGCAGACTCATCAATATAAGTAATTTTTGCCATTAATAAGGATTTTTATGACAATTTTTCATTATATGTATATTACCTTCAATCTTGTGTTTGTGTTTATGGTGTTGTTCTGTAAATAAACGTTTGCAAAAAAATCGCTAAAGTTTGCTAGCAGATAGCACTGATTGCACTGATTGAAATTACAAAATATATTTTTATGTCATATACACTTGACTGCATGTTAGTCCACCACATCCACTCATATGTGAATAAATCGAAATAATTGCTAAAAACACCCAATAAAGACAGTGATGATGCAGTCAGGACCGTGGTTCCACCTTGCTTTGAAATGTATTTGATAATTGTACCCGCCTTGTCTCCCACACCCCAGTCATTTAAATCAGTACATAATAATGAAAACATACCTTACAATTAAAAAGAAGCAGATTTTTACGATCAGAAATTTCTTAAACCAGTGAACCCCTGTAAACATTTCAGTCCAAGGATCCAGTAAACGAATGCGCTCAAATGGAAAGTTTAAAAGGAAATTCACAAATGAAGCATATACCCACTTCTCAAGGCACCACTACACCACTGATTTGCAATTTGCCGCGCATGTGGTAACGCATTGTTTGTTTTGCTTACGGCCATATGTGTACATGTGAATTAACGGTGCGTACACCGTACATTTGTAATATTTTGCAACGCAAAACTATTTTTTTCAACATCTTGAAATGTGTGATAAACATCGGCACATGTCCTCTGATGTAACATTAGGAACTAGCGACGTATGAGAAACATATGACGTATAACAGTGTTGACGTGGTTTCCCATTCCTTAGATAATGTTAGCTAAGCGACATCAACATGGCAAAAGTAGTTTACTACATCTAAGCTATTTTTTTTTTAAATGTAATTTTTCTACATGGTATTGACCAACATACCAAATCTATGCTTTCTCAGTGGTCAATAAAATTGTCAGTCATACAGGCATAAAATTTAAATTTACTTAATTCAAGAATGCTTCCAAACCAATTTGGCAACAAAAATCAGTATCATTTACAGGGATGGATTTATCTCATATTGTGACATAGGCATACAAAATTTTGGGGGGTTGAATTCTTTCTTTTAAAAAATGTTTTGAAAAACAATGGCACTTGTTTATGAATATTAAACGAATAAAACAGGTAAAACAAAACAATACTGACTAACTGAATAAACTTTAGCCATATATAAATTGTTCAAGAATGGAAGTACATCTAACCAAGATAGTAATTGATTTCATGATTTCATGAGAGCCTGATTTTTTTAATTGTCAGAATTTATAGAACAGAACACAGATGTTTGAAGTATCAAGAATATTATATCGCCGCTCGTCAAGTACAATACCTTTTTGGATGCGCCTTGAGAGAGAAATTTATCTTTACGGATTACATAAAAGAGTTTTTGTTTTCAATTTGTTTTATTTCGTTAATTAATAATTTAAAGCTTCCTATATATATATATGATTATCATATCTGTAAAAATGAATACAATATTAAATAATTGTATAGGCGATGCTGTATATGCTAATGATGTCTGTACGCAATGTAGACAGCATTCACAAGTTTATCATGAATAAACATTACATAAAGTACTTCAAATTTAATAGCCTCACAAGAAACATTTTATGCATCCCAGAGTCTTGTCCATTAACTGACCTTCTTTTTTTCCGTAATAATTGTATTATTTGTTTATATTCGTTACTTTCACCTTTATTTTGATCTCTTTACAAAACATTCTGAATGTTTTTATTTATTGTGAATCGCTTAATCTAAATAACTTTCTGTATATATGCTATTTGCCATTTATTTTGCAAATATTGTAAACGACAATTATGCCAATAAAGTTTATGATTGTATTTATGCCCGTGTGTGACCATAAACGACCATAAACGACCATATATATATGTGTTATATTCAACCTATTAACTGCATTCCAGTAAATCCCAGCCATATAGCTTAATCAAAGCTTTAATGGCATGTCAGCATGTATCATTTAGATTATGAATGTTAAGTAAAGAGATCGAAATGATGGGAAAAATAACGAATATAAACGAATAATACAATTATTACGGAAAAAAGAGGATCGGTTAATGGATAAGACTGTGGGATGCATAAAATGTTTTTTGCTGGGCTATTTAATTTGAAGTACTTTATGTAATATATATTCATGATAAACTTGTGAATGCTGTCTACATCGCACACAGACCACATTCGCATATACAGCATTGCTTATATGATTATTTAATATTGTATTCACTTCTATAACAATTAATATAACAATTTCTTAACTCAAAATAAAATATTAATAAACCTATCTCTGATAATCCTGGGTTACTTTGAAATGCATGTTGTTCCCTCAATATAAGAACTAGTTACCTCGACAAAATGATCTCGTGGCTACGACATAATTTGACGTTCCCACGAGTTAATATTATGTTCCCAAGAATTAATATCTCGTGGCAACGACATAATATGACATTCCCACAAGTTTATATGTCGTGGCCACGACAAACATAAGTGAACCGAAGATATCCCCTCCAGGTCACTGTACAAACGAGTCTTTTAGCTTGCAGCGATGTTTGATGCCGCTTCAGTACAGTGCGTTACATGACTGCCCCCTACTGATCATGTCTTTCCTGTGTCAAAGCATTTTCTAGGATCCCTCACAATACACAGGTGTCACGCGAGACCACTTCCATTCCCGCGCGCATTTTAAATGGCCAGATCTGTAAGAACACCATCCCCACTGTCATAGTGGTGGGAACCTAATGTTTTGGGGGTGTTTTCAGCCGGTGGACCAGAGAACCTAACCACAGTACACAGCACCATGAAAAAAGAGCAAAAAATTAAAAAAATTTAGTCCTTCTTGTTAAAATGTAAATAAAAGATGAGTAATACTTTTTTTCCACAATGATGCATTTTGTGCATCATCTTATTATCTTCAGTGAGACGTCGGTGTCATTTAAAAAAAAAATGTTTTAATAAAAGTAACTTTAAGGGCTTGAATAATTTCGGTTTTGTCTATATATATATATATATATATATATATATATATATATATATATAGCGGTGGGCCGTTATCGGCGTTAACGTGTTGCGTTAACGTGATACTCTTATCGGGCGATAAAAAAAATATTGCCGTTAATCTATTCTCAAAGTTGGGTTGGAAACTGGGTCTATACTACGCAAGCTATGATGACTTTCACCTTGATATTTTAGCGCGGATCTATACCTAGCCAAATTGCACTGTAGGGGGCAAGAACGAGTCTTCGAACTTGTGTCTATGCCTACTGTGAAATTACCACATCAAACTTGACTTGCTAACATGGATGCCGCTATGAAGCCGCCGGGTTTGCTTCAGGGCAGGGGCGTTGCTAGACCCTTTTTACTGGGGCATGTGCCCCAGTGAATATCTGCTGTGCCCCAGTAAAAAATCTCAAATTTGAGTTATAATTTACTTTGATAATCCCGAAATAAAGACATTAAACTATATGCAACAACTGAATTGACGTTTCTAAAAGCAGTTTAACCGAAGACTATGCACGCAGATATCCATGC